>NC_046663.1:72946793-72965906 GCF_010883055.1 Belonocnema kinseyi
TAACATAGCTGTCGAGTGACGTTAAACATCAAACAGGGGAAATACAGGGGGATTTTTTTAACGAAAATAGCGAAAGAATAGGATAATAAAATCTTTTAAGTAACAATAATGTAATAAATTAAATTGAATATGAAACGCTTTATATTCTTAAGATTTTAAGTCAAAACATATTGCATTTTCAACCAAATATTTGAAAATTCCAGCGAAAAGTTTAATTTTCAAAACAAAAAGACGAGTGGAATTTTCAAACCGAAAAAGATAACTTTAACAAAATACTTGAATTTTTAACCTAAAAAGATGAATTTTAAACCCAGAACAATTTTCTACCAAAATAAAAATTTTCAAAAAAATACATGAATAGTCATCCAAATTGTTGAATTTTGAAGACAAACAGACCAGTTTTCAACAAAAAAGTTAATTTACATCTAAATGGTTCAATATTCAAGGATTTTAGGGCTTTTAATAGGAATTTAGAGAATTTAGAAAAATTCCAACAACTTTTAAAGGATTTCATCGATTTTCAAGAAATGAAATTTCAAAGCATTCATAGGGAATCCGAAAATTTCGAGAAATTATAAGGTGTTTTCAGGAATTTCAAATAATTGCTACTTACTTTGATGGATTTTTACAATTTACAAATATTTCAACGGATTGAAAAGGATTTCAATGAATTTCTAAAGAACTTAATGGAATAAGTTAAATTTTGTTTTAAGTAATTATTACAGAATTCAACCATTTCGAGGGAAATTTAATAATTTGATTAATTCAAACGGTTTAAAAGATTCTAAATTATTTTAAAAGATTGCGAACTATTTCAAGGGATTTTAAAATTTCAAGGTATGGAAAAGAACTTTGCAGAATTCCAAAAATTTCAATAAATTTTGAAAAAGTTCACAAAATTGAAGGGATTTAGAAAAATGTATGAAATTTTACAAATTTCAAAGGATTTCAATGAATTTTCATGGATTTTATCAAGGTATCAAGGAAAATAACAAGGAAATTCACAGATTTTTTATGTGTACAGTTTATTTATGCAGAATCGCTATTTTTGTGTACTTCCATGTGAGATTATGCATGGTCTAAAATAAATCATTTCTTTACAGTTTCTCTAATTTTTACATCAATTCTTTTAATATTTTTGTAACATTTATTCCAATGACGATTATCATATAATAGCGTAAGGGATATCTATATAATCTCATGCAATCTCTTTAAAATCTTGAGCGATTTTTATAAAATCTCGTGTAATCTCACACACATGCAATCCCGTGGAATCTCATGCAATCTGCTGCAATCCCATGGAATCTTTTGCAATCTCAAGCAATATTTTTCAGTTTTTTGCAATCCACGTGATCGTGTAAGTAAATGTACCAAAAAAATATTTCGGTAATGAAATTTCTGGTCCAATAGCAATGACATTTCATTTTATGCAAAACTTGTTATAGGATGTCATGGAACTTACTTTGGAAAACCCTAATTTAAGCCTGCTTCTAGACTTCACGTTACATTAAGCTAAATTTTGTTCTTAACAGAAGTACGTAAAGGCCTGAGTTTTGGTTTAAAACAAAACCGCTTTGTGTTAAAACAAGACCTTTTTTTTAATTTGAAAAATTATTTTTTGTTGCACTCGACCAAGTCTATTGCTTCTTTAAAATACCTCAAGGAATATTAAAAAAAAATTGAACACATTTTTTTTACGTATTTCAATTACGAATACTGAAATATATATTAGGGAAAACCTTTACCATTCCGTATTGAGATCCTATAAAAGACGATAGATAAGTAGCTCAAACTTTGTGTTTAATTTCTTGTTGCAAATTTTTCAATTTTTCTTAAGTTTCTACTTTTTTACATTCGTGAAGGATAAAGAAGTTTTCCCAATTTTTAGCGGACTTTAATCAACCTTTTTTTTAAAGGTAAATGCGACAATTTCTGTTCAATTCACCTCCTGCTGTTGGAAAAAAATCTTAACAACTTTGTAAATGAGAGAAGAATTTCTTTAGGTATTTGAAAGCTTTCCCGTGACCAAAATTATCTAGAAAAAAAGAGCCAACGCCTAGGGATTGAAATTAGAATTATAGCAAATTTTTGAAAATTGGAATTTGGTATTTAATAAAATTATGTTTTCCACTTGTGTTTTTTTTTAATTTTCGAGCATGCGTGAAATTTTTAAGCATAGAAACACACTAGAAAAAAGTCTGCAAGACCCAGGAATCGATATTAGAAATATACCAAATTTTGAAAATGCTGAAATCTGTATCTGATAAAATTCAAAGTTTGAAGCTGAATTTGAAAATTAATTTGCGAATGTGCGGGCCTCTTGAGAATAAAACTATATTAAGAAAAAAGGTAAGAAATCCATGGAATCGAAATTGGAAACAGTAATTTTTAAAAACGCTGAAGCGGCTTTATTATATTTTTATTTTGTACTGAAGTAGCATTAATAGGATTTTGTAAATTCGATAAACCCCCATTCAGCATTTTTGAAATGTTATAAAGATAATTTCGATAGCAAAAACAGTATTTTAAATATTCGATGTATTCTCAATTTTGATCCATCGATTTTGGCAGATTTTTTTTTAGTTAAGATCTCTTTCTGAAAACAGAGGTGAATTAAATAGGAATTATCTCTCCGAAAAATTCGGATTAAAATCCGCAAAGAATTGGGAAAGCTTTTTTGACCACCAGGAATGTAAAAAAAAGTTGACACTTAAACAATTTTTAAAGCTCTGCAAAATTTTTTGTTTAATTTCGCAAACGGTTAACCAAGCTACATCTCTATTGATTGCAAATTAATCATGCTTTCATATGATTTAAATAGGCTACTTTTTCGTATTATAACGATTTTGAATTCCAGAATTTTTGATTTTCGAGTTTACGACCCAACCTAATGTGTTGTTACACGCAAAATATTTTACGAGGCTTCCTGCAGGATCTAAAAATAAATCTCCTTGAGACAAATCGTGATAATAATCTTATTCCCACAGACAAGAAGGTCTTCTCATTTGACATGATAACACGGATAAAGAACAGCGTCCTTCGTGTTTTTGCGCAGTCAGCTTCAGATCATCTTTTTTAAATTGAAACGTTTAGATAGTAAAATAGAATATTTAAGATTGCTACACCTTAAAATCGTTGACATTAAATTCAGTAAAATTAGTCTGAATTTAAGACATAGATAATTATTTTCAAACAACAAAGAAAGACTTAAAAATTTAGATGATTGCAATTTAAAGCAATAATTATAAAATACAAAGGCTGTAGCAATTTCTGTACTTGGTTTAGATCTATGCTTAGACCTGGGTTAAAATCGTGAGTTCATATCTGCCCGACTTTTTTATTTATAAAATATATTATTGTTTTTATGTAAATTTGACAAAGAATGTAGTAATTTTAAGAAAAATAGTATTAATTAAAGAATTAAGTGAAAAATTGATAAAGTTATAAAATTTGAAGCTTAATTCGTGGTCGCAAGTTACCGCTGGCTTATATTCTCCGCTTGGACATATGCAAATGTTTACGGCTTCTCATTCGATCAGCGAAGTTAAGCAGCGCTTGGCTCTGTTATACTCGGATGGGGGTCGTGTACTAGACGGAATGTAAATTTATCAGCTTTTAAGGTGTCATCACTTTTGAACTGATAATTAGAATAATTAATATTTCTTAGCAGAACAAGTCGCGCTTAATGATAGATGTTTACTATCAAGGAATATTAAATAATTTAATATGTTATTGTTTCTCAAAAATTATTGAAAAAATTTGAACAATAAAATAAAATCGTTTTTCACATTTTAACATGGTTTTATGATTTTTGAATGGCATTTTATACACGTATAATTTGTTTTTAATCTAATTTTTTTAAGTTCAATCAATTGAAACCAAAATAAAATGCTTGAAACGTCTGAGATTTCAAGTCGTCGAAATATATTGCATTTCCAACCAAGTAGGTTAATTTTCGAGCAAAACAGGCGAATTTTTTACATAAAGTTGAATTTTCGACAAATAAACGAATTTTCAATCCAAAAGGATAAATTTGTAACAACAAAAAAACTTTATTTTTCACCAAAGAATATGATTTTAAAACAAAATTAGATTTTCAGGCTATGACACTAAATATTTTATAAACGGTTAACTTTTAAGCCGGTAATGATGAATGATCAACTAAGTTGTTGAATTTCCAACTATAAAAGCTAAGTTTTTAACCAAAAAAATGAATCGTTTAATTTTTAGCATCAAAATTTATTTTTAAAAAAGGCAACTTTCAACTAGTTAAATTTAACAATAAAAAAGACCAATTATTATCAAAATACAGTGAAACTCTTTAATAGTCCTCCCTTCTATAGCCCTTCTGATAATTGACGTCGCGCCGCAGATAGGTGTAACAGGGCTGCGTGGGACGCGCAGGATCTGAGGTTGTCACTCAAGCAATCACTCAGGCGTGAAGAAACAAAAGCGGAACGGACTATAATGAGTTAGTTCTCACCCACCGCCAGCCCCAAAAGCGGCACTATAGAAGAGTTTCACTGTAGTTAAATCTTCTACGAAAAAGATGAATTTTCTAACACAAAAATTGATTTGAAAAAAAAGTTAAAGACGGATTTTCAACAAAATGCAAGAATTTTTGTTCAATTATTTTAATATTTAAATTTAAAAAAAAAACAATTTTCAACCAAAAATGGAATAGCTAAATTTCCAAATAAAAAAATGCATTATCAAAAGAAATTTTCAATAAACGAATTGAATTTTAAACCAGAAATGTAGTTTTGTTACAAAATTAAAATTGTCAACCAAAAAGATGAATTTTCTATGAAGAAGATTATTATTAAAATTATTTCTTGAAAAAAAGATCCTACTCCATATCCACTCCATTGGGAATCGAACCACAAAACTTCTGATTTCCGGTCAGGTGCTTTTCCAATTAAGCTATTAGAGGGATCAGAATAAGAACTCTTAATTCAATCACATAACGCTAATTTTTAGCTAGGTGTTAATGGTACAAGTAACTATTTAAAATTTTTTTAATTTATCTGCTATATCGTCAGAGATTGTACCTTACCGACAGTAGATCAACCCTCCAAACCATGTAGGCAGAAAATCTACACAATATCGATCAAGCAATAAGGTAAGGTACAATCTCTGATGATATAGCAGATAAATTTAAACATTTTAAAAGAAGATTATTTCTCTACCAAAAAGAGGAATTTTCAACAAAATACATGAATATTGAACAAAACTGTTGAATTTTTGACCCAAACAAATGAATTACCTACAAAACAGTTGAATTTTTAACTTTAAAATATGATTTTCCAACAAAATAGTTAATTTTCTACCAAATGGTAAAATTTGAAAATGTTTTATGTTTTTCTTTCCAAATAATTAAATTTTATTCCAAAATGATTGCATTTTCAACGAAAGAGATAAATTCCTAACTACACCATACTCTCGGTTTCAGTGCCCTCGTTCTCGGCCTTCCTAGATCTGCTGACCCACGCAGTATCTCATTGGAGCAGGGCGAGAGCAATTGCGACTGTCGACTAGAAAGGGTCGCAGTGCGCGAGTATTCAGATAAGTATGTTGCGCAATTTCCTGCATTCCAATTGGAAAGGGTTCAGACTGCCCTGACTGTATACGTTTGGACAAAAGAATGCAACCAAATTGTAAAATTTTCAACCAAAGAGATTAATTTTCTACAAAAAAGATGAATATTCAACAAATTACATGATTCTCAACCAAATAGTCGAATCTTTAATTAAAAAAAAAAAAGAAAAAATCCACCAAATAGTTAAATGGTTGTAATGACAACGAAATAATTCAATTTTTAACAAGTAGTAGAAATCTGAACCAAAAGAGATACACTTTGAAACAACAAATATAATAGTAGACTTTAAAAAAATTAAGTCTTAAACAAAAGTAGTCGCATTTTCTCCGATTTTCTCATCGGGTTCTATAAATGTTCGCCTTTAAGCGCAAACATGAGTAAAAGGAGACGTTGCTTGAAAACAGGGGAAAAGTAGAATTCATGAAAAAATGGAAGACGGGGGAAATAGGAGAAAGAGTGTGAAGTCTGAATTCAGAACATTTTTTGAAATTTATCATAAGAAAACGCATTAGCGTTATCTAATTTCGTAAGGTTACTTCGACTACCTCCCCCCCCCCCCCCCCCCCCCCCCCCCCCCCCGGCTCCTCTTCAAATTGGTAACGTGGCTTATAGAAAACCCGTAATTAGTAATTTTTGTGAAATGACATTATGTGTTTTTATTAAACTTTTACTCGGGTAAACCCAGTGATACATCATAGCCACGGACTAAGTCAAGTGACTGATGAGGTTAGAATGTTATAAGTTAATTCAAATAATTTAATACGATGGTTGAAACTTCCTGCGATGATGTTGTAGGTATACAATTACGAGCGGGCACGAGCGTTGGAGGAGACAACAGTCACCTCTGGATGCTTTCTTAGAGCTACCATTATTATTATAAAAAAACATTTCTGTGTTGAAATGTTGTCACAGGCTTATACTGCTCAATATGTCGAAGGCATTTTTCGTTAGAGTTGGATTTTTATTTGATCATTTTTGCACGGGACTGTCCCGGTATATATCATCAGTCAAGGACGCATTTTTATAATGCAATCAAGTGATCTGATGAGAGCAGTCCGCCCAGACATACTGGACAAAGCCTGGTTTTACCCCATCATTGAAGGACTGGATTTCAGTAAAGTACACGATGGGGGGGGGACCTACAGCTTAAGGTGGGTTCCGAACCACCAGAACCTCAGTAAGGGTACATTGAAAAATTTCTAGAGGTACCGGCTCATCAGGGATCGAACCCCGGACCTCTGAGGTGAAGTCCAAGTGTCTAACCAACTGAGCCACTGAGGCTCCAGTTATTATTATTGTTATTGTTATTATTATTATGTGAGAGATAAGGAGTGTAATAAAGTTGTTGGGGTGATTATAACGAAGTGCAAGGTTCTGCAATAATTGAATGTAATTGGCTGCGTTTGATGACAGATATAACCTGGCTAGAGCATAACGCAGGGTGTGGCCTATAATTTATAAACTAGGGGCTGTTTTGGGGTAATTGCAGATAACGATGGGGCGGACCGGATAACGAGCCGACATGGGAGACACTGGACACCATGCTACTCCACTGCGTAGCACCATAACCTTCCTGTACTTACCCTGGTCCCTGATACCCTATAGCAACGTAGCGCCCTAGCGGCTAGCAGCAAGCCCAGAGCCCTAGCAGCCTAGCTGCTCAACTAAATAAAACTTATTGCATGTATCACGCTAATACCAGGGGTCATCATAATTTTATCAACAGCATCACACCCAACATTCTAATTTTCTGTACATTTCATCCATCAGTTTTGATTTCATTCTCAATTTCTTATAATAACTTATTTATATTTTAGTTCTAAAATTTTACATCGAAGATCTTACTTATTTTTATTTTATCCTAAATTAATGTTCAATTACGATTGAACATTAGACATTATTTTAAACAATATATTCATTAGTACACATTCAACGACTAGGCAATTTTAATCAATTTCATGAAACTTCCTGGAATCCCTGAAAATCTTTGCAATCCTTTAAAATCATTTTTTTTTTAATGTTGTTAACTCCTTAAAATTGTTGAAATCATTTAAAAATGGCTTGAAATCCTTTGAATTACACGGGTATCGTCCATAAATTCGTGAAACCTCATTAAAAAGTTTAAGATCCCACTCTCTTAAAATTCTTCGAGATTCCGTGGAATCGCTTGAAAACTTCCAAATCCCATAAAAAATCTTATAATCCTTTAAAATCCATGGAAATCTCTTGATTTCCATGGATCTGATTAAAATTACTGGAATTCTCTTAACATCCAATGAAATTATCGAAAACCCTGAAAATCCATTCAAATTCCTTGAAATCCTTTTAAATTTTTTCAAATCTTTTAACCTGATGTGAAATCTTATGAAATCTCTTAAAATCTCCAGCATGCTTCAAAATTCAATAAAATAATTCGGTATCTCGAGAAATTCTTTAAAAATATTTTAATGGCCCGCAACATCTTTTGAAATATCTTGATATCTCTTACAATCCTGGATTAAAGTCCCTTAAAATTATTTGTAATCCGCAGAAATAGTTCTTAATTCTTTAAAACACCTTGAAACACCTCAAAGTTCATAAGAATAAAATTATGTCGAAATCCTTCAGCATCCCTTAAAATGTCTTGAAATCTAATTAAACTGCACTGTAAACAATTGTCGAGGAATTTTCCTCAAAATCGCGTGGAATTTAATATATAGAAATTTTGGAATTTTTCCTAAAACAGAATTGGGAACATCCCCGATATTTTTGTGGAATCTTACTGAAAATTTAGGGAAGTTTCCCGAAGGCGTAATAGCGAAAATTCACTGATTTTGTGCAATTTTATTAAAAATGTTGGTAATTTTCAATAAGGCTGAATAATATTGCAATTTTATAATAACTTAAAATTACCCGAATGTTGTGGAATATTCATAAAAAAAAGCTAGGGCCACATAAGTCGACAATTTCAATGGAAGAACTGAAGTGAAAGAATTCATTTATTGATCATCAAATAATTGTTCACGTCGACTGATGTTTTAAGCACCAGACGCGTAATTTCCCTTGCGAGAGAGGAGCCATGTCGTGCTCTGGCGGAATTTCTCGGGAACTATCAGCTCAACGCAGCAAGATTTAAACATTAATATAGTACACGGAAAAAAGTGCATCAATCTTTCCTGAATTATTTCTATATAGTCGGGGATAAGAGCAAACCTTAAAGTCTTGAAAACATGATGAAAAATCTCATAAAAATTCGATTTGATGTATCGAGTGTTCGTGAAGTACTTCAATATAAGATCTATAGACCTCAGTTCTATAAAATGTAGCTGCAAGTCCCTACTGCGTGAAGGTAGCGAAAGTACCCGTGTCCCTCGCCAACCAGCCAAAGCATTTGTTTAATACAATACATATTTTTATCTGATTTTCAAATAGAATTTTTAATACAAAGTTATGCGTATTTGAATTTTATGCATTCTTTTTCAAAAAACCAGAATTTTTTTCTTGGAACCTTTATGACATTCGGCATAACTGAGATATTCATTATTTTCTTTTTCATTCTAATATCGTTCATCGTCTTCTTTCAAAATCTACCGCAAAATTTAAATAAAGTTCAAAATTTTTAAAATGGCAGCGGTTTTTCTGAAAAAATTAAAAATCGATTTTCTCAAAAAACCCAACTTTAAATATTTTGTCAATTTTTTTTTTAACTTGTACTTTGATGATGATGATATCTTGTAAGTTTCATTCTTACTAAATCACTTTTGTAGCCAGGAGAATTCATTTTTGTCACAATCGAATTTTCTACTTTTTTTTAAAACAATGATAGATATGAAAAAATGTTAACATAAAACTTTACACGTCTGAAAAAGTTCTATGAAAAACGTCTCTTGTTCTTTGTGCGATATTTTTCATAGTTCAGGAAAAAAATTCAAAAACTAAATTTTTACGGGAAAAAAATGCTGATTTCAAGTGCATTCGGTAAGCGATGATTTTTATTCGTACGTTATTCTCCAAAAAACCGACGTTGATTACAGTTTACCTGTAACCACTATTAATAAGATCGCCGATGGTTATACATATATACCAAAGAGTTGGATGTAACATGTACTTGAAATAAAAAATTGTTTCTTCAAAATGTCATATTTTTAAACCTATTTATTTATATATGAAGAGGGGTCAATTACTCCAATATTCCTAATACATTCACTAAACATTCTCATCCACGTATTCTTTCAATACATTCTTAGATATTCTTGGTTGATATTCTTTATAATCTCAAATATTTTCGATTTTTCAAAATATTCTGGAATACAGTGAAATTCTTCTATAGCGTCGATTTTGGGGGTGACAATAGGTGGGCACTATAGCCTGCTCCGCTGTTGTTTGTTCACGCCTGAGTGCTCGTCTGAGTGACAACCGTCGATCCCGCGCACCCCGCGCAGCTCCTGTTACACCTACTTGCGGCGCGGCGTCAATTCTGGGAAGGGCTGTAGAATGGAGGGCTATTGAAGGGTTTCGTTGTATACCCAAATATTCACAAATATTCTGACATTTTCCTCAATTTCTCTTTGCGCTCTACAAGTTTTTAAAGATTCCAAATTATTTAAAATGATTTTTAAAAATGTCAAGAAATTTCAAAAGAGTTGATGTATTATTGTGTAATTACAAAATATGTTTAAGTGTCTAAATATTTTCCGAAATGTCTGAACCGTTTCCAGAGAAACTGCATGAGCACACAGTTCTAGGAAGGACAAGAACGGGGTTACTAAAAGCGAGAGTTTCTTGAGTTCAAAATGCCGAAATAGGCGATATCTAGGAAAATCCCAAAACTGTTACCCGTTTCTCCTTGTTAAGTATTTATTAAAATTTATTGGAATAAATTAAATGCTTCGCTTTTATTTATTTATTTAACTTTGCTCAAGTTTGACCTAGATCGGACGACTTTGAGTTTTGAGTGGGTAAACTTGAGAAATAATGCCGCAAATATAGAATTTTAAATCATTAAATTTTTTTTTAAATATGTGCCGAATTTTAGACATTTACATTTATTTCGATTTTAAAAGGGAATACAATCTTTTTTAAGTTTCCACATTCTTGTAAGTATGTACATTTCTCATCAAACATTTTTCCATACCGTCTCACATAGAGTGGTAGGTCATAGGTTGTCAAATAAACTTCTTACGTAAAATTTTTTCAAGTCTGCGCAAAATGTTCTTTGTATAAAAAAGAAATCGACATACATATAGTACAAATTTAATTGAGTATTAAATTTACGAAAACTTTTTGTACGGAAAAAATACGTACGAGGGCAGAGAGGGTGGTTAAAAAATGATTTATCTTAACAAAGTACCCTTCCTTTCTTTATTTAATTAAGTACGGATAACAGGAATATGTTTTATAAAAGAAAATAAATAGAAATAATTACAGGTTGGGGATTAAAATTAAATCTTGAGGAAAGTAGGTTACTCGCTTAAATTGAAGCGATGAGGCGGTGTAATTAAATAAATCTTGATCGCGGACCATTTGATCGTTTGAAAACGACCCCTGGGGTTACGCACGCGCACTCATCTAGGCGTGAGTTTTGTAGGGGCAGGAACATGCATTCTCGACTCTACCACCACCAACAGTTCGGAGTCTGCCCATTTGGATGTTGTAGGGCTCCAGATACAATGACGTAACGTGAAACCCGAAAAATCCTCCCCTCCTTATTCTCCTTCATCCCCTCATTTCATCTACACCACCAGCCCTAATCACTCTCTAAATCTACAAATCAAAGAATTAATTCCAAAGGTTTTTAAGGGTCGTTGCCTGAAAGTGATAAAATTTGGACTATGACTTTTTGTTCAAAAGGAACTTTAGAAAACTTTTCAATATTATTTCATATTTCGTATAGTTTTGCTGGAAAGTAGAATGATCGATCTTCCGAAAGTTATGCATTAACATATTAAAAAAAGGTTTAAAATTAGATTCAGGGTTTAAAAAAGTTAAATGAAAGTAAACTCTTGCTATTTTGCGATACCTCGCATCATTTACGAAAAAAATGCAGAAATGATATTTTTAGGAAATAATATCCCGGCCTCCAAAATAGATCAGCGTGATCGCTGATAGGATACCTTTCTTATATTAGAAGAAACTTTTTAAAAATATTGGAAAGAATAAAAGAAAATTTTCTGGAAAACCTCATCTTTTTATTTCTTTGTCATATTTTTTTTATAGTTTGTGCTTATGTAAGGAAGATACCCAATCATCTGTATCTTGTTCGCGAGAAACATTATAGAAAATTCGATATGATGAAAAAACATGTCCTGGCTACTAAAGAAATTTCACGATATCTTCCTTGCGAAAGTCAAAATTTAACAGAAAATTGGCAAAAAATATAAGTGTGGGATTTTTGTTGAGAAAAACTACTTTTTATATTTTCAGAAAATGGAAGCTTTTGTGAATTATGACATAAGACAATAAAAGCGATCAGAGTCAGGAACAAAACCATGGATATCTCAATTTGGTAGAAAGTTACATAGATATAAAGAGAAAATTGTGGCATTTGTTTTGAAAAGTAAAGAACAAAATTGAAATGTGCATAATTCAGTAGAATTTTTATTTAAAAATGGGGAAAATATCGCAACGCAAGGAAAACATGAGATTTTAAATGTGAAGAGTTCAATTTCAAGAAAAATGCGGAAAAGCTACTTGTTATTAAAGAAAAAAATTTAAAGAAACCAGAGTAAAAATGCTTCGACTTGAGTTCGACTTGGTTATGTCTTGAGTTCGTCTCTAAGACATCGATGTCTGGCTGCGTCACAGAACTGAATCGAGACATAGGCCTTCGTCTTACGTTTCGTCGAGCCTTGTCTTGGCTAAGACGACGTTCACTTGACTCAAGACGAGCCTTGTCTTGGCTGAGATTATCGAACCTTTTTTGGCTCATAAATGAGATTAAAATTGATGAATGAAAAAATTACAATGATTCAATTAGTTATTTCTAATTTAAAGATTCAGAATAGGTGGGTCTAAACGAGTATAACCCTAAAAAATTAAAAAAAAAAAATTGTAACTTTCTAGAAGGATCTCCTAAGCCGTTAGAAATACGTAAAAACAAACAACATTTTCGGGATCATCGACAAACAAGTATAATACAAATAACAATTAACAAAAATTGCAGCAATGGTGAGGATTTTAAAATAAAATTAGAAAAAAAGCATTTTACCCTTAGAATTTTTAAACAATCGTAAAAATTTACAAAAGTCGCTATATTAATCAGAAAATATAAGCCTCCTTATGTTTCACGTAAAAAAACATATTTAATTGGCAAGTCAATCCTTAAAAATATCAAATAAATTCAGGTCATCTGCGTTTTCTGTTAATATAAGCGGATTCGAAATCAATTTATTCTGCGTGAAGAATGAACTAAACTAGTTTTAAAATAATATTTTTAAATTCATTTTAACATCTACGGTTTTTTTTAAATTATACAATATGAATTACCTTCAATGAAAGCGTTTAAGTTAAAAATTAAAAATGAGATACTCGAAATTTCGTCGCTTTTTATTTCAAGCTGAGCACTTTCCTTTAAATTTTAAATATATAAAGTTACATTTAACACCACATTTCGAGAAGATGATTTATTGATCATTTTCAATAAATAGTTCTTTCTATTGTCTATTTTGTCTTAAGCTTTGATCCAGCTTTGACATTTTCAACATTACGAACACTTAAAATATATTTTAAAAAGTTACTGCATGCACAGGTACCCAGTGTGATGGAGTGTAACATCAAATTTCAAAATATTAAAAAAATATATTTGAAGTGAACGTAAAAACTAAAAAAAAAATTTTTGCGCTCTCGTAGTGTATTCACATTTTGAATTTTCGTCTCATTTTATTAGGAATCATTAAAAGCGTGTTACAGAATTCGGTAACACAAAATCATACAATTCACTTTTTCTATTTTTTTTAATCATACGAATAATTAACAGTCTTGTGCTTATGTGAACACTTACATATAGGATAAAATTAATTTTTTACTTGATTTTTTAAATTGATTATTTTCGAGTTCTAACATTAAATATGAGTGTTGTCGAGTTGAAAAACAAATTAAGGACCATAAATTTAATCATAATTAAGCATCTTTAGAACAAAAACATTTATCTCTGTTAATGAATTTTAGATTCTTCAACTTAATACAAATAATTCCTTTAATAAGCATAAATCACACACAAAAGTCTTTTGTCATAAGTTTATCAATTTTTGTATACCAATTTGTATTTGGGGACGCTATATCGAGTGGATATTTGAGCTATATTTAAATCCCCGGATTTTCTATACAAGCATTTTTGCTAAAAATATGTACACACGAGGAGGTAATTACTCAGATTTTTGGAGCACACTATATAGGAAGATAGCATTGCATTGAAAATATGTGACTAGAAATATTGCCTGGGATAACAAAAGGTTCCATCAGATTGCTTTATCATTATAGCACAATCAGTACATCGCAGATATATAATAATTTACTTATAGTGAATTTCCTATAATTTTTTCGTGATTATGGGAAACTAATTTTAGAAAATCATTCAATAGGAAAATATTATAAGATAATCAAATCAGCACTAGGATAAATCATACAAAATTATTGAAGGAATTAATATAAAAAGTATAACGATACTACAACGATTTATTTTAGACCACTCATATAATCCCACATGGAAGTACACAAAAATAGCGATTCTGCACAAATAAACTTCACACAGCAAAAATCTGTGAATTCCTTTGATATCCTTAAAATGTCTTGAAATGGCATATTTCAAATCCGTGAAAATCCCTTGACAGCTTTGGAATTATTTTTAAACACATTAAAAAGCTGCAGAAAGATCTGTAAACGTCTGTATACATGTCTGTAAATGTCTGCATCAGACACTTGAAATCCTTTAAAAATAAAATAAATTTTTCTTCCCTAAATTTCTCTAGAAATTCAATAAATCTGTACGCGTAGGGGAGAGGCAAAAAAGTGGTTATTTGTACCTATTTGAAGTAGTGGTAAATTGCCTTGAAATTAGAATAAATTAAATTTCTTCCCTTACGTTCTTTAGAAGTCAATTAAAATCCTTTGAAATTGTTAAAAACCCCAAAAAACATTGGTAATGAACTTATTTCAAATCTTTTAAATACAGTGAAGCCCTTCAATAGCCCCTCCTTCTATAGTCCTTCCAAAAATTGACGCCGCGCCGCAGGTAGGTATAACAGGAGCTGCGTGGGGTGCGCTGGGTCTGCAGTTGTCACTCAGGCGAGCACTCAGGCGTGAAAAAACAAAAGCGGAGCGGGCTATAATGACTTAGTTCCCACCCACCGTCAGCCCCAACGTCGGCACTATATAAGAGTTTTACTACAGTTATAAATCTTTAGAAATCATTTAAATATCGTCGAAAATAAAATAGATTAAATTTCTGTTCGAAGGTTCTTTATAGAAATATGTTAAAATCCCTTAAATTAGTTTAAATCTTCTCAAATATTAGTAATAATTCGAGGTCCTGCAAAATCCATTAAAAATGGTAAAATTCTTTGAAATTTCTACAAAATTCATTGAAATATCCCTTCAAATCTTTGGAAATCTTGCATAATTTTTTGAAATCCTCTAAAATTTCTGGAAATGTTTCTAAATTTTACGAAATTCTTTGTAATGCGTAGAAATTCCAACTGAAAAATATTTTAATTTTTATTCGTTAACAGTTGAATTAAACTCAATTAAATAAAAAAATACAAATTTCCAACAAATTAGTTGTATCTCCAACTAAAACAGACTATTTATCAAATCAAAAAGTGGAATTTTCAACAAAAGAGTGAAAGATTTTTCAAACGATACAAAAAATCTCATGAAAAATGTTGAAATTTCAAGTCAAAAAGACGAATATCCTGTAAAACAGTTGTTTTCAACTCGAAAATATTAATTTGAAACAAAAAAATTCAATAATTATCTACCCAACAATATGAATTTTCAGCAAAAATGATGATGATTGAATTATTAAGCCAAAGAATATGAATATTCAACATATTAAATTATTTTTTACCTAAAAAAGGTAAATTCTTAAGCCCAATGCAATACATTATTACATTTTCAGCATTATATGTATTTACTTTTTTAAAACAATAAAATGAATTTTGAAGTAAAATGCGATTTATATCTTTAAAAAAAATACATTTTTAACCAAACAGTTAAGTTTTAAATACATGCATTTTCAACTAAAAAGATACATTTTCTACTAAACTTAGAATAGTTAAATTTTGATAAAAAAATTAATTTTTAACTAAACAAAATAAATTTTCATCAAAACAGGTTAATTTTCAACCAAACAGATGGATTAAGAAGATTAGACTTAAGAAGATTAAACTTCAATAAAAAACGATCCATTTTCCACAAAAAATGGAATAGTTAAATTTTCAAGCAAAGAAATAATTTTTTGACTACAATAATGAATCTTTAACCAGTAAAAATTAATTTTCAACCAAGTAGTTGAATTTCTAACCCAAAGTATTAATTTTTTATCATAAAAGACATCTTTTAAATAAAATACATTAATTTTCACAGAAAAAATATAAATTTTTAACCAAAAATGGAATAGTTACACCTTGAACTAAGAAAATTAATTTTTAAACTAAAAAATACGAAATTTCAACAAACTTGTAAAATTTTTAACCAAACCTAGAAATGTTATATTTTTAGTACAAAAATAATTTTCAACCAAATAAAATTAATTTTTAACTAGGCAAAAGAATTATTAACCAAGAAGATGAAATTTCTATTAAAAAGATCAATTTTCCATACAAAAATGGACATCTTTTCAACATGTACATTAATTTTCATCCACAAAGGGTAAATTTTCAATTAAAAATAGAATAGTTAAATTTAAAGTAAGAAAAATAAATTTTCAGACAAAAAAATGAATTTTTAACAAAATAGTTAAGTTTTTGACTAAAGAAACGAATTTGTAACAACAACAAAAAGATCAGTTTTCAACCAAGAAGTTTAATTTTCTGCCAAAAATGATGAACTTTTAACAAAATATAAGAATTTTCAACAATCTATTTAAATTTTTTAAGGAATTTTCCACCTAACAGTAATAGTTAAATTTTCAGAGCAAAGAAGTTAATGTTCAACCCAAAATACGAATAAAGTCACTAAAAAGGTTGATATTTTACAACAAAATACGAATTTTTAACAAAAAAATAAATAAATTTTCAGTAAAAAAAATGATTTTGTTTAAGGTAAAATATATTTTTTTAAACACAGTTTCTTCTTAACTAAACAGTTGAAATCAACCAAAGAAGACGAATTTTCAACAAAATAGTTGAATCCTCAATCAAAAGAGAATAATTTTCAACCGAACAGTTGTGATTTCTGACCTCAAAGTATGCAATTTGTAGATAAATAAATGAATTTTCAACGCAAAAAGACAAATTTTCAATAAAAAAGAATGATTTTTTAACAAATTTGGAGAATTTTCAACACAAGAATAAAGTGAACTTAAACTGCAGTTGATCGAAAATTCTCGGACTCTGTCAGGTTTTCCCTGACATTCGCTGCCTTTTTGGAGTTTCCTGACCTGGGCCAACCTCGTATTAGTTAAAAGTGACAAAAAAAAGCTGTGGAAAAAGAAGTATGGTTTTACTAGGAAAGAATACAAAAGCTTACATCAAAATCGATTTTTCCATTGATTGCAGCACTGATCTCGACAAATCGCACCCTCGAACTCTTAGATATATTACTAGCTAAACACTCGACGTAAGTATACGTATAAATATACAATATACTCCTGCACATTTCCAGGGGGCATGTGAAAGAACCCTCGGGCTTAGCTTAGATGTAGACTGTTTAGAGTTAGGTGGTAGATAGAATTGTCAATTGTGGTTGTACAGTACATAACAGGGTGAAAGAGGGCCGAGTGAGAAAGAAGAAGAAAAAGAGAGGAGAAGAAAAGAGAGAGAGGAAAAAAGAAAGCGACAGGGGTGAGAGTTCATAATAACGTTGAGCTCTCTCGTGTTCAGATGCTCTTTTGAAGAGTCGGACCCTTCGACACGCATTGAAGTGTCGCGCGTTTTGTAATGCCCTTAATGCTGCTTACAGTCGTTATTATTAGAGATCCGGAACATATTGTCCGAATGACGATGGAAATCGCCCCGAAACGGCAAGCCTTGCAATACCTCTCGAATGTGGGAGTTTTTTCAAAATTCATACTGTAAAATGGGGCTAAGTGGCAGGTTTTTTTCACTTTTTAACAATAAAGTGTAAGAATGAAGGTAAATTAGGTATTATTGTTTCAAATATGCATACCATCTCTGACACCCGTTCGTATAAAGCACAAACAGACGAGTTTAATAATACACGGAATTCAATTTGTTTTAAACTATAGGGACGAATAAAATATATGCGAGCATACTGCGTCCAAAATGAAAAAAATGGAAAAATCTGTATTTGCACCAAGGTTTGTAAAGAAATAGGGAGTTTTTAAAATATTATTGCTTTAATTAAATATTGTTAAGAGTGTCTCAACTAGAACATCCATTGAAGCAGATTGTTTAAAATTGCATAAATTAATTAATATATAAAGAATTTGCTCATAGTTTAAGCGGCATTTTGTCGAGCAACTACCGTGTAACCAGTATTCAATAATAATGATGGCATATTATAATTAACCCAGTGGGAACCGGGACATCCTAAAAACGTCCTTAGAATGTACCTCTACGTAATGTTATTTGAGGTCTTTGAATCTTTCAATCTCTATCAAGATTCCCCAGGACGTCATCAAGACATCCGGCGAAGGACGCTGACATTGATCAGGGTAAATGAACCTAATAGCCAGGTGACTCTTGAACGACTACTACGGATTTCGCCAACTTGTCTGGCCCAGCAATAGATTCCATACCCAGGCCAAATATCACAGAAAAAAGAGAAGATAAACTTTACATCGATTTCCGACGAAAGATTCTCTGCAACAAAAATTAACTTCACAGTATAAACTTTACACAAATATCGGTCAAACTTTCTTTTTTTTTTCCATGGCAAACACATGACTTATAAAAGACGCGAAGTTGGCTAAACAAAACTGTATCGCTCTAAAAAATTTTCTGCAACAAATTTTATTCTTAGTTTTTTCTGTGATATTGTTATTATTCAATCATTTCTTTTTTCGACCTAAGGTCGATACAAATGAGTAACAATACAAGATACAAATATAGACAAAAAGTAATCTTTTGCAACGAGATTAAGCAGCAGAATAAAAAAAAAGTATGTATGCACTCGAGATAGAACCAGACCATTTTTGTTGTCTTAAGACGAATTATTTCGAGTCAAAGACCACAATGTATATCTTGAGACAAGGTTATTTGACTTGGAAAGAAGCTGAGACAAAGTTTTATAACTCGAAGACAAAGGCTCAAACCTCCAAAGGTTTCCGAGGGCCATGAATAATCCGGTTCAAATTTTACGAATGGTTATATTATTTACTTTCATGGTATTTATTTTCTATCTTATTATAAATAAAT
>NC_046663.1:72966006-72978809 GCF_010883055.1 Belonocnema kinseyi
AAGTCAAGATTATGCTGTATTCAGAAATAGGAAGCTGATCACGAAAGTTATACCTGGTAGCTTCCGGACGTCATTTACGTAAAGAAACATTCTTTTGTCACAAGAGGACATTTCTCTGAGTGACGTTAAAGCAGGTTAACAACGATATAATCTTCGAATAATTGTGGATAATTTGTACACTATAGGGATAATATAACTGACACGTGACCAGTTAATTCGCGACAAGACGACCTTAGTCATGTAGTGTTGCACCTGGTCTTTGCAATAAAATGCTACAGGAAGTCTCCCATGAATTTATGTTCAGGATGACCAAAAGATATATAAAATTTGAATTTGAATCTGAAATCTATACATAGGATAGAATTGGAATTTTTAGATGATAGCTAAAGTTAGGAGTGATTAATTATTAGTTAATAACTCTACTTTTGAGTAAACATAGATTTGACGAAAGGCGGTTGTGTCTGATTGATGATTATGCTTAACTGACAGTTACAGAGTTATACCTGCAGATAAATCATGTTCTTTTATGTCAGCGAAACTCGATCACCCGCAGAAACTGGTACCTCACATTTTCCCACAAAACTCACCTGACAACAACTTCATGATAAGAGAAATGTCGAATCTACCTTTTGAATCCCAGACACAAAGTCGACTAAAGAGAAGGCTAATGCTAGATTTTTCTGCATAGAAAGCAATTCTTCACTCAAATTGGAAATCTAATTTTAAACTCTGAAACACCAGAGAAGAGATATTTGTGGTTGATTCTGAGCCAATCTATTCAGATTATAATATTTTTCAAGCAGGACAATTAATAATCCAAAAATTGACACATTACTAAAAATTACTAATTTGAAAAAAATTAGCAAAACACAGATATCTTTCAACAAATTGAGGTAGAAATGTATTCTTTCATTGAAAGCTGTTTCGAAGTCAATAATCTAGACTTCCTATCAGGGATTATTTACAGGAAAACTGCCGGTCTGAACAATCCAAACATAATACCCGAAAATAACAACAGGCCGAATAATATAAAGATTTATTATGTCTATTCGTTCGTAAATTTCTCTATTTTTCTTTTTTTGTTAAACTCACAATATACATGGTTATTAATATCAAAAAGATTACAGAAAAATCCCATAAGATTTGGCACTTAATGAAAAATTATTTTGTAATACGGCCAATCTCAGTCTTTTATTAATTAAATAAAATTCTTTAATATTCTTTGCCGGTCCTCCAAACATATAGATTTTAATGCAGATTGAATCACTGCAAATTGAAAATTAATTGGATTAAAAAAATATTAAAGAATATATTTGAGCACATTGTACCATACGAAGAATATCTTGATAATCGATATTTATTATATTCCTCGAATAAAACCATCATGTCTGCTTTGCTTCTTTAAAATAAAATGAAAATTGAACTTTAATAGGTAACGGGAGTAAATAATTGCTCATTGATAGAAAAATTAAAAAGGGAAATAGTTTTCCCATGCAGATTATGTTCGCTCATAACAATGAGAGATAAATCTATTTTAACTACGACGAATGCTGACCACAAAAAAAAACACCTTAGGGATTCACGTAACAATCTCATGTTCACTACTAGAAATCGAGATCACAAGTCTCTCCATTTGTCAGAGTGTTATAGCAACTAACTACTAGCCCAGAAACTAAAAATTATCATTTTTTCAGCATTAAGATTGTCGCCTTAAATTAACAGATCACTTTTTCAGGAAATTTATTCTTTAGTTTGCATCCAATTTGATTAAGTAATTTGATGTTTCTGAAAAGTTTCTTCTTTTATATACGGAAACATAATTTTGTTATATTATGTAAGAAATGATAAGAATTTCCAATAAATAAATAAAAGCTATCATTTTTCTGTTCATAGTAAAAAATTGCAATTGCAAATATATACAATTGAATAAATTTCAATTAAAAATGTTCAAAATTGAACTAGTCCAACAAAACATTCAAAATTGCATCATATTCTGTTATAAACATTAAATATTTAAGAGTCTTTAGTTCCAATTTTTTAAAAATTTTAATTAAAAAATTATGCAAGTTAAACGTTTAAAAACTTTAATTTTGATCATCAAAATATAAGATTTGTTATTTATAAATAATTAACAAAAACCTTGAAGATTTTTTGAATTGGACAATTTTTAATTGAAAATTATGCAAGTTTAAATAAAAGAGTTGTAATTTTGAAGATTTAAATTGAAATTTGCTTCAATTCTGAAAATTTAGAATTGAAAGGTTGGTTTTTGGTCTTTAAAATTATCCAAATTGAAGAATTTTTATTTACCGATTTACAAATTAAAAATATTCAAATCTTTAAATTAGATGGAAAACATCAGTGAGATTCAAAATTTTAGAATATCTTTTAAGAACATCTTATTACTATATATAAAGTCACATATCAACTTACTGATTTTGTTATTTGCTTCTAATTTCTCGTGGGATAAAATCTCATCTTTAAATAAAGCCGAGTATTATAAATGAAAGCCGATTAAAATAAATTAAAATGGTATGAAAGCCATTTTAGCTATTTTAATATGTATTTATTTTAAATTATGATTATTAATTATATTTTATGGTACCTTAAATTTGAGCATACATTTTAAATTGATAATGATGCAATAAAAAGAAGAAAGTCTAATAAACGCACGTAGCGCGCTATTTTTGCTAGTAAAGTGATCCTTATAAAGTAAATTTTTTAAATTTCTTTGCTCCCGCCGGCGGAATTTGTTCGTAGGTCCAAAAAAAGAAAGTATACCGTGCTAATTCAGTTAATCTTTGCCCACCAAACATGGGCCTTGGAACATCCTATGTCTATGGGAATTACATTTTAAATTGGAGATTATAGTAAAAACTAAAAATGTTGGAAAATCAGAAAATGCCAGCAAATTCTAAATTGGAAAAAGATTTTTTTTATAGTTTTCAACAAACTAGTTTAAAACTTTTTGTAAAAACAAACTGTTTGGCTTCAGAAACTACGTCATCAATTTAACAATTCGAAATATGGGAAAAAACAAAAAGGTGATCAATTCAAAATAATAAAAAAGCTTATTACTAAAGTTTTAAACAAAATAATTTTAAACGTTATTAGAAGAAGAAATGTTAATTTAGAAACTGTAGAACAATTCAAGAAAACAAAATTTTGTTAACAATTTTGAAAAGTAATACTTTGAAAACTGTGAGAAATATGTATTTTTTAGTTTTGAATTAGCTCCCATTTTATATATATAAAATGGGAGCTAATTTATAGTCACCCTTTGTTAATAACTTTAAGAAATAGCTTTTTTGGGTCCATTTAGTACAATAAAGGTCGAAAAGAAATTTAAGAAATAAAAAGTTAGCATAGGGGATATTTTCTCTATTTAAAATTTAAATATGGTAAAATCAAAAAAACTTGAAAATGTGATTTCTAATAAATCTGAGGTTCCACCCTTGACACATGGTATACTGATGGCGTGGTCATTACCATGTACGCTAATAAGCGACATAAACCTTAGTAACGGTATGGCGGCTAGCACCCCTTCTGGCATGAGCATATATCTATCAAAGATCGCCGTAACGTCATAATTGGCGACACATTCATATCGCTTGTCATCCATCTACTTGTAAAGTCGAGGGTTCTCTTCGCACTTCATAGTTTACATATGTTGGCTTTTCCAACCCCTTTGCTAATTAACTGTCGCTATAAATCTTAATACTGCCCCAACTTTCTGGAAAAGTCTGTTATTTCGTTCATCATAAAATAACTTTCACTTAGATTTATAACCAAATTCCAGGTTATTTCATGGTTTTTTCTCGCTTTCCTCCCGGTTGAAATGTGAAATCTTATTTATTGAAAGTAAAGTAATATGTGAGATTATCTGTCACTTAGAAACATCAAAATTTGTCACCGCTTTTAATATTTGATCACATTTATGGGTTTTAAGTTTGTACTATAATTATTTAATATATTGAATCCACTAACGCATCTTATTTTTTTATGTCTGCTATAAATTGACATGATACAGTGCTGCCAACTCGCAAACGTGTCTATTTCACTGAATGAATAAGTATTTCACTGATTGCCAATGGCCTATTTCCAGCTATTTAAACCAAAGAAATTTCACTGCAAGTTAGTGACATTTTACTGATTCAGATTCAGAGATTACGAATCTGTCCTTCATTTTTTTCCATCATTCAGGTGTCGTTTATTACATTTTGCAACACCATTAAAAAATTTCTTTTTAATTTTTAGAGGTCAAACCCAATACCCTTAGACATAAGTATTTCCATGAATTGTATTTCGAAACATTGTTTTTTAATTTTTTATGACAGACTATCCCGGGTGGAAATTTAAGTCGGGGGCTTGCCATTCTACGGTCGGAGAGACCGACTTTAAGTCGGGCTGTGGCCGGGGTTTCTGGTCGGAATCCGACCAGCATCGTCATGCCATGACCAGCGTCCGGCCATGGAGCATGGCCGGGAGCTGGCCGGGGTGCCCGACCGCAGCCCGTACAAGATCAATCGGTGCTTTACTATATTTAAATGATTCGGCTTTCAATTGTACGAAGAGCATTAGTCACTAAATTAGGGAATCAATTTGATTCTTTTTTACTGCAGAATTGGGGTATATTAATATATGAAATTCCACACGTCCAGCACACAGACAACATTAACTATTTTCACGTAATCGTTGAGAGACAAAAAAGACATTTAAAAAATACATATTAAATGATTGCGAGTATTTTGACTTTAAATATTAATAGTCCTGTTTAGAGTAAATACACATATTATATTTTTTTAATTATATTACAAATAAAATTTCTAACGATACGGGGTATCGAACCTACATATCTATACCTAAAACTAACGCCTAGCAGTCGGGAGTGCTAACCACTGCGCTAAACCGACAAGTTGAAACTCGTTGAAAAAGCCACCCTCATAAGTTAGAGTTCAGAAAAGTTAATGTACCAAATTTTAAGTTATTTTTTTCTAATTATTTATTATTATGCGGCGTTATGTAAATATAAAATACACGAACTCTTAACAGGAATATCAATAAAATACATTTTAAATAAATAATTTAAATCGATTACAATTTTTCTTCGCGTGATATTTTGTTTTTTTCCCGTTGTAGACTATTTTAAAACTTTTTACAATGACAGTAAATGTAATTTTTTATGGACATTAAAAATTTTTAACGACTTCAACTTTGAAGCATAGTTTTTTATAGAAAAAATAATAGGAAAAATCTGAAAAAATTCATGGTGGTACATTAAACATTTCTGACCAGATCGCCGTCACACAATTTGCAAAATATAAATAATTGTTCGTTTTTTCTGAATAAATATGTGAGCGCACTATCTTCAGTTCTAATGAAGATAATGAAGTGAATTAAATTCGAGGTAGTTAGTTGAACTATCTGTAATAATTTACAATTTGAAGGAAGTGGGGTGATTGCTAGAGAGATTGATCAGCAACCTGGGTCGGAGCACTGTTGCGGAACGAACGTGTTATTTACTTAAGTAGCACGAGAATTCTGGATCAATCTGAAAAATCTCTATCCCTTCCATACACTACTCCTTTCCCCTACCGAGCGAGTCACGCCTACCCCGAAAGGGAAATGGCTTAATGGTGTAATAATACTGATAATAATGTCCTTCTTATTGTCTTCGTACAAATTGCGATATTTGAAGTCGGTTTTTTTATATAGGAAAGCAAGTGCGAGAGCCAGCCCAGCGTGGTGCCCTTTTTTCAGGGGATCGTCCTCGGGTTTCCTCAGCCCGACCTACCCGACTTGTGCCTCCGAGCCTCACTCTGGCCTTCAAACCCTTTTCCTATGTTGAGGAAAACCGAGGCCGATCCCCTGAAAAAACGGCACCACGCTGGGCTCTCGCACTTGCTTTCCTATATAAAAAATCTGCCCGCTCCGGGGGCACATTCTCGTCGTGCGCTACGCGCGCGGCTCGCTTCGCTCGCAAGTTTGAGCGCACCTAGGGTGCGTGACAGTTCAATCTCGTGCTTCGCGCTCGATAATGGGTTACCTCGCGCTTCGCGCTCGGATATTTATTCTTTGCATTTGGAATGCTCGAAAAAAACTTTATCAAAAAGATCTCTTTTAGATGGCAGTATTCATATGCGTTCATATTCTGAATTGTCTATTTAATTAAGTATAGTCAAAGATTAAGTTTCTCAAAGCTCTGAAGGCTTTGACGTACACATTCTCATCGTGACATTTGCGCTGCGCGCTCGATTTCCGACAGACATTTGTAAACAGGTTTTGTTGAATTTTTTCTCGTAACTTTCTTCGTTTTTTCATACATTTTTAATTTATTTTATTATTTTTTTCAACGTTATTTTTCACGAAAAAAATAGAAGGTACGCGTCCTATCAAGAAGTGATTCTTAATGAAATTGTAGATCTTTTTTGGGATAACAATTTTTGTTAGTTCGTCTTTTTTCGTATCCTACATAGTTTGTCTACAAAATGGAATTTTTTATTCTTCATCAATTTTTTTGTGCAATCAAAATTTGAATTTTTGATTTTCGAAGAAAATCCAAAAATTTGTTATAATAATCTTGTAGGTCTTTTAAAAAGATATGTCTTCCTCCTCTTGACTTTTTTTCATATCGTGGGTTTTTTAGCTTAAAATTTTGATTTTCGGTTGATTTAAAAATTTTTGAAAACGCTATATCTCTGAGAATATTCTTTTTAACGAAAAAAGTCCTGAGGATAAATTGTTTGCTCTTTTTAATACTATAAATATCCATACATAGAATTTCCACATTCAGAAAAAAGTGGTCTAGAAAATTTTCAAAATGCGCTCACTTTTTGAATTTTTATCAAAAATGGCTGGTTAACGAACTCGTCCTTTCTTTTAGGACCTAAAAAAAGTGTGCCAAAGATGGATTTGATTCGTTTATTCTTTCGAGATTTATCGTGTTTACGGACGGACAGACAGACACACGCCTTCGTGAAAACCTGATTTTCGGAATCAAGGGGTCTCGAAACGTGGAGATCCGTCGAAAAACTGTGGTGTCAAATTTCCGACAATTCTAATACTTTCTCAATAATAAATGATGAGAATGTACAAAACTGAATTGAAATATCGCAATTTGTACGAAGACAACAAGAAGCACATACATCCTTCAAATTGTAAATTATTACATATAGTTCAACTAAGTACCTCCAATTTAAGTCACTTCATTATCTTTATTAGAACTGAAGATAGTGCGCTCGCATATTTATTAACAAAAAACGAACAATTATGTATATTTTGCAAATTTTTCGACGGCAATCTGTTCAGAAATGTCAAATGTACCACCATGAATTTTTTCAGATTTTTCCTATTATTGTTTCTATAAAAAACTATGCTTCAAAGTTCACTGTTTTTAAAAGCTATCAAATTTCCTCACTTTTCATCGTATTTTCAGGTCTGTAAGCTACAAATAATTTTTTAGAATATTACTTTTCGGCTCATTAACGTACAACATTTGCACCTTTAAAATGATACCTCTTTCATTAGCCTAAAATTTTTTCTTCACATACTTATTCAACGTCAAATCCAGAGGACTCGAATTTTCCCGCCGATAGTAGATTTGACATCTGCAGCTTTTTTTATCATATCTCAAAGACGGATCACATAAATTCAAAATTCTTTTCGGATTATATTCTTTAATATGTTGAAAGTTTTTTTTAGATTACTTCAAGAACTTACTTCAAAGATAAGCATTTTTTACCAGTTTTATATGTGTTTATAATACAGTTAATGTGAAATTCCCTTAGTATTAAAATAAATAATTTTTATTACAGTTTTTTGTAATAAATTTTCAATAATTAAGAAAGAAGTAATCGCTAATAGTAAATAAATAAAGCATTATATCTAAACATTATTGACAACTTCGAATAACAAATATAATTAACCAAGTATATATTTATAATAAAAGCAACTGTGATGTTGACTAAATCTATAAGCAGATAATTAAGACATCGAAATTTATATAAAAATTATTTATCATTAAACATTATTATTCATTTATTATTTATATAAATATTTCCCATGTCTGAAAATGTATTACAATAAATAACTGAAGATCGGCACCCTTGGGTGCCGAAACGTCTGAAGTAATTATAGTAGTCTAATAATTTATTGTAAACGCAAGTTCACAGGACCTTCATTTCATTTATAAACATAAGACATTAAAACAATAATTTCCTTTAGCAAAATTTAAAAAGATTCACATTACTAGTTTTTATTTACAGTAATAATAATTAATTTAAAAACGTGAACTTTTACTCTACACATACTGAAAAAATCCGGCTATTTGTATCGAAATTAAAAAACGAATTTTCAGTAAATCTTGATTAATAGCCGGAAATAACCTATACAAAGTTATGAAACAAATATTACTAATCTATATGTTTTAATATGGATACTGCAACATCAAGTTGTTTAAACGCGTTTCTTATTTTTTATAATATTTTTTAAATGTTTTAATTCGCTAATAAATTAGTTATCCGGCCTTTCGCGGTTTCACGTTAATTCCCGGGTTTCTTGTTAGATTTTAGACGTTAGATTGTTAGAAGACACCCTACACTTCTTGAATATTTTACTACTTTAAGTTAAAAAAAATATTAGACTCATCACTGATTTGGGAAGTTTGAACAATTTTTAGGAATTTTAAAAGGCAAATTTATAGCTTTGAATTAAAAATACAATGAAGCTTTCTTGCAAAGGGTAATATCCGATATCCGTACAAGAGCTTTGAAAGTCAGAAATTGGCTAATAGTACCTTCCCCAATTCTGCTTTCTATTATTATTCAAATTAAACTATTTTCTCGGTCAATAGACTACTATAAAAGAAGCTAATAAAAGAATTTGAAATTTCATGAGGAGATTATGTATAGACATATGTGCGTATGCCAGAAGAGCCTATCTATATCTTCGCCGCATGTATTTATGCAATACGATTCCTTACGGGTGGTTTTCATCAAATTACAACGGTATTTCAGTCTTCTTCACTTTTGACGAATGACGTTTAGAATTAGAATTTAAAAGTCGATTATACGTTGATACAACATTCTTATATATTTTAATCTTCAATAATTTCGATCAAGGCTGAATTTGTTAATTTTTTTAAAAAGTCGAAAATAAATATTTAAAATAATAAATTCAAAAATATTAAACTTTTTAATTCGAGAATGAAAAGTAATAATTAGTTCATTAAACCACTAATCCATCTAAATTGAAGATTTACTAATATTATGTTTCTAATATAAAGCTTTTTGGATAATATATATAAAAGTATGAAAAGAAATTTATATTTTATTTAACTGAAAATTACTGTAAGAAAAAGAATAAAATATAATTTTGCGTCTAAAATATTCGTGGGCTGTCTACATCTAAACTACTATCTTAAATAAAAAAGAAAATTATATTGTGCATGTGTGTTTTGATATGAGTCGACGACAATCTGTAGGTACCCTCAAATCACGAAGCGAATCTAACTAACCATGTAATCTGTGATTTCACCCTATTACGATGCCTTTCCTGTTAGTTGCGTTACAAATTACAAGGAACATTTTCTAAGCTCTTTATTTGCAAATACTTGAAATATTTAATTAAAGTAATTTTTTAGTTCTAGCTAACTCGAATAGAAAATAACAAAATAATTAATATTTTATTAATAAAAGCCTTAAAAAAATTTATCGATAGATATATAAATAAAGAAAAAATATATAAACAATTTTTATTTATAAATTTAATACTAAAACGTTAAAATATTATATTTCCTCATTTTGATATCTCTATATAAAAGCTAAATTTGTGCAGCTAAAAACTTTACTTTTAATCA
The DNA here is from genome assembly GCF_010883055.1 of Belonocnema kinseyi. Classification (NCBI taxonomy): domain Eukaryota; kingdom Metazoa; phylum Arthropoda; class Insecta; order Hymenoptera; family Cynipidae; genus Belonocnema; species Belonocnema kinseyi. The sequence goes on from NC_046663.1 coordinate 72,975,863, forward strand.
CATTTTTGGTAACAATTTTTCGGGACATTATTAATTTATTATCGGGTTTTCCTGAGGAATAGCAAAAGTAAGGTTACGTCGATGGATTTTAAGACAATAGAAATTAAAAAGACACTAAAAATTATATATCAGTTTCGAAAACTGTTTGGAATTTATTTTAAGTTGCGAGAACGGGAGACAAAATCAAAACCTTGAATTCTCTTTTCTTGACACACAAGAAGATCAAATCCAATCGCATTTCTCCAAGAAATAATCTCGATAATCCTGTGGTTACTACCCCATTAGTGGCACGATCCTCGATCGGGGATGGAGATTTTGTTAAGAACCGAACAGGCGTGAAAAACAGGTAGCGATGAGGTATCCGAGGGCTCACTAATGCCCGAAAATATGCTCTTTATGTGTCACTAGCCACTTTATGCCCAGTTCTGTGGCACTATAGGGTCTTTCAGAGATCAAGAGTGCGATGGGTCGTCCACCACTGTACACAACTTGTATATTTCTTCACTGAAGCGTTTTTATCTTCAGGACCTGCTACTATTGGCTTCGCAAAACGAATATAAAAAAATTAATTTCGTTTCAAAAATGTAATTCCACTTCTCTCGAATCAGGATTAAGGGATGAGTAAGAGTGATGAAGAATCGAGTAGTATATTGCCCGACCGAAACGGCAAGCATATCCTGATTTTTTTTTCTGTTTTCACTTATGAATTGTCTCACGATCATTTTAAACCCAAAAACAAAAAAATCGATAAAGCTGTTTTTCAGAAAACTAATGGTTTTGCTTTTTTTATAAAGATTGATAATATATATTTTTATAAAAAATAACTTGAAAGTGAAATTTCTTTGGCTCAAAACCTGTACTAAAAAGATGTTGCCATTAAATAAATTAAAATGAAAAAAAATATAAATCATGTTTTTTGCATTTATCTTAGCCAATATGTAAAATTTCAAGAAAATGTTTCTGACAAAAGTTGTAGATCTCATCGAAATACACATATTTTGTTAAAAGCATTTTTTTTACGAATAAAAGTTTCCGAGTTACATCCATTGATTTTGGCTTGGTGCCTAATCACCCTCTTCACCGCGGGAAGGTTGGACTACTTTTAAGAGCATACTTTTTTTTTGTCATTTTGAACCACTTTTTCAGCTCTCCCTTTAAAGAAACACGTGCTAGTGACTGGTCACAGTAGAGTGATCACTTGTCGAGCTACTTTTCCAAATCACCCTTTAAAGAAATGCGTGCTAGTGACTGTTCACAGAAGAGTGATTGGTCACATCTCGAACAACTTTTCCAGTTCGCCCTTTAAAAAACACGGCCTAGTTACTATTGGTCACATCTTGAGCCACTTTTTACTATTTTAATTTCGTTATTGAAAAATTTTAACTGTGAAGCTCAGGAAATAAGCCATTTCAACTCTACTATCATTTTACATACAATGCATAAATATATTAATTATTCAGTGCAATGAAAAGTATGCATATAGAATAAAGTAAATTCACTTCAATTTTTGGCATGCCAATAACAGAGATAAGGAGCCAAGATTTGGTGCTCTTGTACTATCTGAATTTTGACGTCTATCGAAAAAAGAAACACACATTTTTTTCATAGTTTTTAATACAATTCAGATATTTTACTTTTTTCGGATTCCGATGATTTATATTAGAGATGGGACGAGCAGTACTTCGGCTACTGCTTGCCCTCCGGCAGGCAGGTCCTCCTGCTTGCCGGACTCGAGTTTTAAACTTCGGCTCCTGCTCCTTCCGGCCGTCGGAGGAAGCAGTAGGCAGTAACTTCGGCCGGATTTCTACTGCGTTTTTTATCCTACTGCAAACTTCGGGGTCAAGTACCTGAAGCCATGAACCCTTTTTTTTCTGCATCTTCTTACTCTTTTTTTTCGAACGCTTTATTTTATTTTCCTATTGCGTTCAGAATTCAATGTCAGAAATTCAATAGTGAGAAAATGAGAATTAAAAAATGTTTAATAACGAAATTATATTTACTCTTAATTAAAATTGAATTAAAATTAATTTGAAAGAAAATCAGAAATAAAAAAAATTTAATAACGAAATTATATTTACTTTTAATTTTCGAGTTTATATCTCAACCATTTAGTTGAATATTTATCCAAAAAAGATAAAAATTTGTATGAAAACAGATGTATTTTTTTTAAACGAGATTTTCAACATGAAAATATAAATTTTAAACAAAAAGTAAATTTCCTATGAAATAGTTAAATTTTTAACAAAGCAGTACAATTTTCAATTATACAGTTATATTTTTATCAAAAGAAGATAACATTTCTCTTAAATTTTCAACAAAATATTTAAATTTTCAACAGAACAGCAGAATTTTCAACCAAAAAGGATGATTTTTCAACAAAATTGTCGAATTTTCAACCAAAAAGTTGCATTTCCATTTAAGAAAGATGAAATTTCTTCTTAAACAGATGAATTAAAAAAAAAAACGCTAACAAAATTGTAAAATTTCTATCCGAAGAAGATTCCAGTTCATTCTCCAATATCCAAATAAGAATTGTAAACAATAAGTTAAATTTTTGCTGCAGAGTCGAATTTTTAGCCAAAAAGCATGACTTTTTAACAAGATTGTTAAATTTTCAAACAAAGAATTATATTCTTGTCTAAGAAAAATGAAAATTTTAATACGACAGGTGAATTTTGAAATCAGAAAGACAAATTTTCAAAAAAAGAGTAGAATTTTCATCGCCAAAGATTTTCATTGACTTTTCAAGACAAAAAAACGAATTCTAACCAAGAAGTAAATTTTCTACAAAATAGTTTAATTTTCACCAACACAGTTTTAGTTTTATCTAAGAAAGATGCAATAAATATATATATAATTAAAAATTTGTCATAAGGACAACAGCAGGATTTCGCCGGGAGCGGGTGCTAATCTGAAAAATTGCACCCGCTTCCAGCGAAATCGCGGT
>NC_046663.1:72978909-72989797 GCF_010883055.1 Belonocnema kinseyi
TTCAGAAAAAATAGTGTTTATCCAAAAAAGAACTCAGTCGACTTATCAGCAAGAAAATATGAATTTTAAGCAAAAGGTTAATGTTCTACGAAAAGAGTTGAAGTTTTAAAACGAATAAGATGTATTTTTTACAAAACAATTGCATTTACAACCCAAAAGGAGGATCTTTTGAGCAAATTCTTAAATTTTGAACCAAATCATACAATTTATAACTAAAACTTTGATCTTCAGTAGAAAGTTTGTGTAAATTTGAAAAATTTACGTACATTATTGAAGGACTCCATCCCTTACCGTTGTCTATGTCAATGCCCTGTGGTGCCAGGATTAAACCAAAATGAACCGCTAATCAAGTTCATAAGATTTTCACTATTTATCCCAAAAAACATTTTTGCATAAAATCAAATTTCATTTCATTTCAAAAGGAGAAATTAAACAAATAGTTTCCATATAAAATTCGAAAAAAAAAATTATTTTCCTTGAATACAATTTTTATAATTAATTTAAAAAATAATAATTGAAAGGAAACCTAAGATTCCCAATCCTGATATTGCTATTTGTCTAAACGTCTTAATCCAAAGAGAATTAGAAGAAAATTTAGAAACTTAAGAAATACTAAAACTCGAAAATCCAAGGGTACCGAGAATATGAATGCAATATATATAGATATACTACAGATACATCTTGGTAAAGAAAGTTTGAAGGCTTGGACCCTTGAGCGCGCATGTGTTTCCATTGTTATGACCGGAGGAAGCAGTAGAAAGGCCTGCCGGAGTGCTGCCGGAGTTTGCAGGAGAAATTCGGCAAATTGCGGTAGTGAGCTACTGCAACTTCGGCGGGCAGAAAAGTACCGACCGGAGTTTGCAGTAGGTACTGCTTCGCCGGAGTGTGCAGGAGGCCGGAGGGCAGTAAGCAGTAGGTATGCTACTGCTCGTCCCATCTCTAATTTATATCTTTCTCTTTCGAAGTTTTTCAGAAATCTTAAAAATGTTAAAGATTAAAACTTTGTTATTTTACGGGTTAAACGTAAAATGAAAATAAAAATTTTTAATAAATAGAAAAATATATTTTTTGTGATTTTTACTAATTTTCGAAATTCCGCGAATATAACATACTTTTTCTTGAGCTTAACACTACTTCGGCACTTATTTCATCACAGTGTATAGAAACTTTTACCGTTCATCTTTGCCAATATATAAGAAAAATGAATTTTCGTGATTTTCACCTATGAACACGTTATGCGAACTGAGAAGTGAAAGGTCAGGGATAAAGTGGTAAAGGCGAGGGTAAAGGAGACGGATTAATGGTAAGAGGTCGAATGTGTACAATTAAAAGTGAAAGGTTAGGAGCCGCGAAGAAAAATGGCTATGTTTAAAGGTCAAAGTTCAAAGCTCAAGGTTCAAAGGTCAGGTCAAAAACAAAATCATGATACCCGAGATGTAGTCCTTTAAAAGGGTTGCAGATATGTTATTGCTTTTTAAATACTCCTTGTAACATTGATTGAGTTGAAAATATACATCTTTTTTTTTTAATTCTCTAGGGCTCGTAAATATTTATGTCAACACTAAAAATGGTGTAGGGTAAAAATAGAGTTATACAGGATATAAATACCTGATTGGCAGTCATGGATCTTGGACAATATTCGCACGCGTGCTTGAAAGATAGCCACTATCTCCACGCCAGTGGTGTCTTGTGACGGCCACCAACACGTTGTCAGCCTTGGCATCCTGTCTATCGACGGCTGGTTATTCTTATTGTTTGTCGACATTAATTTTATTCTCGTACGATGACACCCACAGTGCAGAAATCCGAGAGCCCTTATCACATCCTTCCGATTGATCGGCGTTGTTCTCTACAAAAAAATGCAGTAACATAAATATAATTCCCATTGTCGCATGACCAGTTTTCTTCCTTTTAAAGTTTTAAGTACAATTACATTAATAAACTATAGAAATAAACATATAGAAACCACTTCCGCATCCATCATATCCCAGACATATAAGGTGCCAAAAAGAGTGTGATTTTGAATTTTACAAACGCTACCCTTTACATTTCTTTCTTTTGCTGAGAAAATACTACCATATATATTCACTTTTTTCTTTAATCGCTTCAAGATTTTGCTAGGGCCACCAGGCCGTTTTATGACTGCAAATAAATTTTCTTAGTTTCCACACAAACAAAAATTTTTTTAATATATTATTGGATTTTCAATAGATTAAACATTTTTTTTCTGAAATGCATTGACAACAAAATTTTGAAGTTAGAAATACACCAAAAATACATATTTTTTCTTATTTCAAGCAATGCAAAATCCAATGTAATCGATAAGCAAATCGATAATCAAAACCTATACAAACGCGTAATTGCACCAAAATCGATTTTAATTAGGAAAAACTAACATCTTTGTCAGGTGAATAATAGGCAAAAATACGTTTTGAGAAACTATAGGAGTCTTAAAGTATAAAAAAGTGTATTTTGGTGTACTTTGAAATTAAAGATTTTTTCGGTGACTCGGGATAAATATTTTTAATTTATTCCTAATGGAGAATATTCTTCTTATATTGTAGAAGAAATCCTATGCATATTATTCCCGAGGAAAAAATGTTTACGGTCCATTTCAGAAGGCTATTATTTTGCAATCAAATGGGCCAACTTTCGTCTTCTAGGCCCGATAATATCTAAACAAACATTTTTTTCGTAAAGCATTATTTTTTCACCAAAATAATGAAATTTTAGGGTTGGAATTTGCAAAGTTAAAAAAAGCACATTAATTAAAGCACTCTAGTATATTGAAAGGAAAACTCAGACATTTGATTTTAAATTTAAAGTTCCATAAATTGTACAAATTCAAATTTTTGTTCCAAAATTAAACCATATAAAATTGGTTGTGTCAAATTATAACTTCCAAAATAGTTCATTGAACAATCTGAAATTTAACTGACCAACGTTATATAAATTCTAATTGAAAACATTTTTAATAATACGGCAAAATAAATGGCAACGATTTAAAAGTATTCGAAATCAGGCAATTTGTGCTTAGCGTAGAAAAATAAGAAAAATGCCATTTTTCAATTTAAGCCAACGACTATAAAAACCTGACTTGAGGTCGCTGGCCGACCTCTTCTTGAACTGATTTTTCTAAAAATAAGATAACCATTGATAAATTGAGATGTTAAATTTGTACAAGTTTTATGGTGAAAACGTTTTAAATCGGAAATTCTTAAATTTAGTTACCAACAGTTTAAGATATCAAACGGATATATACCAATCATCTGATTCAAATTACAGTTTTATATAGTTGCAATTTAGTTTGTTTAGAATTCAATAAATTCCAAATTTAATTTTCGTCCAATCGAAATTAAAAAGACTGCTAAAAAATATGTGTTTTGCTTCTAAAATTTTATTCACAAAAAGTAATTTATTTGAGTATATTATTTCAGATTTTAGATCACTTCTTTTTTTTCGTTTCTAGAAGTAAGGTAGATGCCCCAGTAATCGTGCCGTTTATTTTTTATCACTTTATAGTATGAGATGTAATTTGAATTAATTAAAATGAAATAAAAAGCAAGAAAATAAGCGACACGATTACTGGGTCTAAGGTCATGATTACTTGGAGATTAATCATTTTTTCTTTTTTAAGTCTAGTAAATATGATAATTTTGTAATTTGTTTTTTGAGAAAAGCGATTTCGATGAGATGAAAAAGAAATATCGATTCGGGAACCATTGGAATCTGTGAAATCTGCTGCACCTTAATTTATTTGGATTTACGTTGAAGATGTCCAGAGGGTGTTTGCTATTTCGGAATGCAATTAAACGCAGTACAGTGAAACTCGATGCCCTCGCCCGTTCACCCCGCCCCCAGAATTCACAAAGCCTCGTTTACACCTACAGAAGAGGTGAATTCACGTATACTTGAATCTGCCGTGCAGGTAAATGCAAAATCGATGCGAAACACATTTTAGATTGCAGTTAAGTGAAAAATGCAGTAAATCTGCAAAAAAATAAACATCAGATAATTTTGATGAAAGGACACTAAGCATGCACAAAGTATGAGTTTATTTTTAGTTTTAATATAATGTTTTAAGGGCAATAAAATTAATAATAAACTATTCCACTTAATGGTATTTGTTATGCCTTCGCTTTACAGAATCGATTATGTAGTAGTGTCAGGTTAGATAGGACTAATTTTTTAAATCATTCAACCCCAATGATTAAACATTCTCTTTTTACTGAATTTTTCTTTGTCCCTTATCAGCACTTTAAAATAAACCTTACGCCCAGCTGCTGATTGAAAACTTGGACAAAAAATCAGTATTAAAGTCAAATACGGTTTATACCTCGGAATCTAGCATCAGCCAAAAGATTTTTATAAAACCTTTTGCATTGTGATGTTAAGATTATGTACTAAAAATTTAAACAATCAGAAATTCCTAATATTTTTGTTATTGAATTTGCTTTTAAAAATTCCAAAACATAGATTAGAAAGTTAAAATTTAAATTTGCCTTTGATGATGATAAATGCAAGATCAAGAATTCAAAATGTCGAAGTTTTAATGGGTGAAAATAAAAAAATCAACTAAGACTTAGTGCCGAGAAAATTATACTCTTATATTAAGAATATCTTATTTTAAACGTAAGGATAACCGATAACACCAAAATTAAACCAGAAGAAATTCTGAAAAAGTTGAACAAAAGAACTTCCTATCGCCAAAAGGTGTCGGGTTATGTTCCTTCAAAGAACCCAGATTTTCTTGAAAAAATGGGCGAAAAAACGCAATTCTGAAGTTTGTATCTGTACTTTGGAACCTGTTAATTTTACAAAAAATGTTTAAAACTTTAATTAAAGTAGTCACAATTTCAAGCAATTCTAAAAAAATTAATTATCTAGTCCGAATAGGTCATTTTTCAAGGCAAACATTACACGTGTTCAGTTTTTTCAAAATATGGCGCTTCTCGGCGAGAGAAAAAGTTGTATGGCAGAAAATTATGCTTAAATCTGAAAAATATACTCTTCTAGTCTCCATAAATCAGGGGTTATGACTTAAAAAAAAACATAATTTTTTTGCTATTTTCAGCTTTTTGTAGCAAAAATAGTTTTCTCAAAACAGATTCTTTCGTACATATTCAGAAACGATAAGAAAATAAATTATAGAGAAGTAAATATTGCGTAAAATAAAAACAAAACAAAAATCTTTTAGCTCTTATAGGTCACGAGTTATGACCATGAAACTTTGAATCTTTCCATCCGAAGGGCTCTCTATGTACTTAAAAATGTACTGCGATCGTATTTGAGCATTTTCTTGGCATTCATCATGCATTTGTAGATCATTACAAGTGCAATTTTTGTCCTTTTTGTTAAAAAACAATAAATAGTTCAAACATTGTTTAAATAATACGCTTTAAACTATCAATTGTGTGCATATTTTATGTATTTATTTTGTAAAAATTACTTCCAGAATATCTGTTGTCGAAAGTAAAATGTAGAAAAAAATATATCAATTAACTGGTTTTACAATGCTCATTTATTATTCATAAAAAATGTTTTTGGAAGGTTTATTTTTATAATGTTGTATTATTTCGTACTAAAAATGGCAAAAAATGATAAATTAATCATCGCAGAGGAAACAATTATTGTTGATTGTTGATAATAATATTTGTAACAAGAATTGAAAATATATTTCAAAAAGAAAAGAGTTTATTTTCCAACACAATTTTCAAGTTTCTGCAAAGTGGACTATCTCCTGATGCTAAGTAAATTATCAGCCAATGAATTAATCAACTATATTTAATTAGTTTTTTGATCACTTTCATAATTACGAAATTAATTTGTTTCCATATTCTTTATTATCAACAATTAACGATAATTGTTTTCTCTACCTCGATTTGTTTATGAATTTTTGGCATTCTTAACATAAAATATAATACAAAGCTATAAAACTAGTCCCTTCAATAAAATTTTTTATGAATAATAAATAAACGATGTAAACCCAGTATTTTATATATTTTTTCTTTATTTACTTACGACAACAGATATTCTGGAAGTAATTTTCGAGATAATTTCCACAAAGCAAATACATAAAATATGCACACAATTGATAGTGTGAAGCGTATTATTTAAACAATGATTGAGAAATGTACTGTCTTTTAACAAAAAAGGAGAGAAAAAGTGTACTTTTAATGAACTACAAATGTCAGCAAATATTGCCAGAACCCTTTTTTAGCTACAAATAGCTAAAAAATAGCAAAAAAAAAATTTTTTTAAGAGTCATAACTCTTGATCCATGGGAACTAGAAGACTATTTTTTTTAGATTCACGCATAATTTCCTGCCTTAAAACTTTTTCTCTTGCACCACTTATGCAGGTTCACTGAGAAGAGAAGTATTTTTAAAAAAATGAACATCAGTAATTTTCCTGAAAACAGGTCAAAAGTGGTCAACTTTGAGAGGCCGCAACTAATGACAAATAACGCCTGTAAATATTTGAGTAGTTTACTATTGAGTCAAGTTGAGGAAATGTTTAATATTTTTAATTCAAAATAAAAACGGGGGCAAGTAATCGCAGAACGAATAATCTATTATCTGAATTTTTAATTCTATCTATTTTAAGGTACTCAAACTCGAATTTTATTTTAAATTTATAAATAATTTATCAAATGTTTTAAGTCAATAAGCCCGAAACTTAAGATCATGGTTCACTCCTTTATACAGAAAAAAGTCGTTATCCAATTTTATTTAAGGATGTAGCTAATTTTGATTCTTTAAAAATGTTCCAAAATTGTAATATTCCATAATTGTATTATTCAAAATATATATTCGTCAAATATAGTCGTGAAATTCTAATGCGCGATGCGCATGCGCTCGAACGGTTTTAACGTGTGAATATGTTTCACTTTAAAATAAAAATATTTTTACCCCTAACATCTCAAAAAGATAGTGAATATTTGGCATGAATATCTGCATGTTAGGTGATACAATCTTACCCTTTGAACATCTACATTTAAACAAGTTTTAAACATTTTTTTAGTAAAATTAATAGGTTCCAAAAGTACAGATGTAAATTTTAGAATTCGGATTTTTTTGCCTCTTTTTTTAAAATCCTGGCTCTTTGAAGGACCATAACTCAGCACCTATTGGCGATAGGAGGTTTCTTTTCTTAAACTTTTTCAAATTCCCTCTTTTTAATTTTTGTGTTGAAAACTTTGCTCAAAAATGAAATGGGGGGGGGGGGGTCCAGTATACACAAATACCATTTTCGGAATTTTTTTTTAAATATCTCCAGGACGCATGTGTGTCATTTCTGGGATGGGTGGGTGACAATCTGTGACACAGTGTATTCGCTGCGTGTGGAAAGTTTGACGCCGAGGATGAAAGTGTGCACTTGGTTGATAGGACCGAATGTACGTCTGCCTCCAAACTCGAATGTCGAAAAACGATCTGAACTCGAGAGGTGACTTTGTGCAGTGTTCCTCTCATCTGGCCAAACATCCAGGCAAATGCGTGTCCTTCCAATAAAGTCGTATGAAGCGGCGGCTTATCATTGCTTGTGATTAAAGTAATTCAGGAGTATGTAAACCAAATATCAACACTAATAATTTTGCCTGCAAAAAGTCATATAGTAAAGTGCAAAATGTTAAGTCTGCCATTTAGAATTTTTTTAAATTACATTTATAAGCAGCAAAATTTACTCAAGTTAGTTAACTTTCTAAGGGAGCGTCCATTAATCACGTAAGGATTTTTTGGGGAAAGGGATGCCGAAAATCTAACGAATACGTATTGGGAGGGGTTCCAAAGCATTTACAAATCCCTTCAAATTTGTTATATTATTTGGAAATTATTTGAAATCCTTTGAATTCCATAGCTATCGTACCTAATCTCTTTAAATCTCTTTTCGAAATCTTTGAAATTGCAGGTATCAGCATAACATTAAGATATTAGCCCTTTCGGGGGTTGCATGACTTAGGCGGGGAGGAGGGGATTAATGCTGTGAAGGGGGTTGTAAATTTTTAAATTGATCTATACTTCCCACGTTGTTTATTTAAATACCACGTTCGTTCAACACCACTGCTCCGACCCAGGTTGCTGATCAATCTCTCTAGCGATCATCTGAAATAAAGAGCCTCATAAAGTCGTCAGGTGAAGTCATTCACTCTACTGACACTCTTTTTATAATCTATTTGTCGCTACACTTTTCTGCCCTGATGGCATACTTCTCTATCTTCCTTCACGTACATGCATTTTTTCATGCAAGCGCTCGTGTTTCTTTGTCTTATTGGGTTTCTTCGAATTAGGGTCTCATTCACACATTCTAAAAATTCTTCTCGCGGCCTGCCTCTGAGCACACTGCCATTTACTTCATCTATAATTTCTAGATCAATCTAAAAGATCTATACCCCCTTCCTCACATTACTCCTCATGGGATTTCAAAAGATTGTGCCCTTATATATTTCGAACCATTTTGAAATATTACGAGCTCTATTGGAATATTAGAAATCTCTTTAAAATTAATAGAAATCTTTAAACTCCTTTCTGAATCTCTCTTGAATCGCCTTGAAATATTTTAAAGTTTATTATAATCTTTCAAAAGCCATTAAAATTTCTTCAAATCCTCAATATTAACTAGGACCCCTCACATTTTTAAAGTGCACTATAATGTCATTAGGTTGATCTAACTCAGAAAAATAGAACCCATACGATATATATGTACTTTACAATCCGTTGAAATTTCTTTAAATCCTTTAAAATGCCGTGCAATTATCCAAATTTCGTTAAAATCACCTAAAATCTTTTTCAATCTTTGAAAAAATTTTGAAATCCCGTTAATTTTTTTATATCTTATGAAGTCCTTCCAGATCCCTTCAAATTTTCGTTATCCCATTAAAATTCTCTGCAATTTTTAGAAATTGGTGAAAATACTTCAGTATTTCTTGTATTAATATCTCGTGAATTCTTTTTAAAAAATTCGAAATCTTTTGAAATCCCTAAAACTCCTCTCTAATCCGCGGAATTGAATCGTTCTTACTTCCGTAACACCCGCCTGAAGCTATTTCGGTATCCCTTGAAATCCCGCAAAAGCTCTTGAAATTTGATTAAACTTATTGAATTCCCTTAAAATCTTGTAAAATCCCTTGAAAGAATTAAGATTCTCTCTGAAATTGTACTGGAGAATTTCTTCAAACTCTTGAAATCTTAAAATTTAGTCATTTGAAAATTGTGAATCTCTCGTAATCTTTTGGAATCGTTTGAAATGCCCTAAAACGTTTGTAATCTCTTGAAATATCTTTTGAAATCCCTATAAGAAGCTTTGGAAATCTCGTTAAATTTTGTAAAAATGTTTTAATTCTTTTAAATACTTTGTAGTCCTTTGAAATACCATAAAATTCTTCGAAATCTGGACAAATCCTTTAAAAACAGGTTTGCACTTGACAATAATTGACACATTGTTAATGTATTAGGTAAATAATATATTCTTCAATAAGGGGTTGGGAGTGCTATGATATCTAAAAATCATCCTCGTTATACGTAATTAATTAACGTTCCCTAATCTGTTTTGCTTGATTGTCAAAAATATCTGGAATATCTGATTTTTTAAACATTTTAGTACCTACTCTTAGCATCACAACGCAAAAAGCTTGATAAAAATCCGTCAACTGATGCTGCATTCCTAGCTTATCCATTTTCAACGTCTAACTTGTCTCGACTTTAGTTTAACTTTGAATGAAGCGCAAATTAAATGGACAAGAATGCGAGAGAAATTACTGCGAGGTTGACATTAATTTTTGACTCGGAAAAGTCTAAAATTTAAAGTGCCAGATGGTTCTATAATCTTTATAATAGAGAGAGAAGGGTAGGGTGATGGTAGTGACTATATATCAGCCGAGTGTCCTGGGAATTGTCGTAACTGTTCGGGAGGGAAAAGGAATTCCAGGATCGTTTTGATAAGGAGGAATATCCCTTGACACCCTGCATAGTGTAGGAGGGTGCGAGAGGGTAGGATGAGGGAAAATGGCGGCCCGGAGGCAACCAGACACCAAATCGAAGGAGACGCCATCGCGAAACGCGGCGACGCCCCTCTATCATTGGCTCTTGCGTTCCCACCTCACGACTTTACCTAGGTGTGCATATTTTATATTCCAGTACATAAACTATATTATTATTGTCAAATCCAGCATAAAAGGACTCGAATCCTGAACTCCCGATCTCGAAAATATATAGTTTCTTCTCCATCAATTTTAGAACGTAGGGTCGTTATTCCTTAATCCTTTTATCATCCCTCAATCAGTCAAATCCCTTCATAGCTAGTTATCCTAATTGTTTTTATATGTCCCCTATTTTTTGGGATTGGAATTTGAATTTTAATCTAGGATTCATATAATTATTTATAATTTTGGTAAATTTAATTGACAATTTTAATCATTTATAGAGTCAGTATCCTTGAAATGGATACTTCAATTTAATGGAACTTTAAGACGTTATCTCAAGACTCATGAATTAAAAGGGACCATTATATTTCTTAAATAATTTAATTATTATATAATAATTAGAGATGGGACAAGCAGTACTTTGGCTACTGCTTGCCCTCCGGCAGGCAGGTCCTCCTGCTTGCCGGACCCGAGTTTTAAACTTCGGCTCCTGCTCCCTCCGGCCGCCGGAGGAAGCAGTAGGCAGTAACTTCGGCCGGATTTCTCCTGCGTTTTTTCTCCTACTGCAAACTTCGGCGTCAAGTACCTGAAGCCCTGAACCCTTTTTTTTCTGCGTCTTCTGACTTTTTTTGCGAACGCTTTATTTAATTTTCCTATTGCGTTCAGAAAATCAGAATTCAATGTCAGCAATTCAATATTGAGAAAATGAGAATTTAAAAAATTTTTAATAATGAAATTATATTGACTTTT
>NC_046663.1:72989897-73001755 GCF_010883055.1 Belonocnema kinseyi
GCACATTAAGATTTACTTAATTAATGGAAATATTAACCGATTTTCATCCACTTTTTTCATTCCCTTAACTTAAAAAAATAAAATAGAATACAATTATTTTTCCGATTTTATAGTATATAGAAAGAATATTTTAACCAGCTTAAAATGTTTAAAAAATGCAATTTGTTTCAACAATTATTTTTACAAGCATGTTTTTATAATCGCATTTTCTGAATTAAACATAATATTTAATGCTTTCGAGGTGTAGTCAATTCTGTTCAGAATGGCCTGTCATTTTTTAAACAATTTTTATTCGTCCAGGCAGATCCAGTTTTGTGAGTGCTTTTAGCAAGTACTGGTTTTGTTCCTCATTTCTAGTTATGAAACTATCTAAGTCCAAAATTTCAAATATTGAAGTTACAAGAAGAGAAGCGTTTGCCATATATTTAGGTGAATTTCGTACATTTTTTTGTGGTTTGTTAATTAGTTTCTTTTTGTATTGGAAATTACAATTTTTAAATTAAAGAAAATATTCAAATGAAAATGAAAATAACAATCTTCGAAACAAATTTTAATTAACAGCTAAGATATTGAAAGTTAGAGCAATTTATTTAATAAAATTTGTTCTCATTTGTGCCGTAAACGGTTTTTTGAAAAATAAAAAATTACGGGCACAATTGTTGAAAAAAGTTTTGTTTTTTTCTAGATCTGCAACTTCTTACTATAGCAAAAAGAAAGGTTGTGCTAGGCGGCTATAAGTATACACATTTTCGTGCAGGAAATAAAAATTATAAAAACCTGTCTTAAAAAAGCCAAAATCCAAAAAATTTTATTATTTTTAAAAATGTGGAAAAACTAAAACTTGTGCTGAGTTGTGCTTGAAAAATGCAGACATTACCTTAAAAAAAATTACCTGAGACCCACAGTTCTCGTATTAAACCTCAAAATTTTAAATTCAAAGAAACATAAAAGATCCAAAAATAGTCAAATTTTGTCAAACTAAAAGTTTTACTGAGTTGTGCTCGGCAAATGCAGTCGTTATTTTCTATAACAAAAGTGCGTGAGATTTTTTTTAAATTTTTATATTTTGGGTTTTAATATGACAACTTTTGTTGTTACGTAATTCTATTAAAGAGAATAAAGACTGCATTTATCGAGCGCAACCCAGCACAAGTTTAATTTTTTCAAAATTTGACTATTTTGAATCTTTTATGACTTTTCAGTTTTACCTTTTGAGTTTTACTGCGAGAACTGTTGATCTCGCGTAATTTTGTTAGAGGGAATAAAAACTGCAGTTGTCAAGCACGACTCAGTACAAGTTTCAATTTTAAGTTTTAATTTTGTACAAAATGTTTAAATTTTCAACAGAACAGCAGCATTTTCAATTAAAAACGATGATTTTTCCACAAAATTGTATAATTTTCAACCAAAAACTTACATTTGTATTTAAGAAAGATAAAATGTGTTTTAAAACCGATGAATTAAAAAAACACTAACAAAATTGTAAAATTGTTATCCAAACAAGATTTCAGTTCATTCTCCATGACCCAACTAAGAATTGTAAATAATAAGTTAACTTTCTGCTACGGAGTCGAATTTTAAGACAAAAAGCATGACTTTTTAACAAGAATGTTAAAGTTTAAACGAAACAGTTGCTGTTATGTCTAAGAAAAAGAACAATTTTACTAAGACAGGTGAATTTTGAAATCCAAAAGAAAAATTTCCAAGAAAAGGGTTGAATTTTCATCGAAAAAGATTTTAATTGACTTTTCAAGACAAAAATAAAAATTATAAGCAAAAAGTAAATTTTCTAGGAAATAGTTTAGTTTTTAACAAAAAAGTTGCCGTTTTATCTGAAAAAGATGCAATATTTATAATATAAAATAAGATCTTTTAATTAAAAAAGACAAATTTTCAGAAGAAATAGTTTCATCCAAAAAAGATCTCAGTCGACTTTATCTGGAAGAAAATTAGAATTTTAAACGAAAGTTTAATGTTCTACGAAAATAGTTGAATTTTTAACTCAATAAGCTGCATTTTTTTACAAAATAATTTCATTTGCAACCGAAAGGGATAACCTTTTGGAAAAATTCTTAAGTTTTTAACCAAATAATAAAATTTATAACTAAAAAGATGATCTTCAGGAGAAAGTTTGTGTGAATTTGCAAAAATTACGTACATGAGTGAAGGACCTACACTCCCTTATAACTACTTATCCCTTTATTTTCATCGTAACACGATATTTTTAAAGACCAATCTATTCTCTTACACTAACCCACACCTCTGCATAACTGGGAATGGAAATCGGTTATAACATCAATTTAAAGTTTCCCCCTTGTTCAAAATTCAGCTGTGAAAATACACTTTTTTATTTAAAAAATAAATTACTTTCTTCTTTTGAGCAATAAAAATAGCGCTTACAGACGCAGTTTTAATATTGTTCATAATTGTGTTTCTTATATATAAAGACTCCAATATATTCTAAACATGTATAGATTGAACAATAGAATTTACAGAATTATCATTTTTAATTTCAGGTTAATACTTGATGCCGTTGTCAATGTTATTGTCACATGATATCAGGATTAAACCCGTGGAGAATAGACATAAGGAGACCAAACTAGTGGAACTAAAAATGAACACTTCTGTTGCTAGAAGTACGCACACACACACACATGTGCAAAATCACACTTACGTACAGTTCAAAACTTCCCGAGCGTGTCGTGCCAACCGCACTTAAAAAAAATATGGCTGCCGATGTGAACGCGAGTCAAATGTAAATAAATAATGATTGAACAATTAATAGTTTGTGAATAAAGGAAAGAATGTTAAAATTAAAAATCGCTGTATAAAAGCGAAAGTTTCCAACAAGTGTGGTTTCAAGTGTAGTGTACAAGACTTTTAGAGTGGTATAAGTTGTATGTTCATTGTTTTTGTTACGAACGCGTCGAATACCTGTCGCATGCATAGTGTTGGTAAAAGTAATTTGATATTTTTATAGGCCTACTACCTACCTCTTCCATGGCGAATAAATTTTTATTCCATAAGCATTTCAAAAATCCTGACTGATTATCAATTATTTATTTGTTTAAGCGACCTGTCAAAACAAAACAATGGAGGCGGCCATATTTTTTTTTAAGTGCGGTTGGCACGCCACGTTCGGAAAGTTTTGAACTATACGTAAGTGTGATTTTACACAAGTGCATGTGCGTACTTCTGGCAACAGAAAAGTGACCGTTTTTGGTGAAGTCCATGCATTACAGATTGGTCTCCTTATATCTATTCTCCATGATTAAACCAAGCAACCGCTAATGAAGTTCATAAGATTTTGATAATTCATCCTAAAAAGCTGGACACGTAGCCGATAGCCGTAGCCATTAGCTAATTTACAAACCATATTTCCTTGCGTAAACATTAAAAAAATGTTGTTAGTACAACAAAACTTTCCTACTCTACGCAAAAAAGTAATTATATAGCTGAATTTACATTAATGAAACGCATTCTTTAAATAAAATAAAATTTCATTTCAATACAAAAGAAGAAATTACAGAAATAGTTTCCATTTTAAATTAAAAAAAAAAATTATTTTCCTTGAATACATTTTTTATAAATATTACATTTTAATTGTAATTGTTGCGTATTTAGGCATCTATCTATTATAGAATAAGATACAAGCACAACATATATGAAGCGAAGTTAAATAAAGATAAATATTACAAAAATTTTATGAAATTAATTTAAATAAAACCTACGATTCCCGTCCCAATCCTGATATTGATATTTTCCTAAGCGACTTGATCCAAAGGGAATCAGAAGAAAATTGAGAAACTAAAGAAATCCTTAAACTGGAAACAGTGGAAACTCGAAGGGAACCGAGAATAATAATGCAATATATATACACTACAGATACATCTTAGGTAAAGAAAGTTTGAAGGTTTGGACCCTTGAGCGCACATGTGTTTCCATTGTTATGGCCGGAGGAAGCAGTAGGAAGGCCTGCCGGAGTGCTGTCGGAGTTTGCAGGAGAAATTCGGAAAATCGGGGTATTGAGCTACTGCAACTTCGGCGGGCAAAAAAATACCGGCCGAAGTTTGCAGTAGGTCCTGCGAAGCTCCTGCGTGCAGTAGGTACTGCATCGCCGGAGTGTGCAGGAGGCTGGAGGGCAGGAAGCAGTAGGTATGCTACTGCTCGTCCCATCTCTAATAATAATATAAGAATTTTAATATTTTAAAATATTTACTTTTATGATAATATTTTTTAAATAAAAAATTGATCTCAGTCGATACCTTATGGAGTTCGAAGAGCGAACATTTAGGTCTGAACATTTGAAGATAATTAGTCACTCGAGGCGGTGAAGATTCAAAGGATTGTCAAGGCGGGGCCGAGACTCGAAAGATCTTACTTATGGGGGATGCTGCAGAAAGACATCTTCACTCGAGAGCGTCGTCGGTTCTCATTGATCTACATTACTCTCTCACGTTATTTTTGGAAATTAACAAGCCCAATAATGTTGTCACTTAAAAAAAAAAAAATGGCCCAGGTGTTAAAAAAGAAAAGCCCTCAGACGAAATATTAAAATGTTAAGATATTTTTAGTTGGAGAACATTACAAAAATTAGATATATATGAGACCGTTCAAAATCTACGTCGCGGTATTTTGATCACTTTTTGCACTCCTCTTATTCTTAGCAGATCATCGCACAAAGCTAGAACCCCTCGGTGACGTCACAAATACGAACACCAACCCACCGCATTCAAGTCAAAAGTTTTTTTTCGATTTCACTTGATAAACGCCTAAAATAAAACATTATATATTCACAAACATAACGTTTTAACATACTCCATAATCCAAAATGCTCTCAGAAAACAGATGAATTTTCTACCATCAAAGTTGAATGAAAGAGTTGAGATAACAAGCTAAGAAGCACTTGATGAATTTTCAATCCAAAGAATATAATTTTCTCTTTAAAAAAAGGACGAATTTTCAACAAAACAGTGGGATTTTCGAACAAAAAAATTACTTTTTAACCAAACAGTGGAATTTTCAACAAAAAAATAAATTTTTCAACAAAATATTTGAATTTTCAACTAAAATTGTGAACATTCAACAAAATAAATTAATTTTTGATAAAGTAGACCGAGCTATAAAAAAAGATTGAATATTAAAGAAAAATGTAATGTGTAGTGGATCTTTCAACTAAAAAATATCTAATTTTAAATTAAAAAATTTTAATTTAATATAAATAAAAGAGACGAATCTTAAACAAAATCAGTTAAATTTTCCACAAGGACAGATTTTGCAGTCAAGGGATAAACAAAACTTCTACCAAATTTTCGAACCAGAAAGGAGATTTCTCTAGAAAACAATCAAATTTTTAACCGAAAAGGTATATTTCCACGAAATTGTTATATTTTTCTACACTAAAATAATATAATATTTAACAGAAAATGACGCATTTTCAACAAAAAAGTTAGAGTTTTAAGCCAAATAGTTGAATTTTTATTTTAAAAAGTCAGTTTTCAAACGAATCATAGAATAGTTAAGTTTGCAGTTTACATTTATTAAAAATAAAATAGTTAAAATCTGAATCAATTTTAAACCAATAATAGAATAGTTAAATTTTCAGTTAATAAAAAAAAAATCACCTAAAAAGGAAGGAATTTTGAGCAAAATAGTTCAATCTTCAAGCAATAAATTGATTTTTTAACAAAGTAGTTCAACTTTCAACTAAGTAATTGCATATTTTCAACCAAAACAATAGTTCAATTTTCAGTAGAAAAACATATTTTTCATCAAAAAAAAGAAAGAATTATCAAGAAAACAGTTACAATTTTACGCAAATAATATAGAACTTTTAACTTCCGAAGAAAAATAGTTGGTTTTTCTTATTGGGTGCTATTAAATCAGTTCACATTAAAGTGAAAAACGTAAAAAATGGAAAGTTTTCTGAAAACAGAGGAAAGAAGGAATTCTATAAAAAAAAGGGGAAAATAGGGGAAATAAGGGAAAGAGTTTTTATTGTAAAATAACATCACTCATTTTCATTTTTGCAAACATTGCAAAAAATTCTTATTTGCATTCTGCGCTAAATTCCCGCTCCCATTTTCTTATCCTTGGCAGTGTGACGTAGTCTATGAACGGCCCCTATAGGGTTCTTAAAATAATATTATAATAATCTTTTCAAATAGAAGTCAAATTTGTCAGCTAATTGACATGTCAACTTTTATGTTCGAGTTATTTTCGAATTTATTGTACAAGTTTACAAAGTATTCAGAGTTTGTGAATGGAGGAATTCGACCTGGAGGATCGTTCCGCGTGACATCTGGGCCGAATGTACTAAAATGTATGTGGCTAAAGTTACGTTCGTATCTCGTATCGTATCGAGTTTTTACTAATGTATCAAAATACAACTCCAAAAATGATTCTTTGCTTGAAACAATAATGTTCTCAATGGGTCATGGAGTAAAAGACCTTGCAAAGGCATAATAGGTGCTTGAACTAAAAAAAGTTCAGTTTTTTATGAGCTTCCACGGAGAAAAATAGATGTTTACCCGTAACTTCTACATGATCAAGATTAACATATTTTATATTTAACTATATTTAACTATAGAAATATTCTAACATTATCATTTTTTGATTTTATGAAATAAATATTGTTAGTGACATATACAATGAACTATATTACAATATTTTAGACACACCTTTTTTTTAAGTAACATCATATTTCAATTAAATCCGAAATATTGTAGACAATTTTCAAAAAAAAGAATAAACTACCACTTAATATATTAATTTTGGATCAAATTAAAGGCTTTTTTAGGTCAGGAGAAAAGTAAAACTTACTTAAGTCACCATTTAAACCTAATATATAATGTTGATGCAAACGGCTATAGGTGGCGTGGGCAGCAAAATCACAATGCGCAATTCACATGCGCACGGACGAGTTTACCATCTGGATGTGTTACACTTTACAGTGTAACAAAAAAAGTATTTTTTTTGCCTAAAATCTCAAAAAATAGTAGATGTTCCACATAAATTTTCTGCATGTTAGGCGGTACTATCTTATACCATTTGAATATCTACGTTTAAAAATAAAATTTTCTCCGTGTATAATATTAGTGTTAATATTAAATTAACGCAATAATAATAACACATGAATAAACAAATAAGGGATCATCATCAAATTACGTAAGGTATTTTTGTGAAATGTTCAATCCCCCACCCCCATGTAAGATACCTCGAGATTTTATCCGAATACCCCAAAGAATGTTTATTATCAGCTAGATGATGCAAAGTGCCTGATAATATGAGTAATGAGTATATGTCATGAATTAATTAAAGGGTCCACGGTCTAAACCTGTTAACAGACATTTCAGAAATTTTACACTGGGAAGGAAAACCGTTGTTATTTTTGCAATTTTCAATATATTTTGAAACCGTAAAAAGTTATTTGTTAATTAACTAGAGAAAAATAATACACGTTAGTTTTATGACATATAAATCAAAATTGAACGTTATATGACTAATAAAAGTTATTCATATGTTATCTAGAAGGGGTCCACAGGTCTAAACCTGTTATCTGCAGTGTTCTACCGCTGATTTTATATTGTTTTTCGCGTGCTCGCATTTTTCTGCGTTGGTGTTAAAGCTGCGGGATAGTTTTATATACCAAAATGTTTGGAATCGCATGCCAAAACATAAATGTGCTAGCAACAGTTTAAAATAGTTTATTGCACAAATTTGCTGAATAATAGCAATCGAGACGCGTCGCTCCCCTTCATCTTTATAGCGATCTGTAGACGACACCATCGAAGTTGAAGTGAAAGTAGCCACAAATAACTTTCGACATACACATACACTTAACTGCACACACACTGAGAGGTGTCTCACTGCCCTATTCTACGAGTAAACTGAGCTCATTTTAAGAGAAAAAAACGGATTTCCCATAACACGCCATACGCAGTTAACAGGTTTAGACCGTAGACCTATGCTTCACATACCAAAACGCGATTTTCAAAAATCCATTTGAATAAACTAAAAGGAATTTTATTTTTTCGTTTACGGGATATTATTTGAATATAAAAAATGTTCCAGAAAATACAAGAAAATCAATTTTGAAAAAAATATCAGTAAACAGGTTTAGACCGCGCACTGAGAAAACTATAACGCACAAATTACAATATATATTATAATTCCTGCGCTATATATCACAATTATCGCATTATAATATCGCAAAATCGTGATATCGTACATTGCAAGTTTTTACATTATATACCGCATAATTGTGCAATCTATAACGTAAGAAATGGGGATTCCCATCCGTCAGTTACATTTTGCGCTTTTGCTAAATTGTATTAAGTAAGTTCTAATTCGTCTACAATAATGTGATTTATTTCGGATGAAATATATCAGTAAGTACATATTTTTTTGTGTTTTCTGTCGTAGATTCTACATGTTTTACTGAAATTTGCTCACTTCAGCGCCACGCAATCGACGAGTTCAGAATTATTTTGCTAACCTCAATAAAACTTTCGCCGAAATATATTTAATCATTAACAGTTGCAGGTCTTACCTGCATCAAATTTTTAATTTTCTCTGTGATAGTTTTAAATCTAGAGTCCCGATTTATAGCTCGAACTGACTCATACTCTGCCTTTTTCCCATTGCTGCTAAGGACGCCGTAGCAGACAGCAACAAAATTTAACTTCATTTTTGTCTGTGATATTAGTGCATTATAATATCGTACAAAGCTCTGGGACCTGATTGTACGTTATTATATTGCGCTTTCTTGCAATATAAAGGTTTTGCGATATCATTGTGCGATATCTTTTTCTCCGTGCGGAGCATGGTAAAGTTTGGAGTTTGTCTTTTACAATAGCTTGTTGACAACCGCCTTTTGTCTTATTAGCGTGACTCGCCCGGTTCTGTATTCTCGTTATTAATGGAGATAAAGGCTTTCATATGGCAAAAGTAAGTAAGGGATATGTAGAAGAGAGGATAAATTTGAGATTAACCTAGAATTCACGTGTTGCTTATTCAAACAGCACGTTTGTTCCGCAACATAGCTCTGACACGGGTCGCTGATCATTTTCTCTAGTGATCACCCCAGACGAAGAGCTTCACAAACTTAATTATATGTCACTATCCACACCAAAATATACAAACTGACTGATGATTCCATAGTAAGATCGACACTTTTTACTCCAATCATACCCACCAAGAAAAGCTCTCCACGAGGGTTCATTATCATTACTATCCAGAATCAATCGTTTCAGACGTCTATATTACTTTGCTGAAACTCTTCGATACACCGTTCTTAACCATTTCTCTCCATACCTCCCTATTCTGGCATACAACTTTTGCTTACTGTACGTTCTGTACATTCATAAATCTACTCATAGACGCTCTTGTGTTTCTGGATCTCTTGATATTATGTCCCTATAGTTTAGTGGGAGACTGTGAATATTCACAAATTCCTCCCACTCCTTCCTCGGGCTGCCTCTGGATACGCTGCAAATCACTTTAGATAAATACAATTTTTTGGTAAATTGTTCTCACTTCATTTTCTCAACATGGAAAAACTTAAAAAATAAAATGCCTTAATAAACTTAAGTATTCACTTTCACTAACGTATAGTTATATATTATTTTAAGGCCTAAAATGTTGCGTAGTCCGATCCTTTCTTTCAAACCAAAATTTCTAGTTTTCTAACCTAATAGTTTTAAAGTCCACTCCAAGTTTTATATAATAACAGTTTAAACAGTTGCCACGCACTGGCTTTGTTACTACATCGGCACCCCCGAAACGTAAACAGGTCAGCCTGAACGGTTTCCAGTTGGGATGCGTAATATTCCGCAATATACTCAACTGATTATTGCGCACTGTGGTTCTTCCGAGGAGAGATTGGCAATCGTCTCTCGCTCTGCCACCTGAGAAACTGCGTGGACCAACAGTTCTAGGAATTGCAAAACCGGACCGTCATTTATGGGACGTGAAGTGTATTAGAAATGAATTTCAATGTTTATTTAAACTATTATTGTTTAGTATATCAATTGTACAAATTTTGAATGCAATTGTGTTTCTTTTTCGGTTTGAAAAATCATATTTTTTGTAGAACTTTTGTTTTGTTTTTTGTTTGAAACTGAAACTTTCTGGTTGGTAAATTAATTATTTGGTTAGAAAATTATGTATTTTGTTGATAATTCGTCTTTTTAATAGAAAGTTTATCTTTTTTATCGAAAACTCAACTTCTTAGTTGATAATTCAATTATTTGGTTAAACATGCAACTGTTTTTTTAGGAAGCTCTGCTTTTTGGCTTTAAATTAATCTTTTCATGCAATTTTTCTTCTTTGTTGCAAACCTTTCCTGATTAAAAAATTTTTTTGTTTTAATTAAAAACTTAATTACTTTTTTGTAAAAATTTCTTCTATTTCTTGTTTAAAAATGTAACTACTTGATTGAAAGTTGAACTACTTTGTCAATTCATATAAAAATAAGTAAGATTTACCCCCCCCCCAGTCGATACAAATTACGTCAGAAGGGGGGGGGGCTAGAAAAATATGGAAAAATCATTCGTTTCTTGCATTTAAAAGATTTTAAAACGTTTCACTGTAAACCAAAATTTAAACTATACATTTTTAGTAGAATCTAAAAGATTAGAGAAATTATCAATAGAATGTGACATGTTTTGAGTAATACCATAATATTCGATGATTTTCATCAATTTTAAATAATTCCAACATTATGTCCGCGGTTGTAAAAAAATTTCAAACTGGACAAGTCAATTTTATTATTTTATCAGGTTATTATGGAGTAACTAGCATTTAATGTCTATTCCAAATAATTTAATAGTTAAGTAATTATACATTAATAATTCTCGTTCGCTTCTCTTATCACCATATTTCTTTAAAATTAAAAGCTAAAGAGCAATCATCTTTAATTATTGTTGTGAAAAGCAATACCGTTAGCCCACACAGTGTAAACAATTAAACTTTCGGTTGCAGGTTATCTGAAAATAATGTCTGCTGCGGTTTGTTGATAAGTTTAATAACCAGAAAAATAATACATACATTGTGTCAATTATTATGTATAAGTCTCATTTGTTTTTAAAATTTTTTGTAAATGAAAATTATGCAGCATTTTTTCCACTTCAACCTTTTTCGACTGCTGCGGTTAGTTGATAAGTTCAATAAACAGACAAATACTAAATACATACGTAGGGGAAAATATTATTTATAATATTTATTTGTTTTGAACATGTTAACGAAACGTTCGGAAAACGTTTCTCGCAATTAAGCACCCAATACTGACCATCCACTCTTCAATCCAAGGAGAAAAAATATGTATATTCGTTATGTTATATAAAATATCATTAATATGTATACCTTTTATTAATATAGTGAAATTCGCAATATTGTACATAAAAAAAATTTTTAATTAATTTTTTTATTGAAAAGTTAAAGTTTCTATACATATGCCCATCACGAATATACATATTTTTTCTCCTTGGATTGAAGAGTGGAGGTTCAGTTGAAAACTTTACGATATCACTACAGTGATATTTCACTGAAAATTAGTGAAATTTTCACTCAGTCACAATAGCAGAGAAAATATGCAGTTCACCAATATTTTTCGGGATATTAAACGCATCAACTGCAGTTGACATGCCAGAACCAGCAGTCATTATTCGCAGATACATGAAATTTTTAAAAGGTTCTGCCTGGACTAATAGTTGCATTTCTTAGGCAATGTCTGTGGTTTCGGAATTTTCCGTAATGTTAACCCTGAACACGCTGGAAAAGTGGTTAGGGCACCGAAAATTCCGTAACCCTTGACAGTGCATTTTTTTTAATTACTCTGATTAATGGTGTAAACTATA
>NC_046663.1:73001855-73003820 GCF_010883055.1 Belonocnema kinseyi
ATATTTCATAACATCAAAAAAGATTTCATGAGATTGCAAGAGATTCCTCAAGATTTTAAAGAGATTGCATGGCCCTAAACAAAAATATTATACGAAAATCAGTATAGGCCTATAATAATTTTCCTACAGTGAATGTCCTATCATTTCTTCGCACTAAAAAAAAGTTCTAGTTAAAGTTACTAGACGCGTCTGGTTAAAAAAGTTCTAGTTATTTTAATCCGAAATTTTGGTTAATATGGCTAGAAAATTGTAGTTAATGAACTCTGGTTGATTTTTTCTCGTTAAAACTGTCCTGGTTAATATTTATGGTAACAGAAGTGTCGCCATCTTTTGTCTATTTCCAGAAATTTATCTTTTGTCTCATGTCATTTTGCTGGATTTGTAAATTGACGCTTTGGCGTAAATGTCCAATTCTCGAACAATCGCGATTTGTTAATTGTATTTCTAGTTATATAAGTATAAATAATTATTGTAAACCGTGAATTTAGTTATGTTATAAGAAGAACTTGGGCATTATCTGTCTAAACATCAGTGCTATAGGAATATTTCCAAACCAGGCACATATTTTTTGGGTGCCTTTGAAAAGTATTATATAAAACAATAAAATTATAAATAAATTAAGTCAATGTTCGAAATGTGGATATTGACCAAGTGATCTACATGTATATGATGTAAAATCACGAACAAAATAGTTTCAATGAATAGTTTCAGAAACAGAACGCATCAACAATACGCTACTTTTGCTTCGAGTGTTGTATCTATCGCCATTTATTACTACATACAGGGTCATCAAAAAGTATCGGACCCCCCCCCCCTATCAGCGAAAATATGCGTTTTCGTGAGAAATGTTTCAGACAAAATTTTGAGGGTTTTGGACGAGGATATGAATAATGACCTTGAAGCTGACCTTTAAGGTTATTTCAAGGTCCACTTTTATTTTTCAAATAGAAACCCCTATTTTTTACACCGCCAATCGACAGAACGCAAAATTTTACGTTTAGATATGCATCAAGGTCATGTGATCATGAATGACCTTCGAGGTCATTCCAGGGTCGTATAAACTCAAACAAGGTCTAGACGGCTGATTAGCAAAAATATGCGTTTTCGTGAGAAGTGTTGAGACAAAAGTTTCAGGGTTTTGGACGAGGATCTGAATTGTGGCCTTGAAGCTGACCTTTGCGTTGACCTTTAAGGTTATTTCAAAGTCAACTTTTATTTTTCAAATGGAAACCCCTATTTTTGAAACCGCCAATCGAATGAACGAAAAATTGTACGATTAGATATTCATCAAGGTCATGTGATCCGATGACCTTTGGGGTCATTCCAGGGCCATGTAAACTCAAACAAGATCTAGATGGCTGATCAACGAAAATATGCGTTTAAAAAAAAAATAGTTAACATTGTATCCAGATCCAGTCGACTAAGGCGAGATCCATGGTAGGTCTCATCGGTCCACAAAAAAAACGCTATGTGGATCCGGCCAGCTTAGGCGAGATGTTCTCATCAGACCACAAACAAAAGTTCGTCTGTGGATCCGGCCTATTAGGCGAGAAGGTCTCATGAGACCACAAACAAAAGTTCATATGTGGATCCGGTCAGCTAAGGCGAGATTCATAGTAGGTCACATCACAAAATAAGATCGTATGTAACCACTTTACAGCAAATGTTCAAATTGCTGTCCATGCACAGTTTGGCAATGTGCCAATCTGTTATACGACCCTGGAATGGCATCGAAGGTCATCGGGTCATATGACCTTGATGCACTTATAGACGTAAAACTTTGCGTTCTTTCGATTGGCGGTGTCAAAAATAGGGGTTTCCGTTTGAAAAATAAAAGTTGAGCTTGAAATAACCTTGAAGGTCAACGCCAAGGTCAGCTTCAAGGCCACCATTCAAATACTCGTCCAAAACCCTGAAAATTTTGTCTGAAACATTTATCACGAAAACGCATATTTTTGCTGATGG
>NC_046663.1:73003830-73044444 GCF_010883055.1 Belonocnema kinseyi
TTTGATGACCCTGTATATTCACCTATAGATTATAGGGAAGTGACATTATAGCGAAGCGGAACATAGTTGTTGCACTTTGTTGTCGGAAACTTTTGTTGAATTATTTTCTTTGGGAAAATGTAACATGTAGATTAGGAAGACTCCATCTGATTAAGTTTACCAGAACATCTGCTTATGTTGACCAAAACGTTGTATTCTTAAGCTGCCAGAAAACTGTCTAGTAAATATTTCTGGTTACATTTACCCGAATTTCTGGTAACATTAATCAGAACATTGTCAACCAGAAACTTCTGTACTTTTAACCAGAATTTATAGTAACAGCATATTTAACACACTTTTCTATTCGAATTAACCAGAATTCTGGTTGATTCAACCAGAATTTTTTTTGAGTGCGTGATTATAGTATTATAGTAAATAATACTAAAATATTGAAGAATATAATGTAGCGAAAAGAAACCACAAAGGACCGATTTGTTTTAGACCACTCATAATCTTATATAGAAGTACAGTTAAACTCTTCTATAACCCCGATTTCGGGACTGACAGTGGGTGGCAACTAACTCATTATAGCCTGCTCCGCTTTTGTTTGTTCACGCCTGACTGCTCGCCTGAGCGACAGCCACAGATCCCGCGCACCCCGCGCAACCCTATTACACCTATATGCGGCGCGGCGTTAATTCTCGGAAAGACTATAGAAGGGAGGGCTATTGAAGATTATGACTGTATTTGAAATCTTTGAAATATAGTTTGTAATCTGCAAAAATCATTTAAAATCCCCTAAAATACTTGTAATCAATAATCATTGAAGGCCCTACAAAGTACTTTAAATCATGTAAAATTCTTCGAAATTTTTAGCAATCGTACCTAAAATACGTACGTAAAATCGTTGTAAAAATTGGAGGTCGTATAAAATCCCTTAAATCTGGTAACTCTCTTTGAAATTACTTGAAATGTATAGAAATTTAAAAAAATTCTTTGACGTCTCTTGAAATTTACGAAATATCTTGATAAAATCTTTTAAAGAATTTCATTTTTTTAATTTCTTCATGCCGCTTAAAATGTTTGAAATCTGTAGAGATCCCTTGTTATAATCCTTGCAAATCTTTCCCGGGGTAAAGTTCTAATACTCGGCAATCCTCCCTGCATGCTTTGTCACGAAAAATAGAGTTATGCGCGAGGTTGGAGAGAGCTTTTCAGTCCTCGTTTTTCCTTAAAAACGCTCGAAAATTGCGAATTCGGAAATAAGTAGGCTTCCGCAAGCATTAAAGATACTTTAGCGAGCACTTGTGAAACATTGAATATTTGTTTGAAATCTCGCTACGTGCTCGCTCAGTACTCTAAAATCATCGGCCAAACTCGGTTTGACAGAGCACGGAGGGAGTTTTAGGATATCGCAAAAGCCTCTTTAATGCTCGTGGAAGCCTACTTATTTCCGAATTCGCAATTTTCGAGCGTTTTCGAGGAAAAACGAGTACTGAAAAGCTCTGTTCAGCCTCGCGCAGAACTCTATTTTTCGTGACAGACCATACATGGAGGATTGCCGAGTATTAGGATTTTACCCCGGGTTCTTTCATGAGAATGTAAAAAATACTGATAGAAATATTCAGAAACTTACGAATTTTTTAAGTGATAAAAGTAAAAGAACATTTTTATGAAATTTCTAATAATTTTATGTAACCGTGTCTTTCGTTTTTAATATTTTTTATAAAATTGCGATATTGCAACGGAATAATTTTCTTTAATTTTCCTAAATTTACGCAAAATAGCACGTGAGTTCTGTTACATGTAACGACACATAAAACTTCCGTTACTCGAAACTTATAGTTTTGTTGTTACAAGTTTCTGCATGTTGATTATAACGCATCACACATCAGAAAATTCTATAGTTGTATCTGAAAATGATAAAATTTTTAACTGTATTTTCGTAAATTTATCATTATTTTTTCAAAAAATTTCATCAAATAAAGAGAAAAATTTCTAAAAAAATTTCTAAATTTCTTAATGAATGTTATTTTATTTATTATCTTATCTTCAAAATAGTGCTAGGCAATAGTTTACACACATATCTTTCACACTTTTCAAATATTAGTAGTCCTGCCATTTTTTAAGTTCGAACTTCTAATCTTTTTATTAAGAATATTTTTTTGCATTTAAGGATTTTCCGCTTCGAATATTTTCGTAAATATTTTTTTAACATCAAGGAAATTTTTAATTATTATTTCATATACTTATAATAAAATAGTGCTAATTTTATGTGTATTGCTAATGAAGTAACTTTTTAAAAATGAGATAAATAGTTAAAATGTTGCAAATCTTGAGTGCATTCTACGCAAGATTTGATAAGTTTAAAACAATTTTAAGTTACACTTAACTTTTAACTGACATTTTTGGAAGGCTGAAATAATAGTTATTTGTTCATCTAATTCTTTATTCCTTCGGGGGCCCCCAAAGTATTATGTGACATAACAGTCACCTTACCTTGCACCTTTTTTTTAAAAAATTAAGAAGAATTAAAAAGTTTATTTACTTTTCAAATTTTCATTATTTATAACATACTGAAACTTGGGAAAAAACTTTAAACTCTTAATTAAATAAAAATATGTGGAACTGAAGTACATTGTAGATTTCAACAAAGTAATTTTATCCACATAGGAACACAGTTGACATTACCAATAAAAAAAGTATTTTAATTGTTTTCAAAATTTCGTAGTTCCTGTTAGAAACCCTTGTAGTCACGGTCCGATGTTCGTCCGTCCATCATTCTTTTTTCTTGGGAAGTGAAGTTTGGGGCGGGAAAGGAGAGAAACTGAGGGGGAGTAATTAATGTGAGGTAATGGGAAGTAGGAGAATGCCGGGGAAGGGAGGGTAAGTCCGTAAGTAAGGACGAGTAAAGGAGGGGAAGTGATGAGAAGGGAGGATGAGACGGGGAAGTGTGGGGGAAGGAGGTCAATGGATAGGGGATGTTTTAGGGAAGTTAAGATCAGTAGGGGATGAGAAGCAAGGAGTTGCGATTGAAGGGAAAGATAAGGGAAGTAATGGGAGGGATATAGGGGATGTTATAGGAATGGAATTATGGGAGGTAGGAGAAGAAGGTAAAAGGTAGGAAAAGTAGGTGAAAGGAGGGCAAGTGGGGAAAAAAATATTGGAGGCGGAGACTCGAACAACTTAATTAACGTCTTAATCGGCTGCGAAACCCTTTTTTGTAGGCGCACAGCGTTACTTTGACTAGTTTTTGGTCAAATAATTTCGAAAATTGTTACGAATTACCGATATCATTACTTTAAAAAATTTTATTTTTTATTTTTAATTAATGTCACCGTTATCTTGATCAAAAATATTAATGGTCAGATTGTTATAACAAGCAAAGTGTTAGTTCCAAACCCAGTAAAACTTGGAAAAATATGTTCGATGAATATAATAAAATTGGAAGAGATTTAAAGGGTGTTATGGAATTAGTAAAACTTTTCGAGGTTTGATAACATTGAACTATAAAGAATCACAATACGGTGTAGGATAACGTTGACGTGTTCCGTTTCCGGTGTTTATTGGCCACCGTGTGGAACCGATTTACAAACTGCTTTCTGACTACTCCCTACCCGCTACCGCACACGAAGACCAATTCAGACACACTCGTCACGCTTAACTTCGATGCATCGTTAACAGCTCAAAGTGTCGCTAAGGAATTTCCCGAATATGGTCTGAAATTGATTGCCTCCCAAATTAGTTGGACTAGTTTTGAACGTGCTCGAATTTCCATAATTTGGTTTCTATTGCTTCAATCAAAACGATAACTATTAACAAATCATGGATCTTATTAGTATTTAATAAATTTATATCAATAATTTAGGAAATATTGTAATCTAATTTCGTTCTTGTATAATTTCTACTAACAATACATTTGCATGATGATTCAAAATACTGAAATTTTAAGCCTTCTGATTGGAAGAAAAAAAAACGAAAATGGAAACCTCTCGAATATTTGAGTGGGAAATCTTTTAATTGACAAATATAAAAAAGTAGCCACATATTAAGAAATAAATATTTCATTTAAATATCCCTGATTTTTAATAATCCAAGCACATGCAATTTCACAAAAGAGAAGTCCAACTAACCAGGATACGTTAGGGAAACTGGGCGATTCCTAATTATATATTTTATGTTTCCGGAATAAAAATTCTAAAGATTTTTTATTTTTTTCTGTAAAATAAATGTCAAACTTGATTAAGGGTGTTGGTGAAATCCAACTTTGAATTTTTTTTATAGGTACGGCACTGACTTAATATATATTTTTTCCGAAGGATTTGCGAACGAAAGAAAGAAAACTTGTTGAATATCCGGGTTTTTGCGAGATCCTCGGTTCAATAATATGTTGAAAAATCAAAAAATTTGTTAGAATCGTTTGCAAATTTATTTTTTTACTCACAATTCTGACATAATAGAAGAATTCTCGAGATATACCAGGTTTTCAAAGGGCCACGCCTTGATGATGGTGACCCTAAATTTTGCGAAATACGTTGCGAAATGGAGAGAAAGTCAGACAAAATTAATATGCGCCGATACCGTATATTGCATACCGTAGATTACAGGAATAGCCTTTTGTGATATCTTGTATTGTTCACAAGTAAAAAATTCTAGTTATAAAAAAAATTTTCCGTTCTACAAAATAGTTTAGCCCGCAAAAAACTGATAGGATTCCTCTCTTTTACGAACAGAAACTAAACAAATATGGGAAAAAATAAAAAGGTGTAGGTTTCCAGAAAATCTTCCCTATATTTTTCATCGAATTTTGAGAACAGGAAAAGACAATTTTCGGATAAGCCCCATTGTTTTTTAAATATTTTTACAAAGTTTCTGCTAATATAAAAACGGCAACCTATCGGTTGTATGTGGGTTAAACAATGTTTGCGGTCGGTAATTTTGTTTAATATTCTTTTTTCTCGTGAGCGATACAAGATATTACAAAAGAGCAAAACGTATTTTTTTATAAAACTTTTCTAAATGTTTAAACGTTTATTTGAACATTTTTTTTATCTTTCGTTTTTCCCAAGAGAAATACAAACATTTTATTTGTATGGCTCATAAATACGAACGAAATTCAGGAGATATATAGTGCAAATTACCATCTATTTAAAAAAAATTAAAATTTGAGAAATTTTGTTGTTGAGAAAATCCACTTTCAAAAATTTTAGAAAAACATCCGCTTTTTGCCCTTTTTCAACATTTAAAATTTTTTGGATCAATTGAAAGAACAAGGTTTCCCTTTCCTACGTCGTATGAAAAAAATCCCGAATATCCTACGCTCGTTCACAAAATACTGCATTTTGAAAAAATTCAGAATTCGCAGATAATTTTCAAAACATTTTAAAAAATCGAAACATTATATTTTAATAAAGTATTACTGTTATAAAAAATAATAGGCCCCTAATGAACCTCGACGGCTCAGGCGGTTTGGCGCTCGGACTTCACGTTAGAGATCCAGGATTTGATCGCTGAGCCAGTAACTCTAGAAATTTTGTTATGTACTTTTACTAAGGTTCTGATGTTTTGGATCCCACCTTATGCTGTAGATCCCCCATCATGCACTTGACTGCAGCCCTGATAATATAAATATCTATCTTTAAAAGTCTAAATGAAACACCAAGTAGACTTTTCTTGCATTTTTTCCTGATTTGAAATGATCATCGGATTTTAGAATCCATTCAACAAAGGCAGATCTGAAACTCAGAATTTTTAAAACTCATCAAAAAAATTTAGTTTAAATGCGCTCAGTCATCCTTTTTTCTGCGAATCTGAAATTCCTTTTCCATACAATCTTCCCAAAAAAATCCCCCCCTCCACCTAAAAAAAAGTAGAAAATTCCCAAGATTCGGAGAAGATTGATTCTAAAACTCTCAGCAATAACCATCAACATAATCTAAATTTTATCTTGTACCTGAAGCTAGAAAAACTTTTAAAATCCGATCTTCATCCGCGATCCGTTATCAAAATCCACAAAAGATCGAAGGTTTGCAAAATGTTCCCGCTGACGTTACGCGATCGGATGTGAAGATCGGACAGCAGGGAAGATCCACCACCAGACTACCTCATGGGGTTCGCTTTGTTCCGTGGTAGGGGGTTGTGCCTCCCCTGAGCTCGACCAATCCACTGGCTCCATTTCCCGCCTCACGACCAATCAGCAAATCCAAGACCCGGCCGTACTGCGAGAAACATGAACCGAAAAAAAAACAGAACCACAACGCTTCTGCATTGCATTACGAGAGGTTGACTGACTTGCTGACTTGGTCACTCAGTGACCATATCGCGTTGAAACTCCCATAAAAAATCAATTGACAATTATTCCACCTCCTCAATCGGTTTTTATACCAACTTTATCCAAAAGTGTCATTCAGGTGCTCGATTCGAAAAGGTGATGTTCATTCTGAGTTTGAGTTCAGTGATCATGTGCTGTGAAAATATAGTGGCAAGGATTATAAATTAAAATATTGCTAGGGGGTTCGAAAAGGAATTCAAATATAGCTTACGGTGATCATTAGTTTCATAGATGAAATACAGAAACTGAAGACTGACTAATTGATTTCCCAGTGAGTAGAGTAATTAAAAATGTACAGATTCAAAATCAAACCATAATTCTAGACTGCTGTTATAATTCTGCCTTTTACCCCTTCCATTGTAAATTGTCAATAGCGTTTCCTGTCAATACGTGAAGGAATAGATTTATGAATGGAAAGGTGTCGATGAATGGAACTCGTAGGCTCAAACAACCGTGTTGTGGCGATCGCGGTTGTATTTGCGAGCAAAACATGAGGAAGGGTGAGGAAGAGCGGTACCGGAAATTGAATCCTGAGTTGAACTAAAGTGATGTGAAGTGATCGTACCTGGTGGAATATTGGCGTTAAAGAATTGGGTGTATCCAAGTATGTCTGACTGTTCCGATCAACTATCATCGCCAAATAGCGATTGTAATAGTCAAATGGGAATGGTTCATCGAAATTTGGGCTCGATTGGACAGTTCGGCGGTTCCCCGATGTCAGGATTGACAATCAGTCATCATCCCCATTCGCAAAATCTGACTCCGACGTCCAACGGAAGTCCCAGGTATTCGCAGGAACTCACTACGTGCAATTCCGGTAGTTTGTCTTCGAATTTAGCAAATTCGGGTCCTATCAGCCTGGGAGGAAATAGCAGTGGCTCCAGTTTTACGGAGGAGCAGATTTCTTGTTTGTGCAAAAGCATGATCCAGAAAAAGGATATGACAAATTTGGAAAGGTAAGTTTTTCGAGGTTATTACATAAAAAAAGTGCAAGTGTTCAATTTTTGTAGTGTAGTTTATAAACTATTGCAAGAAAAAGAATAATTAAATGAATCCATGTTTAGTCGATCCAAATAGAAGTTCTAGGATGCAAATATATTTTAGGTAAAATTTAAAACTACCCACTTGACTATAGCAAAAAAGAAGAATTTTATATTTGGATTAAGAGTGTTGTTTAGAGAATGCAAAACTGGTAAGTTTTGAATAATTAAATTGTACTTTTAATCCCGAAGTTAAGGAATTGTCAGCTATTATTTGAAGTTCAGTATTTAAAAAAAAATTAGATTGGAGATATTTAAAACTGAAAAACTTCAAAACGATCAGATTTTCAAGGTTGATCAATTCGAAACGTTTCAATTATTACAAATGGTAAAATTTGAAATGAAAAATTATGTTTCGTTGAAATTCTTCAATATTTAAAAGTTTAACGCTGAAAAGCCTGATACTCAGGATAATTAAGACCTCTATTAGATGTAAGGTATTTGAAATCAAGTGTCTACGCGTACCGAAAAAATACAGCTGTACTTACTGAAATTTCGGTACAAATAGCATTTTCCAGCTCCTCATATGCTTTCCGAAAAAAGCTGCATATAATTTGTACAGAAATTTCGGTGCTATTTTATATGTTTAATGCTTTTATAAAAATATATTTCAAATTTGAAGTCTTATTATTTCTCCAATTTCAATATAAATGACTTAAAATATGAAGTATTTAAAACCAAAATGTTTATTTGTAGCATTTCACATTTGAAATTCAACAATTCTAATTTGAAAGCTCCCCGAGGCGAAATCCTAATACTCGGCAAGTCCTCCCTGCATGCTCTGTCACGAAAAATAGAGTTCTGCGCGAGGTTGGAGAGACCTTTTCATATTCCCTTTTCCTCCAAAAAGGCTCGAAAATTGCGAACCTCCGTGCTCTGTCAAACCGAGTTCGCCCTGATGATTTCAGATTATTGAGCGAGCACGTAGCGAGGTTTCAGAAAAATATTCAATGTTTCACGAGTGCTCGCTAAAGCCTCTTTAATGCTCGCGGAAGCCTACTTATTTCCAAATTCGCAATTGTCGAGCCTTTTTGCAGGAAAAAAGAGTATGAAAAGCTCTCTCCAACCTCACGCAGAACTCTTATTTTTCGTGACAGAGCATGCAGGGAGGACTTGCCGTACGTGTACCGAAATTGCGGTACGATTATCGTGACCTGAGAGAGGGTTTATTTGTGCTATTTGTATTTGCATGTATGTAAACTGAAAGTATCCTATTTTTTTTAAATTTCGAGTTGAAAATAACATAATGATGTACATTTTTGGTTTTTAAAATTAAAAAATCATCCAGTTATTCAAATTTAGTTCAAATGTTTATGATACAACATATGAAAAGTTTTTAAATTAGAAGTGTTTTGAATTAAATTGAGGTTAAAGTATTAAAAATTCACGTTAGGGAAATAAAATAATTTAAAATTAAAATAACGTTCAAATGGAAAAAGCTTCCACGATCAAAATAGTTTGAGTTAATAATGAATTAAGAAATGTTAGCCTAGTAATTAAAAATATATATAATCTAAAAAGCAATTAAATTGTTAAATAGACCCCGGCGGGAAGCCATCGAAATATCAAATAATGTAATTTTTTATACTATTTTATTGGGATTATTTTCTAAAATGTTCGAATTTTAAGATTAAGGTGTTTAAATATTCAAGCAAAATCGCTTGTGCCTATGTTTTTCAAAAATGATTCAGATTTTAAAGCAATCAAAATTTGCATTGAAACCACACATATTTAACTTGAAAATATTAGATTTTCTAATTTAATGTTAAAGAAAAGGAAGCTGTTTTAATATTAATTAAATTTAACAGATACATGTAAATCTTGAATTCTGAGTGATTTTAAACATTAAACTATATTTGATAAAAATATAACAAAAATGGCGTTAAAATATAAATGGAATACGTAATCGACCGTTATCACATTTCCACATACTTATTCGATAATACCAAACAATAATTTTTCCCCTTCAAATTTAGCAGGCTCATAAGCTTTACGACAAAATTCGATGATCATTGCGAAATTAATCGTCAACGGTGGCAAATGCGCACGTGACTAAAAACTTAAACTGAAAGTGTGAGAAAAATTTCCAGTCTTTTTCAGAATTAAAAAATTTGTCGACATCGAAAATATGTCGACATAGTTTTAAATTATTTAGAGCTTCAGTTTTTTTCGAATTAAAAGAATTTCAATATTTTAAATAACGCATAAGAAAAATTTAAACTAATTATTCCTAAAATTATCCGAAGCATCAAAACTTCTCAAACAATTTTCTTGTGCATGTTTGTCTAGGCGAAAATAATAATTTTGGCAATGAAATGAGAAAGGGACCTCTTAAAATATTCTGACATTTTTAAAAAATTAATTAGTCGGCGGCATATGCGCTAACTTTTGTTTTTCAGACTTTTCACAAGAATTACATATCTAAAATATTTCAATTATGTATTTTTATTTAAAATTATTACTGTGGACACTAATGATTTTAGTAGGTTAATAATGATACCAGTACTAAATCAAATTTCTTTAAAAAACATTTTTATAATTCCAAACACGAATCCGGAACTACAATTACAAAAATACATATAAGACTCAAAAACATAGTTCCCAAAATCAGAAGGTCCTATTTATTTATTATTTATTTAGAGAGAAAAAGCTTAAACCTCGGTCCTTAGGAATCAGCTACTACAAAATTATAAACAATATGAATTAACGTTAATTTCCGTAAAAATATGAAGTGTTTAACAGGAAGTACAACTGACGATACCAGACGCTAAGAAAAAAAAGTTGAACCAATAAGATAAAAAATTCTACTAATCGTGAATAACTACCGTTAACAGGGGTACATGTGAAAATTTCAAAATTCACATTTATATATTCTAACGCCAAAAACGATAGTTCTTTCGCGCTCAGGGGTAGCATTTTTTCGAATTGAGTCAAATTTTTTTTGCCGATGCCTGGTAGTATACCATTTTCATTTCCTACAAAACACTTATAGTTATAATTTATAATCATTTTGGGACTGTTCAGATCCTGGATCCCGGTTTAAACTTTTTGTAATAAAACAAAAATACATATTTTTTCACAAAATCGAAAGGGGGTGCTTGATAAAAAAAGCAATGTTTTTTATGATACTCGACTGAAAGATTAAGATTTCCATCCGGAAGTACGAATCGCTAAAAAATTATCAGTTTTTCCAACCACCGCATAGTTTGAAAGGTTGAAAATTTTCTTCAACAATTAAAAATTTGTAACATTCAAAATGAACAATGTCAAATTGCATAGAAAAGTGATTGCCTTTCTTCCCGCTATAAAATAAAAATAAAAAATTATAATTTGTATGCCCAGGTTTCTGTACACTTTGCAACCTTATCAATTGGTTCGAGGGGAGAGTGTATTAATGGCGAGAGCGGAGGTTGCATTTCACAACCATGCTTACACGGATGTTTACAACATTCTCGAGAGGAATCACTTCTCCCAAGACAACCACCAGCATCTTCAGCAAATGTGGTTTAAGTCCCATTACATGGAAGCCGAAAAAATTCGAGGTAGAAAATTAGGAGCAGTTGACAAATACAGATTGCGGAAAAAGCATCCCCTGCCACGGTCCATTTGGGACGGAGAGGAAACAGTCTACTGCTTTAAGGAACGCTCCAGAAACGCCCTGAAAGAATGTTATCTCAAAAATAGGTACCCAACGCCTGATGAAAAGAAGAGTTTAGCCAAGAAAACCGGACTTACGCTCACCCAGGTGTCCAACTGGTTTAAGAATCGACGACAGCGAGATCGCACCCCTCAGACAAGATCGTAAGTCTTTTTTTTTAATCTCTATAGTCTATAGTCTATTCCATAAAAGGACTCGTTTTTAAAAAGTATTCCTCAGCTAAATTCCCATATTTTTGAAGAAAATAATACTTAAGAATCTATAGATATCCAAGTTCAGAAAAGCTGACTTAATGCAGGCTTCTGACACATTTTTTTTAAAGATGCAATATCTTAATTAAAATTGCGCTAGTGGGTCAATGTATTTCCTGAATATCAAAGTTGTATGGGGTCTAGCTATTTTGATTAAACTTTAGTGTTGTGTGAGTGTATTGAATTTTAATGATTTCTCCAAGCGTAGTCTATAATGTATAGGTGAGTTTATAGGCCTTTTTAATTTAATAAAAAAACAGAAAAAAAGGTTAAAAAGGGGGCTTACAAAAATAAAAATCTTATTCGATTTTGTGTTCAAAACCGTACGTTTATTTTTGTTTTAAATATAAATATTTATATTCCCTATAGTTTTCTGCGTTGATTGAAACAAAAATTGATGGAGATTCTTTAACTTTCGGAAATATTAATTTTTTAGTGCATCTGCGCGGCCTCATTATCCATGCACAATTTAGAACAAAACTTAGAATTGGTATGTGCAAGCGATTTTTGTTTTATTGGTCAAGATTTTATATAAATTCAAAAAAGTGTCATACAAAATATGTGTTAAGTTTTAAAACAAATTATATAAATAATACAGATTATGAATGTTATAGATAGAATTTTTTTATTTCACTGCGATTCACGTTTTTAATATATTTGTCAATATGGAAATTTGTTATTCAATATCATTTACTAATTTTATAAAGAACCAATTAAAAATTACGGGCTATAGAAATTAAAAAGAGAAAACTATTTTCTCTGCTGTTTCTCAAAAATCCAAAGGTATAAAAACTCTTATGCAACAAATAAAAAATAACCACTGTATGCAAAATTTCAAAAAAAATCAACTCATCTATGGGTTGGTTGGTCCGAGGATGTGTGATTTTTAATGTGACAGAAAAAATACTAATTGTATAAAGAGAAAATAATACGAAAAGATTGGCCGTTTTTTACATACAACTATTTTAAAATATAAAACACAACTAACCATAATACATAGGTAAATTCAGCGTATTTTCAATATAATTCATATTTATATTTCAGCTCGTGACTAAAAAGAAATCTGAAAATTATAAATTTAAACATGCAGAGCATTTAAAGCGGATCTAAGTAAATTTGAATATCATTCTTTAGATGTCCGACTACTCAGATTTTAAAAATCTTCATTGGTTTAACGTTAGTCCTAAATTCAAAATTTTTCAGATTAAAAAAATATATTAGTATAAAAAAGGCCGAACACAGAATAAATGAGTATACGTGAAATTTCTTGTTTTAGATTTAGATAACACCATTTTTCAGATTGGTTCAAATTAAAAAAACTTCTATATTGAAATCATTATAATTTGAAAGCGTTCAATTTGAAAAGTAATAAAAAATACAAAGGTTATGATTTTGTCTAAACGAAACAATTTAAAAATCATTTTTGTCTCGATTCACACATTTGAAAGATTTATTTATTTAGAAATGACCAGGGATTCGAGATAAGAATTTGTAGAAGTTCAAACGTAAAAGAAATGAAATTGATTTTTTAAATATTGAAACGTCGATAAATTTTACATTTATGATCGATTGTTTGTAACGTATAAGTATATTTATTTTTCATTTCAAACTAGACTCCACAAATCATAAAACATTTTTACGATTTTCTAACTTCCTAATTCTTAAGTCGAATGGAAAGGACTTATTCTACAAAATTTCCACATCTGTGTTATGATTCGTCTCGCTTCAAGGACTTATAAAGAGTACCATTTTTGTTTTGTTTCTTCTCAAGTAATTTCAAACTAGAAGTCGCTAATTCAGAATTTTTTTAGACGTAAAATTTTGACTGGAAAGTGAAAGGATTGATTTGACACTTGGTTTCGATTTGTCCAGCCTGAAGGCCTTTTTAATGGAATTCGGTTTCGAAATCTCGTATTGCGGAAAGCAAAAGGACAAAATTATCCCTCTTACGAGACCGAATGGTGACAGGGATGGGAGGCACGTGTATCGACGGGGGTCCTTTCTATACGAGGAATTGCGAGGAACAACAAGTGTGATTCCAACATCTGTTGTATTTTTCTTCCTTTTTCTTGATCCTTGACCATAAACCCAAAAGAATCGGTAAATCACCCTCAAGAGAAGGGACCATTGATCGCATAGTCAGGAAAATCACTCGAGCAGGAAATACACTCATTATTATGTCTTTTTAAGTTAAGAAGAATCTGAGGAAGAATTCGCAACCCATGTTAGCTTTTACTACAGATGTAGAGAATTTTTTGTTCAAACGAGTCTTTGAAACAAAAGTTAACATTCTTGCTTTAGTAATTCACTCAAAAATTCCAATTCATGATGTTTTATTATATAAATACAGGGTGGCCGCAGGTCAATGAAAACCTGGTAATTAGGGAAAACTCAGGGAATTTCTTTAAGAAGCACTTTGAGTAACCATCAAGAATAGTAAGGGCTGATTTAAAGTCAATTTTAGTCACTTTTTCTCTTATAACTTTTTAGTCACTTTTTAAAATTAAAAAAGCACTTTAGTTACTTTCGTTTTTATTAATTAACCCATTTCTGATTTAATTTTGGATTCAGGTCTATACCTATCTCTGGATTTTCTTGAAATATTTTATGATATTTGAAATGATTCCAAAGTGTTATATTTTTTTAATTTTAAGGAATTTTCAAGGATTTGAATGATTTTAAGTAACTTGAACAAATTTTCATGGATTTTTAAAGAATATCCTAGACTTTGAAAACATATGAAACAATTATACGACGTATAAGGTTGTGGGTGGTTCTAAATATTCCAAGTGATTTTATAAGATTTTAAGGGATTTTAAAAGCTTTCAAGGAATTTCATTCAACTTTTCACGATTTCACGAAATATCATCAGGTACATATAACTTAATGGGGTTTTAAAATATTTTAATCGATTTAAAATAATTTATTCACAAGATTTGATAGACTTCTTAGGATTTCAGATATTTAAATATTTTAAGACATTGCCAAATATTTTAAAGACTTATAAAGATTTTAGGATATTTTAAAAGATTCAAAGTAATTTTCAATTGGTTTCAATAAATTAAAAGGGTTTCCAAGGAATTGTAAAGATTTAAAGATATTTTTAAAAAGGTCAATAAATATTCAAGAGCCTTATGAAATTTCAAATGATTCCAAATATCTTAAGCTATAATATATTTCATAACATATTTGAAAAGATTCCAATGGATTTTATAAGATTTTCGAGGTTTTAAATTATTTCAAGGAATTTCAGTAAGCTCTTAAGGTATTTTAATACATTTTCCAGGATATCAAAAAATATCATCTGATTGAATACACTTTCATGGAATTTTATAATATTTCATCGATTTCAAATAGTTTATTCAAATGAAGGGAGGGATTTATATTTCTAAATATTTGAAAAGATTTGCATATATTCATTTCGAAAATTCAATTCATCTAGAATTTATCCTGAATTCTTACTAATTTATAATGTATTCTTTGAAATTCTCTTATATGTTTTAATTCACTTATATACTTTTAAATTCTCTCAATTCAATGGATACAAAAGTTTTCGATTATTTGAGGAATATCATCACATTTTTTTCATTTTCTCAAATTGTTTTGAAATTCTTTTAAACTAACTGAATTCAGTGATTTTTTTCATATTTCTTAATTGTTTGCAATTTACTTAAAATTTAAAAACAATGCACATTAAACTTTTATGAGCTGTATCGATTTCTTCTCATTTCCCTTCAATTACTCTAAATTCAATCCCATTTTACTGAAATCAATGGCATATTTTTGAATTTTTTAAAATTCATTTGTATTATGTGGAATTTAACTTTAATTATTTTGAAGTCGTATAAATTAAGTTCTTTCGAATTGTAAGGGAAAATCAGGGAAAAGTCAGGGAATTTAGAAAATGAACTACATAATTAATAATTTGCTCGATTATTTCTTTATACCTGAAGATAAATATATCATTAGTTACGGACGAATCCTATGTTACGAAATAAGACACAAGATTAATCATGAACTTGATGAAGATAAAGGAAAGAAAGGAAATCATTAGAACAATTCTTGTTATGTCAGATGTTTAATCCGAGTTTTATCAAAGAGACTCGAATATTGCTGACGTTCTTATGAATGAGGATGTGAGCGCTTATTTGTAAAGTTAGAACCTGTTGTTTACAAAAATGGTTATCAGAGCGCTATTAGGCTTCTAGATATTGTTTGGATACAAGATGCCAAAAAAAATGAAAGTGTCGAGGATTGAGTTAAGTGATAGCAGGCGCGTGTTCAGCCGTTATTGATACGAGGACAACACCCAGTGCGAATCACGATAAGATTGCTGCTTCGCGAAATCTTAACCGTGCACAAATAATCACTATCACCTATAGGGTTTAGACAAGAAAACATGCTTGATAATCATGAATAAAGTCATTCTTCAGTTTCACTTTCATTTTTTTATCGTCAGAAACAAATATCGGAACATTAAAAAGTAAATAGATTTATTGAATCTTTGGATTTTTTCTTATTAATTAAAACTAATGAAACTTTTCCCTGACTAATTTTTTATTTTCTCTGAACATGTTACAATTTTCTTTTAGATATAAAAAAATAATCCTACACTTAGAAGATTTTTAATTGGAAAAAAGGTTTGTTTCTGAATGGAATTTAAACACTTTT
This sequence comes from Belonocnema kinseyi, assembly GCF_010883055.1. NCBI lineage: Eukaryota > Metazoa > Arthropoda > Insecta > Hymenoptera > Cynipidae > Belonocnema > Belonocnema kinseyi. Next base: position 73,019,761 of record NC_046663.1, read on the forward strand.
CGTGTCCGAAAATGGAAGAATAAAATTTTTAGTTAAAAAAACTCATTTTCAACCAAGAAAAAAAGGAATTTTCAACAAAATAATGAAATTTCTAAACAAAGTGATAAATCTTGGATAACTAAAAACATTAATTTTCAACGAAAAATGTAATATTTGATTGTTTCCATCCAAATATTCCATCCAAAAAACTTTCTATCAAAAGGACAAATTTTCATCAAAAGACATCAATTTTCAACTAAAAATTTCAAATTTTCAACCAAAAATAGAATTTTAAAATTTTCTATTAAAAATAAACTTTCAATTAGAAAAACGAGTTTTCAACCAAAGAAACGATTCTTTGGAAAAAATAGAACAGTTAAATTTTCTGCAAAAATTAATTTTCAACCAAATCAAATAAATTTATAGGTAGTCGTTTTGAAAAATTGGGAGAGTTGGTAAAGGGGATGGACTACTCGACTAGTCATCCAGAATTTCGGCACGAAGAGACACTTCGAAATTTATAACGAAATAAGTGAATTTTCAACCAAGAATAAATTTTAACCAAAAAGACGATGTTTCAACTAATCAGATTACTTTTCTACCAACAATAAACATAATGTTCCAACTATGCAATGAGATTAATTCTACTAAAAAATACGAGTGTTAAAAAAACTAATAGGATTTTCATCTAAAACAGATACAATTTCAACTTAAAATAAAACAGTTGAATTTTTAGAAAAAAAATTAATTTTCAACCAAATAAAATTAATTTTCCACGAAATAGCTAAATATTCAACCAAAGAGATACACTTTTAACGATGAAGTTCGATTTTCAATTTAAAAAATTAATTTTTAACAAAGGAGTTTCCCTTCTAACTAAGTAGTGGTACGTCCGCCAAAAACATTAATTCTCAATGAAAAATTTAAGACCGTTGATATTTCAAAAAACAACATTTAATTGTCTACCCAAAATAGTTGAATTCAACGAAAAAATACGAGTTAAAATAATGGTTGAATCCGTAACCAAATCAGATTAATTTTCAACCAAAAAAGTTGTTAATTTAAACCAAAAAGATGCAATTTTTACTAAAACAGATTAAGCTTTAACAACAAACAGAATAGTTTCTTAACAAGTTTGTTGAATTTTAAAGAAAGTAATAAAAATAACGTTGACTTCAGTTTATTAAAAATTCTAAGATACTTTCATGTTTTTTCTGACATTCCCTAACTTTCTCTGACCAGTTTTATATTCCCTGTCTTTCCCCGACATTCTGGAATTCGCTAATTCGCCAATAGCCCAATATTAAACAATTTTTTAGCTATTCAGGCCCTTGAAAAAACAGATGGTTTTTTGTATGAAAAATGATCTTTTAATGAAATGATCTCATCCAAATATTACAATTTTTTTAGCATTGGTGTGCCCACGGATTTGAAAAAATTAAAAAATTTGCATTTTATTTTTAATTTATGACAGATATTTTGTAAGTAAATACCAGTTTAATAATTCATCAGAAAGATGTGAGTGTAAAATAATTTTTGTCGACAACAAAATGATAGACTGGATTAATTAATTTTAATTAATTAATTTTAAGTTCAGGTTTGGATACGCTATTTCACATCGGCTATTTTGTTTTTTGATACTTTTATTTTAGATTCGGAATCGGCGGCCTTAAAAAACATAATAGGCGGAATTAGAATTCATCTTGGTACATTTTAATGTCCACTGTAGATTGCGGAAATAGCGAGCGAAATAGCTAGTATGAAAAAAAATATCGCCGGAATTTTCTCTCTCGAGATAAGAAATAAATTACTTTGTTTTATAATTTGGGATATATATCTTGAGTGAGATAAAAGGGTGGTATGGGGAGACAGCAGTTGACGAGTAAAAAAGCACGATCGCTGATATCAAATCGAGAAAAGGAAACATAAATTATGTGACTAGTATGGTGTGTTGTAATAATCAGATTTCCAGGAGGAACGGCGTTTTGCCACTTGAATCATTTTTTCTACTGGTTCCTCTGTGTAGGAGTTTCTCGTATATGGACCATTGTGCGTGTGCGAATAAAAAAACAACAAAAAAAAAGAATCCAGCTCGAGAGCGTTGTTATGGCTACGGGAACTCTGACTAGCGGTTACGGACCTAAACTCTAAAGGAGACTCGAAATTTTACCTGTTCTACTCCATCAAATCACAAATTCAATTTTTAGAAAAAGAAAATTCATATTGCTGTTCTTATTTTCTACATTTTTAGGAAGTTATAAATTTATTACTTTAAATTTGATCAAGTTTACAATTTTGCTTTTTTTTAAATTCTTAAACGACTTCCCATTAAAAGCTTCAAGATTTTAAATGAGATTACGTTATCTAATCGTGATTTCAAATTGTTTAGCTTTTAAATTAAAAAATTTGATTACTTCCAAGGAGACTTCCATAAATTACGTAACACAATTTTAATAGTTTCCCCTCCCCTCCCTATGTAATGTAACAAGTCGTTTCCATTCAAATTAAAATTGAAACACAATGCAAGAATCCAAGGAATTATACACTCTTGAAAAATTAAGACTTATAAAAAGCCGTGTCAACTAATAGCAGGAAAATATTTATTAAAAACTTCATCTGTACTATTTTTTCATTACTAGTACACATCTCCAATTGCTTGTATTGGTTACGCATTTTTCTAGATTTTTCGACATGTTAAACGTGACCTAAAATAGCCCCAACATTTTACAGAATGATTGCGATCATGCTAAACGTCCATGAAATGTAATGTAAAACTAAATTATACATTTTCTCAAATCTTTTGTCAAATCTAGAAATGTAGAACTGAAAATTCCTATATAGGTTCCTATATAGGATCACACATAGGATCCTATATCTTTCACCTATAGGTGCCACCTATAAGAAATGACATAGGTGCCTATATAGGGCCCTTCACAATAAGGTACCTAATGGTACCTAATGGTGCTTAATGGTATGTATGTCTCCAGGTGCTCCTGGAAGACGAAAAAAACTTCTGCGCAACCGAAGGTACATAGAAAACTACTGCGCATCTTCAGGAACCTATATAGGATCCTATATAGGTTCCTATGCATGAACCTTTATACCTGTATGTCATTTCCTATAGGTGGCAGCTTTAGGCGAAACGGTAGGATCCTATATAGGAATTTCTAGTTGTGCAGAACCTGATAAACTTAAAAAATGTAGAATGATTCTGTGGGTAGTAGTCATTTGATGATATTCCTTGAATTTTTTTGAAATTGTTGTAATCTCTTGAAGCTGCATTGGAATCCTTTAAAATACACTAAAATATTTCTAAACCTTTAAAATTTTCTAAAGCTCTTGAAAATTCCTTGAAATATTTTAGATTTGAAATACCTCAATTCTTGTGAACAAATTATTCGGAATTTCATTGAAGTATTATGAAATCCCGCGAACTCGCCAAATGACATTAAATCTGATGATATTCCTTAAAAATTTTGATCTCATAGAACTTTCTTAGAATCCTTTTAAAGTTTAGGATACTTTAAAACATTTCCAATCTTTTCAAATCTTTCGAAATTCCTTGCAATTTTTGCTGATTGATTTTAATGAACCCAGGCGGAAAAATTATATATAGTTTATATATCCCGTGTAGGAATCCAATCAGGGATCCGGCCGGGTCCCAGCCGGATAGCCCCGCTTTAATCCAGGCGCTGGTCGGGGAATCCGGCCGGGATCCCGCTAAAAACGTCACGGTAAACTGGTCTGATCCCGGCTTCAATACCGGCCGGAATCCGGTCGGGTAATCCGGCAAAAAAGCGGTAAAGAAATGTTGCTTCAGGCGAGAAATTGGTAACTTGTTTGGCTCTTTTAAAAATCATCGTAAAGATTACGGTGAACTTGAAAAGCCAAATCAAGTGAACCAATTCTGGTAAGAAAATTGAAGTAGAATTTTATTCCCTGATGATAGAATCTCATAGCAATTTGGAAGCCACGTGGTGATTTAAGGTTAGGAAGGAAGAAAGTAAAAACTGTATACACAAGACTATATTTTAATTTAAAATAATAATTATTCGCGCACTAAGTGGGGGATTCAAACTAATTACTGAAATATGGTTGATTTTAACTACGAATCTCGATTTTATTTGCGAACTTCGAAGAGACGACGCGACGTGAGTGCAAGGAGCCAAGGAGCATTCTCGTTCCAGGGGCGAAACTGAAAATTACTGAGTGTCTATGCAGACGACCGACACAGCAGGCGCTATATATGGCGGTGAATTTGAAATTTTACAGGCTAAACATTGTCTTTATATAGAGAAGTTTATAAAAATGTTATCCTTTCTGTTTTTGCACATAGCAGAATTGATAACAGTTTAATTTAAAATGTTAAATTATTCGACAAAATTTCATGTTTTTTTTAAAGAATTTAAAAAAGCTCATTTTTGTTTCACTGATCTAATAAATCTTTAAATTATAATTTTCAAATAATAATTCATCTAGCATCCATAATTACGTCTTTGATAATATCACGGTTCTTAAGAAATGTGTAATTTCTACAAAAACATTGACTTGAACAGTGCCCAGCTGGCTCTCGACCATGGGAAATAACCAGGGTTGGCCCGGCCAGTAACCGGCCGGCCCCAGACTACGTGATTCGATAAAAATGTAGCCCGACCGGCTCCCGCCCGGTTCCTGTCCGTGAAACCCAGCCAGGGGTAGCCCGGCCGGGATCCGACCAGAAACCTTGTTGTATTAAGGCCAACCGGGGAAATTTCTACACGGGATAGTGTGAAGTTTTATCTATAATATTCATTTATTGTATACAAAATATGTATAAAAAAATTAACATTATATATAATACTTCAGTCTATATATAAACTATACATAATATTTCCGCCTGGGAAGTCTGATGTTATTTCTTAATATCTCTTGAAATCCATTCAAATATTTAAAGTCTTATGAAATTTTTTGAAATCCTGGAATGTTCAGTCAAAACCCGTATTGAAAGCTTTTAAATTCCCTTAAAATGACTTCAATCCTCGGAAATCTGATCAAATCCGTTAAAAGTTAAAATCCCTTAAGAATGAATTAAAATCCTTTAAAAGTTTAAAACATGATCCTCAAACCTCATAGCTCTTATAAAGTCCTTCCAAATCTTCCGAAATTCTAGGAAACTCTTGTAAACCACTTGACATTTTTTAAATCCCTTAAAATAAATAAAATCCTTGTAGAATCTGCAATTTTTAAAACTCTTTGAAATTCTTTAAACCTAGAACGGTATCTATACGCCTCCGAGGTTTAGACGTAGACGAGAATGAATGTCATACCACGTGACCACGCGACTATTTAGAAAAAATAAACAGAAATAAGAAAATAAAATAAAAAACCATTTGTGGTCTTGAAATATTCATATTTAGGGCGTACACGCCTAGGAAGCAATACCGTCACGATACCGTTCTAGGGTTAAATTCCTTGATATTTTGTGAAACCCTTAAAAATTTCTTGTAATCTTTTACAATACACTGCCATGCAAAAGTTTTAGGAAACCTATTTTTTTCTGACTGAATAAATTCTCTTACTTTTAATTATACCAGAGATAAAAAATGTATCTATAAAAGGTTGATTATTTTCGTAATTCTGAATAAAATAAGCCCAGGGTGAAGCCAATTATTTTAATTTTTAAGTAGATATTGCAAAAATAGTGTAAATTTCAAAGTTTTCTTACATTGTTAATAACTTCCGAAATAATCAACATTTTTCAATATTCTTGGGCTGATTTTGAAGCTATTTTTTCATTGAATCACAACAGCCCACCTACGAGTATAAATTGTAAAAAATTTCTTTTCAAATTGAAAGAACTTGAAGTCTGTATAGGTAAATAAGGATAAAAGTTAAATAAATATATACTTTTAGGAAATTACACAGAAACTTCATGATTATATGTTTAATATATTTTACAAAAATGTTTTTGTTACCAAAAATAACATTGCAATTTTTCCAACTTTTTCGTTACAACTTCAAGTTCTTGCAGTTCAAAAAGAAAATTTTTACAATTCATGCTCATAAGGGATTATTCGCAAATTACATTACGTGTTTTTCTTTCGTTTAAATAAAGATGAGAAAATAATTTCCATGTTGTGACACGGTGTGATACTGTTGTGATAGGTGAAAAAAAAGCTTCAAAGCGAGCCCAAGACCATTAAAAAATGTTGACTATTTCAGAAGGTATTGCAAATTTAAGAAAACATTGAAATGTACACTATTTTTTCAATATCTACTTAAAAACTAGACAAATTGGCTTCACCCTGGGCTTATTTTATACAGAATTTGAAAAACAATCAAACTTTTAAAGAAAAATTTTGTTAGCTGTGGTATAATTAAAATCAAGAGAATTTATTCAGTCATAAAAAAGAGGTGGCCTAAAACTTTTCTACGGCAGTGTACCCTAAAGCCTTTAAAATATTTTAGAAGCTATTGAAATTCTGTGGAATCTTTTAAAATATTCTAAAATCTTTAAAAAAAACTTAATATCTTCGTGTGAAATCCTGTGAGGTCTTCAAAAATTCATTTAAATTCCTTATTGAGAGCCTTTGATATCCTTTAAAGTTACTGAAATCCTTCGAAATAATGTAAATTCTCGTGAAATCCGTTGAAATTCCTTAAAATCCCTTTGAAACATTTGAAATTTCCTGAAATTCCTTGGAATCTTCTCAAATATCTTAGCTCAACCCAATAAACTTAAGAATCCTTGAATAATATTTCGGGTGGTATTAATTACAAAACTGTTTTAAAAAACGTTGTTATGGATATTTTTGTACAGAATGATGGAAAAAATACTAATCTGATCATACCAGTATGTAGCCTTTTTAACATTATTACAATCTTCTATTGTCAAATATTTCAATTTAACATTATATGCTATATTTGTTTTATCACAGTCGCATTGATGTCATGTAACCTTTGACAAACGTGTGAGATTCATATCCAAATAGATTCCTTGACCCCTTGGTTATGTTTTAAAAGTTATTGTTAAAATTTTGGCAATCGCACCTAATAGAAATCTAGTAATTTTTTGAAAAATCGTAAAGACCGAAATACACAAAATCTTTTAACATAAATAAAACTACACGTCCTTAAATAATTTCCAATTTCAAAAGTCCTTCATTTTAACAGATATAGATCACTCTGATTATAATTTGGATGCTCCTAGTTTAATCGATAGTTAGTAAGCCCTTTTATCTGATCGACATTTTTTTCTCATGCAACTCAGCTTTTAGGCTTTTATGGTCTAAGCTTGAGGCCAATGATTTATTCTAACATGGGAAAGAATTTCAAAGAATTTGAAATTCCTTTGAGTCTTTAAGAGACGATTAGGATTTTCTGGTTCAAAGCAATACCCCGGTCGTCCAAATATACCTGTACAAAATTGTCAAATTTTTTATCAGTCTAAAAAAATCGTATCCTGAAAATTGTCACAAGAATATTTATATTTAATTAACATAGGGACTATTGAAATATTTGGGATCCGTTGACAATTGACCGTCATTACGTGCACCGCAATTTCGGTATGAATAAGTGATTTTTTTCTTTACGAATTCCAAGGGGATGGGGATTTTTTAAACAAAATTTGGATACGCAAAGCTTGATTTATTCGATACGCGTAGGCATTTCGTCAAAAAAATATTTGAAAATTATTGTTTTGAGCACAAGAAACACATTATATTCAAAAATTTATAAATCTCGGAATCCAAAGTCGAACTCTAAACTCGAAGCAAAAAATGTAATAACAGTTTTTAAAGATTTTGGTCTGGGGTGGCCGTTAGCGAGATTGATCAGCGACCTGAGTCAAAGCAGTGTTGCAAAACGAACGTGCCATTTAATTAAACTGCACTACGAATTCCTTGATCCAGACAGCTTAACGAGGCTAGAACCGAGTGAGTCACGTTTAGTCTGAAAAGGATTATGGCCTAATAGTATAATATATATATATATAATACATAAGAAAGCATCTAGAGGTGACTTTTGTCACCTCCAATGCTCGTGGCCGCTCGTAATTGTATACCTACAACATCATCGCAGGAGGTTTCAACCATCGTATTAAATTATTTGAATTAACTTATAACATTCTAATCTCATCAGTCACTTGACTTAGTCCGTGGCTATGATGTATAACCGGGTTTACCCGAGTAAAAGTTTAATAAAAACACATAATAATAATAATAAAACTAACATGCATCACATTTTACGCTAAATTAAAACTGGCAGATGACATTTTATGAAGTTTATATACAAAGATATTTTGGTATTAGAGATTGTGATTCGAATTTTGTTAATATTTCCAGAAAGGTCAACACGTAACAATTTAGGTTGTAATTCAATTTTTGGATGTTAAAGGCCTTTAGGTTTGAAATTGTTTAATTAGGAATGCATAGAACTTAAAACTGCTCCAAATTAAGCTTTTTTTATTTTGGAAATTTTTTCACCTGAATAAGGAGCTTTTTCTGCGAGAGAGAAAAAATACAACATAGGGGAGGGAAATTCGACACCTCCATCTTTTTCACGCAATCTCAAAACTCGACGGTCTTTTCTTAATCGATATAGAAAAATTGTCCCCACCCCTGACGAGGTATAGATAATTCGAGCGTCATCACCCTCGCGGCCTTTATATATTGTAGTAAACTATTGGTAGTGCGAACAGCTCAATGGTGAAACGAGAGATGTAACCGAAGCTGTGCCATAAAACGGTAATGGGGCGTCGCATTTCCTTTTCCTAGGTCCTTACAGACGAAAGTGAAAGAAAAAAAGCAGGACCCTTGACGCGTAAGGCGTAAGGCGTAAGGGTGTTTTGCAAAAAAGGCCCAATCTTCCCGTCGACTTATAAAAGGCGCTTGAGGGCAAATCCGATTTTCCTGCCATCTTGATCTTAGAAAACTGTTATCAAGTCAAGACGCAGATTTACGATAGTTTCGTTGTTTTTCTCGATCCGTGAAAATTTCGCCAGTGATTTATAATTAAAAATTGTAAACGTAGGAAGGGAAATCAAATTAAATTTTGGCATTGGACAGGATGGCCGCAAACCTTACAAATTTTTCATTTTTCATGACAAGTAACATGCAAATACCAGCATTTGAAACGTTTAACATTTTTAACATCGAATCTTTTATTCGTGATCCCATCAAATAAATTACTTACAAGAATATTATGCCAGGGTGACCGCAAAATTTAATTTAGAAAATTGTCTCATTTTTCCCTGACCAATTTTTTATTTTCCCTAACTATTAATATTCAAAAGCCATAATATTAATCTTATAACATTTTTAACATATAATATTTTATAAACAGAATAATACAATTAAAAAATTATTATCCGTATAAGTTATTTAAGGCGCCTCTTCAAGAAATTTCCTACCTTTTCAAGTTTTTTTTAATCGCTGACTTTTCCCTGACTTTCCTTGATCAATAAAATTCTCTACGATTTCCTTGATTTTCAGATTCGCACAGACCTAAGACTACCCGGATTGGGTGATTTAAGGCATGTAACGCTTCAAATGATTTGAATTTAGGTTATGCGAATATACCCACAATATTTTTCTGATGGAAGAAAGGGTCATAAAACTGAGTAAATTAAAGTGGTTGAGGGTCGCTGCCTAAAGTTCTTTAAATTTGGGCCTTGAAATGCATCCATAAAAGCGTGGCGGTCGCAGCCGGGGGCGGAGTTGGTCTCTTAGCGACTTAGCCAGTGGCATGCATATTGCGTATATTTCGCATAAGAACAACACGCATGTTCTTAAGATGAGGGACCCAAGGGGCCCATGGTGCGAGACTATAGCTATACACGAGCCAAAAGAATGGAAAGAACAATGCACGAAGGTGACCATTCTTTCGTTAGGATCCCGTCCCCCATCTCCCGTTTCCTCCAGGAAGCTCTTGCCAAGCTCAGGCACACATTTCTTCATTTTCTTGGAACGAAGTTGGCTAGACCATGTGTGACGATTTTAATGTTTTAAACCGAAAGTCGGGTGTCAAGCATCTAAAGTCTAAACTCTAAATTTAAACGATTCCTACATCACAGATTCTTTCGTTTCCTTTTCCAGTTTTCAACCTAAGACAACGAATCTTGGCCTGCCCTAGATTTATAGGGGAATAGCGAGGGTAATGCGGCGCACATAACATATATCAATCAGTAGAAAGTAAAATATATTCTATAATGATAATGTAATGCAAAATATATAACATGTGGATCAATATCCTAGCGTTACTTTATTTATATAAATAATCGAATCTATAGTCTTCCAAAAAAGTCCACGCGCGTCAACTTTTCTTACCTTTCGGGTAATGTGGTGGTCACTATTAATTTGACCTATTTGCAAATTTTAAATAATTTTCTAACAATCGAATGCATATTTTCAGTAAAATCAGATATTTATATTTATTTTCAATTTGAAAAAAATTAATTGGAGCTTCTATTTTGCGAGTTATTATAGGATTCAATATACAAGCGGGTAATGCAACGCATTATTAAAACTTTACCTATTTCTAGCACATGGTATCGTTCGGAAAAGTCAGAAGATCAGTCTTTAGCAAATTTTAATACATTTGGACCAAAATAATATAAGAATCAATTATTTTTTGCAATTGTCAAATTTTTCACCTTGAGAATTAAACAAATATATTCAATAACATTATTTTTTAAACTATTTCATATTTTGTATTCATAAATGCATATACTGAACCTATGACCTCAATTGTTCATAGTACGCCGATTATTGTAAAATCGACCACGCAACATTACCCGCTTATCCCCTGATGCATTTTTTCAAGAAATAGGGAAGATTTCAGCTTTCAGAAAAAATTGTGTATTGGGGAGATTATCGAATAATGATATAAAAATTGAATTGGTTCATTAGCAGTTGAAATGCTATTTTTTACAAAGAAGACTTCAAACTTGTTTGATAATTTATATATATTGAGCGATTTTGAAATGAAAATGTTCCAAATCCAACAATTTCAGATTAAGTATATTCTGAAAAAGAACAATATTTCGAATTTAATGAAAAGACATTGAACTGCTTAAATTGGAAGTGCTTAAAATTAAACAATTTTATTTTTATTTTGAATATTTTAATATGGTGGAACTCTTTAGAAGCCCTCCCTTCTATATCCCTTCCGAGAATTGATTTTACGCAGCGCCGTAGTTAGGTGTATTAGAAGCTTCGCGGGGTTCGCATGATCTTGCGGTTGTCACTCAGGCAAGCAGTCAAGCGTGAACGAACAAAATCAGAGCGGGCTATAATGAGTTAGTTTCCACCCATCGTCAGCCTTAAAATCGGTGCTATAGAAGAGTTTCACTGTATTTAAAATATAATTTTTTCTGATTCGAATTTTGAAAATTGGATCATTTAAAATTTAAAGGAATCGAAATTGTATTATTTCTAATTATGATAGTTCAAAATTGCATAATTTATAATTTAAAATGTTTGATTTTTGATTTCTAATAGTTTTCGATTCGAAGATATTAAACTTTAACAATTTGAAATAGAAAACTAAATGGAATGGGAAAGATTAAAAATGAAAATTGTTTACTACGAAACGTTGCAAATTAAACGAATTCGAACTGAGCAACTGCATTTAAAACTGAAAAAATGTTTATTTACCAAGAGTTGTAATATTAACACTTTTTATACTCAAACGCTTCAAAACCATTTCAATTTGACAATTACAATATTAAAATTAATGAAATAGAAGAATGGAAAATGCAGTTCAGCATGAAAGTTGACAAGCCTGTATAACGAATCAAAATGAAAGAAATGATTCAAATTCAATCACTGAGAAATCAGTTTCAGATATTCCAATCTTTATCTATTCTGATTTTAAACGACATAATGTTTCACTTTTTAATTTCAAATAATTTTATTTTTAACACTTAATTTCGATTTATTATTCATTTTTGAAATCTTCCAATCAATAATAATTTTTTAAAATTTTTAACTAAGACTGACAATTTTTTAGATATAAAATAAAATTTTTTTTTAATAATACAAACTAAGATTTCTATTTATGATTCCCATGAATACAATTGTACAAATTTAAGTCTTTCTATTAGAAATTTTTTCATTTATTTGAGGTAGAAATTTGCAATATTTCAGAACATTTTCAAATAAAAAATAATTTATCTAGCAATGCCTAGTTCTTGTATCTTTTAATTTGTAATTTTGTAAAGCTTGAATTTGAGAAATAATGATCTTAATTTTTAATTCTTTTAAAAATTATTCTTGAGGCATTTAATTTAAAATTATTTTATTAAAAAACCTTTAAACTGACAATTGTGCAAATAGCAGGTCTTTCAACTTGACATTCTATGATATCGAAGAATTTTATAAACCAGATAATTTTATAAGTTAGAAATTGAAACAGTAAGAATATATAGAACTAAAATTTTTAAAAGATTAAAATCGAAGCTAATCATTTTAAAATATTTAAATTTTTCAAGGCCTTAAAAGTTTAAAATTAAACTATTTTAGAAATGCGCATTAAAAACTATATTTTTAAATTTAAATTATAGAAATTTGATAATAATTCAATTTTACAGAAGTCTTGTTCAAATACTTCCAAATATAAATTTCTCAGCTCTGAAGGCTTAACTCGTAAACTTTTAATAATAGAAAACAACGTTTTCAAGTTCTGAAATAATTAAGCACGTGAAATGTTTTAACAGAATCCTTTTGGAACAAACAGTTTTTAATTAAATCACCCCATCTCATTTAAATGTCTTACATTGAGATTGTCATTTAATAATAAATAAATAAATAAATAATTTAATTAATTACCATTTAAATAGTCTTACATTGAGAGTATTTGAATACTCTCACATCAAACTCAAAAAAGTTAAGCAGCGTCAATCTAAAAAAAATTCAAATTTGAAAAGCTCAATCATCGAACCGCTTTGAAATTGAATTTTTCCGCCTTTAATTGATTTCCATTCATAGGGCCCACTTTGTACCTATTTAGCTTTGAAACAAATTTCCCGTAAGACCTTTACCTTCTCCCTTTCCCAGCTCGTTCATGGCTAACATTTTGGAAGATTCCGTAATAATAGCTCTAGTGCTATACTTGAATTAGCAAACCTTTTTAACATAGAAAATCATATCGCTAAGTGCTTCAATAAATGTACAATCATCAATGATATATCCAACGAAAGTGTCATCATTACCGAATTAAAAAATCACTAAGCCTTATTTTCAAACTGACGAATGCAATTAATGACTTCCTGTTTTCAGGGACATGATGCCCTTGAATTGTCAGAGCACAGTGAATGGAAATTTGAACGGGTCTGTCAGCAGCAGTACTGGTCATCAATCCATGCAAAATTTGGATTCGGGGAGTCCAAATTTGGCAATGTCTCCACTCTCAACAATGGGGTTGTCTCCTGTAGGAATGAACCCTTGTAGTCCAATGGTAATGAGTCCCATGGGGCCTCATCATCATGGCTATGCGACTCCGGTGACTCCATCCCCTGTTCATTCCTCACATCCTCACAACGGAGCCCTAAGTCCCATGAATGACGTTAAGGCACTTTGTTATGGTCGCGCCGTTTACGATGGCGGTAAGCTTGGACTTTCACCTTATTTTCATGGTACATTTTTTATTTGATAGTCAAAATATTTTTATTGTGCAAAGAACAAGTGAATTTTACGATTTTGTTTACAAAGAAGGGATAGACTTCCAATCATGACGCAAAGCTCCCTAATAGCACGGAACGTTCCATGAGCGTTCCCTGAGCGTGTAAAATGTCGCCGCTTGGAAAAGTTCCAGGAACTCTCCACTGGGACCTGAGGAGAATTTTCCGTTATTGTTATTTTTAGCAACAATTATCTCGTAAATATTTGAAAAAAGATGTCAATTTTTAGTTTTGATTATCGCATATACTACATTGTAATATGATATCCAAATTAAAAACTGACATCAATTTTGACCTATCGCTTACGGTTTATCCAATATTCATTGATATTAATAACAATAATTGTTCCAAAGGTTCCAGCGGAACGTTCCGTGCTATTAGGGCTGACTTTAGAAAAAACCTATTTTAACTTTTTTATAAATTCTTGAAAAATGCACTTGTAACTTTCAACTTTTTAGACATAAGTATTGTGTAGTTAAACTTTTAGATTAGCATCTGACTTGAGCGGTAAGCGAACAGTGTTTGACAGTAACGCATTACTTATTATAAAAAGTAACGATAACGGTAACGCGTTACATGATAACAAATCAGGAGATAAAAAAAACAATTTTTGTACTAAAAAATTCTAATAGTATAGAAAAGTTTCTTTTTGAAAAGAATGAAATAACTCAAAATATGCCTCAATCTAATTTCTTTTTCGCTTTTCTTAATAGAATTAAAAAAGCATTCTTATATCTTATCTAAAAAATGGTCAGATCAAGAAAACAATGAAATAAATTACTCACTTAAAAAGCGTTTTCCAAACCTAAAAATATTTTTGATCTTTTTATCAATGCTCGTTTAACAAATAAACCGAACGATTCGTTTTTTTCTGCTTATAATAATTAATATTTTTATATGGATTGAATTCATGTTAAATCAGATAGGTTCTACGCACTTAATATCTGCAACTTCGTGGGAAATGTTATTTAAACTATGACATCTATTTTTCTCAGAAACAATGTTACAAATTCTAAGACAGTCATGGTAACATTTAGGCTTTACTTTTCACAGGTAATTAACATGTCAAACACTGGAAGCTAAGGATTGTTTTCGTAATTTCCAAAGTTGGAAGACTTGCAATTTCTATCTATAAATTCTGAATTTGAACGATTTAAAAAATTTCAAAAATTAAACGTTTATAATCGCGAAACCAATCCAACCTGCGGTTTAATGCTCAAAACAATCATACTACTGTCACCATTTACCTGCTGCGCACTTTTCAAATTATTACAACAATTATCTTAATTGTTTGTCATAATTTCGCAATAAAATTTACTTAAATGTCTATATATTTATTAATATTTAGTCTATAATTGTTGGTTAACTATTGTTTTTAATTTAAAAAAATAATAAAAATTGAATAATTCTCAGGTAAAGATATGGATCAAAGCCCAGTCTACTACTCGAGTCATTCGAGCATGTCCCATCATCAGTATTACCAACAAACACACCATCAGATGATGGGTTCTCACCATCATCATCAGCAAGGAATGTCATCAGGATATGAGATTATGCTTCCCCCGCCCCAGCACACCATGTGACCCGTGGAATATGACGAAAATCGTGACGATCACCACGATGAGATTTTTCATGGCCAATCTTGTGACGAAATACTCACACGAGTTCAAACCTACGCCTGATTTGATTTCTCGATTTTTACCGGTGCATTAAAACGCAATGATAAGCTAAAGTCAATAGAATCAGTCTACAATCAGTGATCTATTTATTAACGAACATGATTAAAAAGTCGAGTACTGTAAAGACTCTAATATTCATTTTTAAATGAGAGTACTAAAATTGATTACATCTTTTAATTCGAAGCTTCGTTTTTTATTTAATAATTTTATTTAAGAAAAAAGGAGGGGTTTAGGTCATTGTTTGGATAATTTATATTTTATATCCCTCAATAAATGAGTTTTAACGTGAACCAAAGTTTTAGAAACTTTTGCAGCTCCTACATTATTTTAAATCTGCTTCGACTATTTTTTTGTAAATATACTTTTATTTTTAGTTTTATGTGTGTAATAATGGAGCTCAAAGCGTGAAATTGGACCGCCATTTGTCTCAGAAAGAGATACTTTTTTGATTTGCTTTCTTAGAGGGGAGCATGATTCGCGTCTTATCCAATGAAAAGGAGGTATAATATTAGGTGGATTTAGGGTGGAGTCACAAACTGGTTTCTCCCGAACCCTTCTTGAGAACGTTTCCTCTCAGAAATGGCGGGCAACTAACTGCATTTTTTTCTTCATATATGCTGTGACAAGGTATATTAACATAAAACCAGTTAATCTTTCATTCGAAATTGATCTTTTCCAAATCGAATCTCGTTCTTTAACAGTATTTTTTTCATTAACTCGGTATTTATTCAAGAGATAGATAAAGAAATTTAAAAAAAAGATATATCAAACAAATTAATTCATAAATGACACATTTTCCTTTTTACAAATAAAGTTACAAAATGGGATATTTATACAAAATGCCCACAGTTAATTGAATTTTTTTTTAGTCATAAAATATTAATAATCATCAAATATAAACAGTTTTCATCGTATCCTCGAATGTACCGTCAGTATTTTTACCTTCAGAAACTTTTCTTTTATAAAGTAAAGAGTCGAAAAACTGTACAGATGAAACATTGCGCACTTTAAGAAAAAACATCGATAGAATCAATAAGAAATTTACTTATAAGTATTCAGATATTTTACACTTGCAACTGTTTCATGTACTGTAAATAGAGAAATTATTATATTATAAATAAAGACAAATATATATATGTATATGTATGACAATATTATGGTATATCACAACTGCCAAAATCTATGTAACACTATAAAAAATTGTGTATAACGAAAAACTGTTTTTCAATAAATAAATCTCGATCGCTTATGGCAAACCGCAAAACATTTTATTTTACACATCTCTGTAGTTTTAAGTAGTAATTTAAAATTGGACCTTTCTTTTATCATAGATAAGCTTTCATTTTCGGAGTGTTTATTAACAAAATGTTAAGTTGCGGAAAAATAGCTTTTTAATATATGGAACGCATTTTTTTCAGAGTTTTTTCAGCTAAATTTATCATTTCTACACAAAGTTCGTATTAAAATGAGCCAATATGCAAAACTGCACTTAAGGATGCATCCAGCAGATCATTTTTAAACAATTTAAAAATCACTGAAGCAAATGCGATGTCTCCCAGCAATAACATTTCTAAATAAGGACCAACAAATATTACTTTCGGTCGTTGATGCAGTGACGCACAGTGGAAGGATATGCAATTTTTTCATTAAAAAATGTCCAGAGCCTTCAATTTTGGTCCGATTTTGAATTAAAAAAAAAATAAAAGTAACCATTGCTATAAGCAATTTTTGTGGCCAAATATTAAAATTTCAGATTTTTTAAAATTATAATTTCCTTCACTCGCCAGAACGACTTCACAAGTATTCCATAAAACAGTAAATATTTAATAATAATGTTGGGTTGATGGAATGACAGTGTTGATCTACTAGTCGTGATATGGTACTTAGTTTTTTATTAAAAAACAAGCTTTCGCTTGGTGATGCTAAGCCTCATCAGGAATATATATGAAGTAAACCATGACTGCATATCTCCTGGACATGCCGTCATGGTGATAAGGAGTACTGCCCATAATTTTATTTATTTTAAAACTAAAATGCATTGCATGTCTAGGAGGAAGTATCATACTCCTTTTATCTTACTTGATTACCAAACATTAATATTTCTTTCAAAAAAGTCTTGCTTAACCTCACTGTTATAATAACAAACGAACGAAAAAAACTTGTACCCAAACCCTGACGGACCGAAGGAACCGAATAGAGGCTCTACAAAGTAACCGTAAAGACCCCATTGGGCCCCCATTCGGTTCCTTTTTTAAAAACTCGAAAAAACAGAAAAATCAACTTTTAAATTATTGAAATTCGGATTCTACGTTAAAATTCCCTATGGAAGGTCACGGAATAATCGCAATAGTTTTTGTTTGCAACGATAAAGAGTTTTAAAAAATGAAAGACGTATAACGCCTGTTGATTGCTACACTTCCAACGCATCGCCTGTAAGTTGCAGTCAACAGGCGTTATACGTCTTTTATTTTTTAAAAACTTTTTACCGTTGCAAAAAAAAAACTATTGCGATTATTTCGTGACCTTTCATAGGGAACTTTAACGCAGAATCCGAATTTCAACAATTTGAAAGTTGATTTTGCTTTTTTTTCGAATTTTTTAAAAAGGAACCGAATGGGGTCTTTATGGGTACTTTGTAGAGGCTCCGTTCGGTTCCTTCAGCTCAGCTTAATTTAATATTATAACGACAAATGCAACTATTTTACTTCCATATGTATTCCTGATGAGGCTTGGTGTCACCAAGCGAAAGCTTCCTGGTAATAAGCGTTGAATAGAGAAAAATTAATCTTTTCAGATTTCAGCGTAAAAGTGAAGATTATTCTATTATTTTGAATGCGCGATTTTTCCATTCGTCTAAAATGCCATTGTAGGAATAGGATATCTCAAAAACTAATTAATTTCTATTTCCATAGCGGCCGCCGCATAGGTACCTATTCCCCAAAAGAGCACGCGTTTTCAATATATTTAATTCCTTTTAATTGTACCGACAGATAACCTCACAGAGATGTCTTCTATTCCCCAAAAGTGTTCAATTTTTGAGATTATTTAATTTCTTCTAAAAAGTTCATAAAACATGTGTAATAAATTGTTTTAATTCCTTCATGTGGAATATAAGTTTTGAAAATTTAATTTTAATCAATTCAAGTCCGCCTCTCTAGAGATAAAATTATTTTAATTCACACATTTAAATATATTTCTTTGATGAATTTTTTAGACGTTTAAATTAATGATTAAAATATAAATAAATATAAATTTGAATATTTTTTGAATTTATAAGTTATAAAAAGATTTAATAACGAAAAATAAGTTAAATAAATGCTCTCGTTAAATTTTACTAAGTCGATTGAGAGGAATAGGATTTCCACTTTTTCTGTTCCCGTTGGGGGATTTTTAGAGGGAGGAAAAAACCCGTATTCATAGGAATACAAATTCTTACTTTTTCTGAATTCAACGCTTATTACCGGGTTGTTTTTGAATAAAAAACTAAGTAGTACCATATCACGACTAGTAGATCAACACGGTCATTCCATCGACCCAATATTATCATCTCACGCTAGTCAACAAAAATTACATCTTTAAAACTAAGTTTTTATAGGAAAATTAGAGGAACAAATTCAAAATTTTTACCCTTTCGCCCAGAAATTTTTTTTTGCACTAGAACTGTTTTAAGCTATTGGATGAATGACTGCTAGTCACAACAATATTATAAAAGTTAACAATAACCACTGCTATTAACAATTCTTGTGACAAAATATTTAAACTTAAGGTTTTATCAAATTTAAATTTTCTTTAATGGCCAGACTGGGGTACAGATATTCCTGAAAATAATATATCTTCGATAATATTTGGTAAAATGTAACAATCTCTTTTAGAAATATGTGCATTGGACTAAGAGTTTTCTTTTCACATTTGTTTTATTTTATGCATTACATTATATTTGTTTTCTTTATTTGTTTCGTTTTCTAATTCTGGGATTTCGTGTTAATAATAAATATAAGTACTAAATAATTTTAGGCAATTGTAACATAATTTGTTGGGTTTAATATTTGGTCAATAAATGGTTTACCATTAAGATAAAATGGATACTTTGAAAGTTCTCAAAAAATCCTATCCGATTTTTTTATTTGTAATTTCAATGGAGATGTGGAAGATTTGACGCAGTATTTAAAAAGATAATTTAATTCAAACGATAATCTCTTGAAAAATGTTAAAAACAAATTAAATCCTGATTTTATTCCTGATGTTAAAAGAAAATGGCAGAGTTCAGCATTTCTTAAAGCTTGTTTCGACCACAAGTTTGCAGGTTGGTCTTTTAAACCATACGCCCTAAAAACGTATTTAGGACGTTCTAAACATATCTTTAAATTACCTGCCCGCTGTGGGTAATGACGAATGCAGAAGATCAAACCTAGGTGACTTTGTAGAATGTTCTACTTTGACAAAACGAAGGAAATTAATGGATATACAGGAAAAATATACTTACATCGAAACAAGAGAGGCTTTTTTACCCTCGCTAAATCAATGTGATCGGAAAAAAGTATCAGAATTCATGAATTCAATTTTACCTTCCAATGAAAATAAAAATGTGAATGATTTCCCGATTCCTTACACATCAGAATTTGTCTAAAAGTCAATATCACATGATCCATATGAAGGCAAAAAAGAGAAATGCTGATATTTACCCAGCATAAGACAATTTGGCAAAAGCTAAAGAAGAATGTTATCCACCTTCGATTAAAGTAACGACAAAAGGTTTTACAATCGGATTAAAATCTTTATTAGATCATACGATATCTCGGTTTTTTAAAGATAGTGATATTTCATTCCATTTACGGATACAAGAAACCTCATAAATTGAAGTTAATTGTGAAATACTTGGAGTACACTTGTAATAGAGTACCTTTTGCCTTCTAATAATTTTCCAAAAAAATGACTTGTTGTCCAGAAAAACGGCTTTTTATTGTTATGGTATTCCTTTAATCGAAGTTTTGTCAAAATATATCAATTTTATTAAAAAATGATATAACAATGAAAACATGCATCTCTGGGAGTGGGCCAACTTTTGTTTCAAACTTTTTCCTGTAAAATCAATTTCAAGAAATTTCACCTGAATATCCGGTACTTCAAAGTCATCTGGCAATACTTTTGCATGCAGGTAAGTGCCTGGCAATACGCAAGTACTATTTCTCATGTCAGCCCCTACATGTACACCAATTTTTAACCTTATCCGAATCCCGTTAGTTAACAGTCAAAAATTCGCACCTTTGGCAGGTCGCCACCGGTAAACGCATCCACTCACACCTGCCAGGCACCCATTTTTACGTTCCTCATCATCAGACGAACATCTCAGGTGAAAATTGGCCTTATCCGTATCACGTTGCCATTTACGTTGTGAGCCCACGGTCTTTCATGCCTTACTCAACCTTCCAATTGTTAGAGATAAGAGCCGCTTGAGAGAAATAAAAAATCATTAAAATATTAAAGAATTTAATTTCAATATTCTGCGGCGAGACGATTAAAAAAGAAAGAATAAAATCGGTTATTCTGTTCAATTTCTGTTGAGAGTTTTCGTAACTTATCCTCTGTTCTCAGATTCTACGACAAAAAAAATGTAAGAAAGATGCTAAGTATTCTTGAATCTGAAAAATGTGGAATCGCAACTCATTTCATTTTAAAGATTACAGTTAAAGGGTGTGAAATTCGCAGTCTTTTCTTCAAAAATTCCTTTTCAAAATTTTCAACCGAAAACTCAAAATTCATAATCTATTACTTTTTTTCTTGAATCTTTGTTTTAAATACAGCTGCTTGCTTCACAATGAATGTGCTGTTGCTCAGGATTGATGCACTATTTTATGTCAAAAAAGATAGTTACATTTTTAACCGAAGAGATTAATTAATATCAACTGAAGGGATGAAGCTCAAAACATGAAATTTTCAACAAAACAGTCTCATACCCGTGTGTAAAAATGTTCTGGCGCTGACCTGGCCCAGACCAGACCGCCAGGTTTCCAGCCCTGTCGCTGACCATATGGTCTGTCCTGGGCCTGGCCAAAAGTGTAACGTTTTTTCTGGCTAAACCCAGGCCAGACCTTCTGATCAGCCGCTAGACAGGGGCTGGTAAGCCGCTAGTTGTGAGCTGGTCAGCCGCGAGTTATAGACTGGTCAGCCGCGAGTTATTAGCTCGTCAGTCACTAGTTAATGGCTGATCGATTAATGTTTTATAGTTGAGTATCATATCGTCCATGTTTAGAGGATACGCTTTAAGGATACGCTCAAAAAGCAAAACATGATTTCCTAGAAAAATATATAATATACAGGTTTCATATAATCAGTAAAAATTCCAATTTTGCGTCAAAAATATACTGCCATCAATAAGATCAATCAATTCAATCATAGTTTGTAATACTTTTTCTTTTATAATAGATAAGAAGTAGGTTTGTACTTACTATTTATTTAATAACTTAATACAGATTTGGTACATTTTATACCTCCGATTTTACAGCTAACTTTTGGCTGGATTAATATATTATTCGGAAAATAATAAGAAATTTTGACAGTTTGTGACACTTGATTGACAAAAACTAGCACTGCTTCCGAGAGGTCGGAGCCAAGTACTGTTAGAATACTTCAAGTTGTGACGTCGACTGGCAAGATGCCTGCATGTCGAGGGCCAAGCAATGAATTACAATTATTTGGGAAAACTTGATTGTTTTAATGAATTGGATACAAAAATTTCACTATACACTTTTTTAGTTTAAAAAAATTCAGTATAGGCTCTGTAACTTTTTGAAATGTAAGAAAAAGTTTACTGTATCGAACTTAGATTTCTTTCTGGGCTCGCTGATCAGCGCCAGGCCTGGACCAGACCAGACTGTCAAGATGACAAAAAAGAAAGTCATGTTTTCATAGTTTGAATTTCTTATTTTCTATTATTTTAGACACCCTGTAACTTTTACAAAATACATCCAAAAAAAAATTTGGTGGTGGTCTTTAAGATTTTTTTTCTTGGCTCGCTGATCAGCGCCAGGCCTGGGCCAGACCGGACTCTCAAGATTATAAGAAAGAAAGTCGTGTTTTCATAGTTTGAATTTCTTATTTTCCATCATTTTAGACATCCTGTAACGATTTCAAAGTATGTCAAAAAAATTTGGTGATGAAACTTAAAATTTTTTTCTTGGCTCACTGATCAGCGCCAGACCTGGACCAGGCAAGACTATCAAGGTGATAGAAAAAAGTCGTGTTTTTATAGTTTGAATTTCTTATTTTTCATCACTTTAGACACCCTGTAATATTTCTGAAGTATGTCAAAAAAACTTGCTCATGGAACTTATGATTTTTTTCGTTCTTGGCTAGCTGACCAGTGCCGAACCTGGACCAGAACAGACCTTCCAGTCTAGATGGTCTAGATAAAGTTAGACCTGAGCCAGACTGGCGTCAGACCTGAGCCAGATCAGTTCTTCCAGACTAGACAGTCAAGATTATCCCAGACCTGGGCCAGACCTGTAACCAGACTGCCCGGACATTTTTCCACACGGGTATTCAATGAAATAGTTGAATACTCAACCAAAAAGATGATATGTTAACCAAGACGGTTTTTTTTTACAAAAAAGACCAATTTTAAAACAAATAGTGCAAGTTTCATTATTAAAAAAAAGGCTAAATTTTCAACCGAAAATGGAATAGTAAAATTTTTTGTAAAGAAGATTAATTTTCATTAAAAAAAAATACGAATGTGCAAGAAAATATGTATTTTAATAAAAAAAAGTTAATTTTCTACCAATTAATTCAATTTTCCAATGAATACGTTATTTATTTGTAACTGAATAGTTGAATTTTCTATCAAAATAGTTAAATTATGAATCAAACGTATGAATTTTCAACAATAAAGTTTACTTGCTACCCAACATTTTTATTTCCTACCAATTTTATATATTTTTAAGCTAAAAAGATGAATCTTCACAAAACCGAATTTATTTTAACAAGAGTTCAACATTCAACCAAATAGTTGAATTTTTTAAATAGAAAGATGAATATATTCAAAGAAAAAAGAATTTTGTAATCAAGAAGATCCATTTTTTAAATTAAAAAATAATTACATTATTCATTTTTATGAAAGTAAAAAAATTATGATTCACCGTAAACATTGATTTGAGAAAATTGTCTAATAATAACAAATAAACAACAGAAACGTTCGAAATTTAAAGTATGTATTTTTAAATGGAAAATTTTGTATTCGAAAAATTTTCATACAAGTTTGACCCTGAAAGCTCAATTTAAAAAAATTTATATGTCGAAATGAAATCATTTCTTCATTTTTTAAGTAGAAATTAAGACCCTGCTTTGAAATTGCAGCTCCTTATTAGAACCTGCTTTGATGCTTTTTAAACTTATAGCCCTTGCTTTAAACTTTTAACTCCTAGAGAATGAAACATTAGAGCCTAATTTTAGGCTGTAACACCTCTCTGAAGCTACTTTGAATCTTTAGAGCCTACATTTTTATAGCTCAAGACCCTACTTTGACGCTGCTTAAGCACACCTTCAATAATGAACCTACAATGAATCTTTTGAGCCTACAATGTTCGAACTTCATGAAAATAAAGTAAAAATTATTTTTTACTTAGGTTAATTGAAATCATTGGTCATCCTAATGACTGAGTGCACACTTAATTAAAAAAAAAATTTAATTTAACATTTAACTTAATTGTCATTAATTATTTATATATAAATCAATACTTCTTTGCAATGCTTAATCACAGAAAAATATTTTCCCTTAACTAAAAATGCTGAAAAATTGTATGAGGATGATATTCATCATGGAAAATAATTAAATATTGTCGATTAATAAGTAATTATAAACATTTCGTCGATAATTAATGAAAGTTTGTGTATTAAATAGTCATGTCTCAGGCGGAAAAATTATGTATAGATTATATATAGTGTGAAGTTTTATATATAATATTCATGTGTTTTATATAAAAAATGTATAAAACAAATGAATATTTTATACTGTACACTATGTATAAACTATACATAATATTTCCACCTGGGGTAGGTGATTGAGAATCACAACAAGTTATAAGAATAAAATATTTTCTATCGCTAACAACAAATATTATGTATGAAATAAAAAATTTGAAAAATATAATGAAATATATTTTTTATAATTATAATTAAAATCACAGATTGTCATTAAATTTTTATTACAGTATTACGGTTAATTTATAATCAAGAACGACAGCTTACAGTCTGTCAAGTTAAAGCGTGGGAAACTTTTTTGGTAAAATATTTTATTTAAACGCATGTTTCTACATGGAATTACATTTGTCAAGGTGTCGAGCAAAATGCTTTTCTGTTAGTATTTTGTCCAAT
>NC_046663.1:73044544-73047424 GCF_010883055.1 Belonocnema kinseyi
GCAGATGGTAATAAAGCCTTTTTGTAGATTTCCACCATTTTCTCCGCGTTCAGGTTGTAGGTGAATAGGTGCAATCTCCCAAACCCATGTTTCGAGAAACAATCCCACGATTGGGGAAGTCATCAACATTTTTGGTCTCTTTATACCGCTTTACCCACTTGCTGACGAACGACGATGATTTTCCCATGTACTTTGCAGCTTGATTGTGAGACAATTTGGGACCTTTTGGGTGGGAACAAAGGAACACAGCCTCGAAGCGCGAAGCGTATACGGAACTCATTTTTTGTAACGTGGTAACAAGATGAGAATTGAAAGCAAACTGAATGTTAAATCAAAAAGCATGAAAGAGGGAGCTCTTCTTAATATTTTGACACCAAAATCATGTCGATACACCTTACCGACTGCGAGTAAAGCCACCCACGCTTTAACTTGACAGACTGTACTATATGTAAAATACTGCCCATCGGCCGACAAGCCATGCATTGACGAAGACTGACACATTTACCTTACCATTTTTCCAATGGTTTGGTCATTTTTGTTACTAAACAATAATAATTTAGAGTTAAAAAAACAAATTTTAGAGGAATATTACTATTTACGTGTCTCCTATTTGATTTAGGAGGAAACAGCATATCTTTTTGTTAGAAAATGTTAACTGTTCTAATCTTTTTATCATATTTATTGGAGAATAAGAACATCCAAATGTATGAAAAACAATTGACTACTCATCTCGAACTTTGAGACGACGAGACAATTGGGTATAAAACCAGTACTGTTATTGTAAATATAAACTTATTTCCTGATGAATATTAGATTGAATCTTGAACTCAATATTTGTATTTTTCAGTATAATTAGCACGCAGAAAAAATAAATGTAATATTTACTTATCAAGAATTGTAAAAGGTTTCTTGTAACCGTAACAGTATAAACTGCTCTTAATAAGAGGGTGAAAATGTCAAAATCACTTAGCATTTCGTAAATGTCACAATGAAATTAAGGTTAATTCAACGGTTATCTTTCAGTAAAATAAACCTCTATTCCCTCGTATTACATACTGAACGACATGTAAAATCCACTGAACCGAGATTACAATAGTAGTGCAGTGGACATTACCGAAATATCTGTACGTGCTACCATTCCGATCGGTTTACTTAACTCGCCTCTAAAGTCGCAACGCAACCTATCCGCGCGGAGCACCGGGTGAATTCACGACGCAATCGACAATGACTGGATTGCATCACCTAAAAACCATTCCCTTTTGACATTTCTGTGACAGTCATCACATTACTCCATATTCCCTCTTTGCAAGGAAGGGGTTTTATAAAAATAATACAATTTTGGGTGGCACAACTTATTCACAGATCGCGTACACCAGCGAGTTTATTGGAGCAAGCCGTGTTGTTTTTCCGTGACTGTTTCAGCTGACATATAGATATGATGTGAATGCTAGAACTTTTGTTGTGTGCCGTGATGGCATGGTTGCGTATTCAGAAGTCGTTCCCAAGGTCACCACCCTCAGTTACAAATGCATTTCAAAATTATGTTACAGTTCGCAACTCGTGTACTAGTGTAGTGGTTAAGAGTGTTGACTTGCGTGCTCAGGTTTATGCGTTCGAATCCCCCCATTGCGTGCGAAATTTTAATTGTACTATAAGCATTATAGCTTACAAATAACGATTAATTATAAGTATATCCGAAAATATTTGTAAGAAATAACCGTGCGCTTATTTATTAATTATTTTTTAGCAATACTTTTTGACAATTTATAGTGCTGTCTTGACTGTAGTCTAAGCCGATAACATAATTCAGATCTCTTTATATTATTCGTTAAAGTGACATGATAATTCGTAATTGCAGCATCCAGGAACTGTACAGAATAGCGACTGGATCGGTAAAATCTACTGATCCACAGGTCAGCACCACTTGAGAATCGGTACTAGTAACCATCATTGATAGTCATACTTTTTTGCCTATAATATTGTAACGTTTACTGAACTGTCATCGGTAGATTTAACTTGGTTTTCAGTAAAATGTGAGGTTCTTTTTTCTGCGTGTGGATTAATTATGATTTTGAATGACTTTTTTTTTAAATCTTTGCTTAATAAAGGGATAAAAAGATATTTTTATTGAAATCAAGAAGTTTGAAATTGTATTAATTTAAGTAATAAATAAAACAGAGTCAAATTTAAATATGTAGCCTCAAGTTCTTTTAAAGCGTATAACATAGAATACTTCTAAAAAACAGAACAAATGTATATTGTACTCTTCAAAAATCGTTTCAAATATTTAACGACACAGTAAGTAAAAAAAATTAATTATTTAATTTATTGTTTTAGATTTAAACAGAATTTGGACCTTGAATTATTGGACAAGTGCTAATGATTTTTATCGAAGACATCCTAACGCGTTCCGTTCGCTGAATCGGTTAGAGCGTTGGGCGTTTGATAAATACTCATTACGTGCAATCCCGTTTTTTGACATGAATATTTGCAAAATGAGGGGTTTGCCTTTCAAGTCGGGAGGTTATTGTCAAAAGATTTTGTATTGAGTGAATCTTAGCATTGCAGTGTTATGATTCATTCTCAATCTACACGGAGAGACTTTGGATATTAATATTTCTTTTATCGCATATCCATAATTCAAATAAAATGTACGAATTTAGGGATAATCGAGGTTCGGATAGAAAAAGTCGAATAGTGACTATGAAAATATAGACTAATATCTTTGATTGGAATAAATCGTACGAATTTTAGACACTCACATAAAAAAAATTACAGTATTTCTAACAAGGAAACTATCCCAGGTGTCCCTCACCGATTTTGATGAAACTGCAATATGTTGTAATACATCGAAAAATAAGAGACACGTATTTTTTTTTA
>NC_046663.1:73047524-73059040 GCF_010883055.1 Belonocnema kinseyi
GAGCTCCAAGGAGATTATGTTGAAAAATAAAAAAAAATTTACCCAAAAAAAATTGTTTTTATACTTCATTCTAAGGACTTATTGAACTACCCTCGTAATTCTGCCAATATACAGTGGACATTTTACACGAAAAGAAACAATTTTTAGGCATCTAGCCATTTTAGAAGAAAAAATAAGGATATTTTCTCGACCACTATAATATGAATGGAACAATTACGCGAGTTAATTATGAATAATCTTTTTCTTAGTCCTTATAAATATATGACTGTGTAGGAACAATACAATTTCTATATATAAAATCAAATAATGTTACTTAATTTATGAAAGTAACTTTATAGATGGACAACAAATTCCCTAATGGTACAAGCTTTTAGGAAAGTTATAATTACCACTAAAAAATCCAACTCTCACCAAAAATTGCCTTTAATATATTGAACTCTAAACTACTTGAGCCTACGAGAAAAATGAGATTCCTCATTTTTTGTTATTAATTTCTTTTTACTTTTTTAAAAGTTGCTTAAAATTCGGAGCATATTTAATATATTCATATTTTCTGTAAAATATATTCAGGAAGAAATTCTGTTCGAACCTCCTGAAAAATGTGCAATTATATCAGAAAACAATTTTAAACATTTCCCTTTAAAATTAAGATAAAAAATAATTATTTATAATTTAAAATAATTAAAATAAAATAATAAATATGGCAACGTGAACCTCCATATTCTGAATTTTCAACGTAATTTTAAGTTTTCAATATTTTACTTACTATAGAGCAGATGTAGAACTATCATTTACTTGATTTTATCTTCCCAATAATCTATATCTGAAGCTTTGTTAACTTATCATTTGTGGGGTAGCCACTGGACGGAAAACTGGACGGATAATTAAAAAATATAGAAAATTTTAATTTTTGTTAAATTGGTAGTACATTTTATATTTGTAAAGTTCACATTAGGGTCGATCGTATTTATTTTTTTGTGTTCTGCTATTAAATTAAAGATATTAATTTGTTTCTGATTAAAAATACAAATTAGATGTTTTATTCTTTATAACGAACTGACTAAATAGATTTATCAATAAGACTATGTGAATCAGTCTTAACTTATATATTTTAATTGATCTAAATTCACTGCAATTTATATTTTCCAAGGAAAGTTTTTTTTATAATGTTTTTATTGAGTTGGGAGATGGACATGTTTCATTTCTTCACACTTGTATTAATGCGAGTTGAAGTTGAGGATAAGTGTTAATTTAGCGAATTTAAAACGATAGCGCGGATTCATATTTTTTAACCAGAGATCTTTGTGCAATTCAATTTATCAAAGTGTGAAGGTTTAGGTTTTGCAGTTTAATTGCACTTAATTGAAAAGTGTTAAAAGCTTCTATTTTATATGTGTCAATTACTGAGAGTTTAAATAGAAAATTTCCAAATTAAAATTAGTTTAAACTTTAATTTAAATTTCACTAGTTACGAACATTTTTGTACTACAAACGCACGCATGATTGAAGAGATTTGGCGGAGAATCCCAAGTCATGAGCCCAGTAGAGTCGGTCAGATGGTGTGATCGTCGCGAGTTCGACTGTAGACAATAGCTCGAAAACCTTCGGGCGTTTTTAGTATAGTCTTTTAGATTTCTCGCAAATTCCTGTTGCAGATATCACTCGTGCTACTCATTTCAATAGACATTCTTATTTAGGAATACTAAAATTTCTTACATTTCTTACAACTTATGTTACTTAAAATTCTAACTTTTGACGAAAAGTTTTACAAAACTTGTTATTGACCATTATCAGTTTTTCACACACACCATTTTCATACAGTAAATAAGACTTTTTCTAAACATGAATACTAATTTTTGCTCGCTCAAGTTTATAATAATACATAAAGGAATATCATTATCTCTTATCATAGTAGGAATCTTTATAGCAGTACCCCGATTATCCCTAAATTCTTACATTTTATTTTAATTATACATATAGAATGAATCAAATATTGATATCAAAAGTCTCTCCGTGTATTACGATTGAAAACCTGAATTTTTCCAAGTGAAACTGCCAACATGTGGAATTTGTTTATATAAATTGTTTATAAACATTTGTTATATTTAACTAAATATTATCAAAGATAAATTTGTTTAGGAATATCCGTAGCCATTCTAGCGATTAAAGAAAATTGAAATTTGATGAAATCTTGAATTTGAATATTCTGTCCCAAAAATTATTTATAACAATGGTTATTGTTAACTTTTCAAATATTTGTGTGACTAGCAGTCATTTGTCCAACAGCTTAAAACATTTCCAGCGTAAAAAAATTTTCTTTGCGAAAGGGCCACAATTTCGAATTTGTTTATAATAAATTAAATTGTTATATTTGATCAATTATTAATAAATATTTCTTATTTTAAGGAATACAATTTGAAGCACTTTTAGCAAACAGAATTCTTTACCGATAATAAGATTATTTTCTAATTTGGTAATTTGTTCATAAAATTTGTTTATAAAAAGTGAATGGAATAATAAACAAATTATTTTTATTCTATAAGTCCCTAAACATTTATTTAAGACAGTATAAAGTTTACCTAATCAGTTATTAAAGCGTAAAAAATTGTTATGTACAAAATTTCAGTTATTCCATACTTTAAGTGAAAAATTATTAATAAACAAATATTGGAGATAAAATTTCAAAGCATTAAGCTCTTCAGAATTTAATGAACTTTAATATTAAAAAAATCGAAACCGGACAAAAATTGAAACCTTTGGACATTTTTAAACGAAGAAAATGCATTTCCGCCCTTTTGGAGGGTTTCCGTTCTAATAGACTAGTAGTTTTTGGAAAATTTATTAAATAACAAACTTTCGCCCGTGAACGTCCAACAGTCGTGTATATGGAATTGAAAATTGTTAATACAAGAGCGTTGACAATTATGACAAAGTTGTCCTTACTGAATGCTCATTTAAAAAAAAGTTGTTTATTATTTTTTTTTTTTTACTTCACTCGTGAACAGGCAAAAGTATTTTATTAAATAATCTTGAACAAATTTGAGCGCCACTCCACATTTCTAGAGATTGCTTATAATGCGTATGGAAAGTAGAAGATATTCACTGATTTGAAAATAGTTAGACTTTTCTTTTTCTTATCCAAAATAAAGTTTCTATAGGGATGTGGTGGTGGAACTTGAACATGTAATGATTGAGTCGATTTCCACTCTCTTGACAGGACTGCTTTAGAAGCATGACCAATCTCTTTCCTTGAGTGTAGGCCTCGCTGTCGGCCGCGAGAGCAGGGAGGCAAACGCACGAGATTTACAGTTGCAAACGGTGGAGTTCAAGGGCTTGAATCTTAATCTCACCGCAAGCTTTTAACGGATGAGTTCAACGATACAACTTGATTTTTCTTTCCGTGTAGAGAACGACACAGAGTCTATGGCTCATTGTCTCTGTTTTATATTATTGTTCTGTCGCGTCCATTCCTCCGTCCATACCCGTGAAGACCCCATTGGGTCCCCATTCGGTTCCTTTTTAAAAAAAACTCGAAAAAATGAATGAACTTTTAAATTGTTTAAATTCGGATTCTACGTTAAAATTCCTTATAGAAAGTCACGAAATAATCGCAATCGTTTTTTTTACAACGGTAAAAAGTTAAAAAAAATATAAGACGTATAACACCTGTTGACTGCTACATTTCTAACGCATCGCCTGTAAGTAGCAGTCAACAGGCGTTATAAGTCTTATATTTTTTAAAACTTTGTACCGTTGTAAAAAAAACTATTACGATTATTCCGTGACTTTCTATAGGGAATTTTAACGTAGAATTCGAATTTCAACAATTTAAAAGTTGATTTTGCGGTTTTTTCAAATTTTTTAAAAAGGAATCGAATGGGGACCCAATGGGGTCTTTACGGATACTTTGTAGAGGCTTCATTCGGTTTCTTTGGTCCGCCAGGGTATACCCAAAGGATAGAAACAAAAGAAAATGGTACGAAATTGTTCGGTGTGACATGTGCCATTGTTGCGATAATCATTCAACGATAAGTAAATATTTATTATTTTGAATATAAACACATAAGATATATGCAGGATGCCGGCATGTATGTGAGCTGTAACCTTGCAAAATCAAATCGTTCATTTGCGCAACAAGTATTATATAACAAAATATTTATAAAAGAAATTATAATTCTTATAACAATTTTATAGAAGTATTTATAAAATCAGTGATGAAAAAAGCGCGGCTAGATTTTCTGGATACAATATGGCCAATATTGCATTTATGTTACGATTCGCCTAAAGAAATGATTATTCTAATAAATTAATTAATTGAATGTATAAAAATAAATGTTTCAAAGGTTTAACGTCATCCATCCCATTATCTTATATTTTCACTTTTACTCCTCGAGCTTCTCCAGTGTCAGCAACGTTGAAATTGGAGCACTTCGCAAAAAAATTACTTATCTTAACCCAAGACGCACAGGTACGGCGTACAGGGTGCACCAATAGGAAGATAAGCGAGCCTGCACTAAAATTAAACAAGGCGTAGGTCCAGCTTCCCCCTTCTACCCACCTACCATCAACCCTCCTACGTGATACGATGCCTAGATTTGTTTTTGAAACTGTCAGTTGTTCAGAATGTAATTAATTGACTTGTAAAACACACGTTAGTGTTGTAAAATATGTATGTCATAAACATGCACCGAGAATCAAATAAGCGATGATGAAGAGTGAAACGAAACGTAATTCGTCATATTTCTATATATTGATCTAATGAAAAGCTAGTACTTACCTATAAATTTAATATTTTAATACTTGCAGAAAAAATTTTATTTTTTGATTCAGCTGCTGAGGTGCAAATTTTATTTTGTTTATTTCTCTGTTACGTTCGAAATCGAAAATTAAAAAGTGTTTCCTGAAGTGTGCATTGTTTTTTTGTTTAATAGCAACTCCATTTATACAACAAATTTTGATTAATGTATCAATAGACAGTGTAATATTTGAAAAAAGAGGATGGCGCAAGCAGTACGCCAACCTTTTCTTAGTGTTCCACGAACTTTCCTGTGCTTCTTGGGTTAAGTGTAATCACATTTGAAATTTATCCGAACTGG
Source organism: Belonocnema kinseyi (assembly GCF_010883055.1). Classification (NCBI taxonomy): domain Eukaryota; kingdom Metazoa; phylum Arthropoda; class Insecta; order Hymenoptera; family Cynipidae; genus Belonocnema; species Belonocnema kinseyi. The sequence goes on from NC_046663.1 coordinate 73,052,621, forward strand.
CTTTTACGTATCCCAGCATACTGAAAGTCCAAAAAATTTAGTACATTATGAAACAAGGGGCAAAAGGAGCAGATTTTTCCCGCGGAAGGTTTTACTGCCCGATCGAGAACACATCTCCGGAGAACAGTAATCACCACAGGAAAAAATCTTCTCACGAAGGCAGTAATTACCCGAGGGAAAATCTATTTTCATCCCGTGTGTGATGACACCGCAATTCCCCACTCTAAGATACGAGTAGTTTAGTAAGGGCCATATATCCTACCAGGATAGTGCTTCCACAATATATCAAAAGAAGCCTATCCTTGTGACGAAACTTGGAAGTCGGAATTCTACGGAATACATAGAGAAAATGTATTCGAATTCTCCGGGTTTTTCTACGGAAAGCTCGTTAAAAAACGGTCTCCAAAGTAAGAAGATAGTGAGTAAAGAAGAATAAGCATAAGAAGTTAGAAATATTGTACGGATTAATTGTTTTGTCGAACAAATTTATAAAATACTTGGAGGTTATAAATTTTATATACAAACCAGGCACTAAAATGGCTCAACAGTGTTAAAAATCCCTCCTCAAGGTTACTAAGATAGACATTACGTTTAGCAGCTTATTCTCACAAACCGATAGAATAAATTAAAGGTAAAGAAAATAAAGTTGACGATTGCTTATAGAGAATGTTCGCGATATCTGACCCACTCTAAGAAGCCAAAGACTTAGCTGGACCGTCATCTGAGGATTTAGAAGAGGCATTCCTTTACTGAAAAACGCCCGACACTTCAGATGATGACTCCTGAACTAGCACACGGGCACCTGAACCAGCCCCGAGAAGGAAGCTGCCAGAAAGGAGAATGCGTGAACCATCGATAGAAATTGAAACACCGGAAAAAGGCCCAACTGTTGTTAGCAATGAAACCTGCGATTTGCGGGGAACACCTACGATAGATTTCGACCAAGAACTATATGAGAAGTTCCAACAGTGGCTGGAGGATATAAAGGAAAATTTTCAATTAGAAACCCTAATGCAGTCGCCGTACCTGTGGAAAAAAGGCATAAAAGATACCTGAGGAAAGCGAAGGAAATATTGCAGTTGTAAAAGGAAAGGCATAAGCGCTACCAAGACTCCAGAATAGTGCTGCCCCAACCAATATACGAAGTAGGGCAAAAGGTAAAATTCATTAACCAAATTCCTTCCCATAAACTGTCACCCGATTGGAAAGGTGCATCTTTGAGTAGGTGCCTTACACCGAAAACTAATCCGATGTAAGTAATTTCGGAATAAAAAGTAAATGTATGAATTGGAATGAAATGAATTTATTCAGTAAAAAATTGAACAGAGTGACGTGCTCTAGTCAGAGGACCGAGCAAGACTATTGACCCCTCCATTACATGGGGTTCCTAAAGTATCCCGTCGTTGTTTACAGGGAGGTTTTGGTTTCGACACGATTTCGTAGATCTATAACAGTTAATCATTATCTCTTCGAGATACATACGACACTTGAAAGCGCATGCCGAAAGAAGTGTAAATTCTATTTGTCGGCCAAGGCGACTTGAGAAAAAACAGGGTATACGATTTCAATGCCTTTTCCAACATAAAGACTCACTGAAATAATTCGTTAAAATATGATATACTAACAAAAGTATGAATAGTTACTTTCAAAAATACACGTGAACGTGTTCAAAAGGTCCTGCGATAATCCTGGAAATTTTACATAATAACAACTATGTGATAGCCTATAATAATAAACAAATTAGGATCCACACTAAACAGATTATGCCCTATTTTTAGATGCTCTTAACACTGTTGGTTGCGCTTCTTGCGCCCGCCTAGGCCGACGCCGGCTGTATCCTACAGGCCCTAAACGGAAACATTTTTAGTCCAGGACACCTATGTCTCCTTTATACCCGACTATGAGCTCCTTTTCGTAAACAAAAGCTCCTACTCTCCTACTGACTATGCAGACGAACTTAGGCAGACTCGCCTTAGCTTAGACAATACAGAAAGTTTGCTCAGTAAAATTCAGTCTCAGAGACGGACGTCGACTTGGAAAGAAAAAGCAACGAAATAGTTTTGTTACATAGGGTATTTCTCCATAACCATAACCACGTCTTACCGTCGGTTGCCTACACTGCTGCTCCTCGAGCAGGATCACCATGATTTAACCAAAAAAATAAAAGAATTAGATTCTATTAAGGATTTAGGGACCAGATCCCTAAACAGGCCTAAACAGGCAGTTCTATCCCATCCTTTGCGACCCACTGTACACGTTCGAATAAAGAATAGTCTCACGAACAAAACATCAGAGCGTCTTTAACCAAAGTACAGGTTAAGTTTTTTTTACCCCTTCACACGTGTTGCATAAAGTATTTTATATTCATTCCGCTAATTTTACTTTCGTCCGAAAATGCGGTTTGGGGAAATATATGCTACTTTCGCCACTATTTTCAGGGGAAAAAGTGGTCATTTCTGTCGAGTCTGGAATAAAAACTCTTTTATCCAAAGAACGTTGATGATTTATTATTTGCATTGTTTTTATCAAACTGAACATGTACTTGCTTCAGCTTTGTTGGCGCGTGCCCTCACATCATGTGCTTCATGCCATGATAGGACGACACGTTTTCGTTTTTTTTTTTAATTTTTGAAATAATTTAATAAATATTATAAATGATTAAATAAACAAAATTAAGTTGTTTTAGTGAATGTTATTTTTAAAAAAAGGTTGCTTAATCTTTATTTTTTCTTCCACTCCTGTACAGACACAAGAATTTTATTAAATAATCTTAAATAGTTTTGGGCAACACTCTTCTAGAAATGTAAAGAGCTTCTTATTACGATGGTAAAATCGAGGGTAAAATAAGAGCAAAACTGGAACGATTCTATCTGTTTCGAAAGGGAAATCGGTATCGCCATGTGGAGAAGATTTTCGCCTTCATAAAACTAGTTCAAGAACATCTACAAACTTGAAAAATGTGAATGACTATCTTAAACAGACACTCATGGTCCTGTCAACGAGACTGCGACGATTTAGGAGAGCGATTGCGAAAAGGAATGGCAATAGGACTTTTTTGGCAGATGAAAAACTTTTCTATCGCGTACTCACAGACGGTGAAAAGAAGACTCGAAATTATTTTGAATCACCTAGGTCCTAGGGCCAAGGAAGTGGCCAGATATTGGTAGAGCATCTGGAGTACTCATAGGTCAAGCCAACTGGAAAGGGCGTGGATCTGTCTAGAAAAGAACACACTAGCACGGTTGCCTGAGATGAATAATAATCGATCCATCTCAGCCTCCGAGGTAACTCGCATTCTAAAGCGGGCTAAGAACAAAAAGGTAGATACTGGTAGTCCTAGGGATTACCGACCAATCACTTGCATTTCGATTTGCACATGAACTACATTGACTACCAACAGGGCTTCCCTTATTATCCGACGATAATTTACTTGAGACCCTTAAGGCATGTATGAAACCCGCCCTCGTGTCATCCAATTCCTATATCAGAAGATGAATTTTCCAAGGTCATTCCTTCAGCTCACTGTAGTTCTGTTCTGCATTGAAACCGCTGAATTGGACACCGAGCAACACGTACTATGGATTCAAAATTGAACTGTGAGTGCCTGAGTCTCTACTCACTCACCTCCTGTACATGGTCAACGTAAAAGTTTATGCAAGCTCAAAATCGAAACTAAACAGCCTACTCAACATCTTGCTGCAATTCTCCTATGACATCAAGTTGTTCTTGGGCTTAGACAAGTACAGAAATCTGCATTTGACCCGTGGAGAGATAAATACTCCATTGATACTGGAAGGCCACGCTCTGATTGAGGCAATGGCTGATGTAGAATCGTACAGATACCTTGTCATATTGAAGGCAAGGCAGCTGCTCCTGTTTGAAATTTAAAAAGTGCTTGAGAATACTATTTTTGAGTCACCTTAGTCTGATTCTGGAGTTCGGCTTCAGTGTGAAAAACATCGCAAAAGCAATAAGCACCTGTGACATTCCTCTCCTAACATACTTCTTTAGCTTGGTCTCCTAGTCCATGACTAACCTCGTGAGGCTTAATAGAATGATTCGCGTAAAAATGTCTGAGCACCGAATGCACCATAAGAAGACAGCTGTGGAGAGAATAGTTCTGATATGCAATTTTCGGGTGAACAGGTAGCTGCTCAATGGCGGGGTAAACAGATGCAAAAGTAACACCTCCAAGCTTTAGGCCTTCATTGCGTGGATAGTGATGCTTCAAACATGAACAGGGTAATAGCAATACGAGGAATTACCAAAAACACATCCTCATTATGGTGGCAGTGATTGACAGATGCCACCTTTTTTGAAAACGCAATGAGAGCATCGAGCACAACATGGATGGCTGTACGATGCTTGCGTCGCAAGTATTCTAAAGTGCAGTAAGAAACGTAAAAAAATAGGCGTAAAAAACAAAAAAACGTAAGAATAATAGACAACAGCGTCTCCCTAAACGATAACATGAGGCTCCGATACAGTAAGTCGATCGAGAAATACTCGAAGCTAAATCAGGAGATCCTGACCGTGTGGATGACACAGCTGATGACTGTGATCGTTGCCGTCTCATGTTAATAAAATTAATATTTTAAATCGTTGGTCTCAGTCGTTCACATCGGTGCTAACGTTTGTAAGAAAAATTTATCAATGTTGAATCCCTAAAGGACTCTCCAGGATAAAGGTTTCGATTCGTATAAACGGGTTCTCTACTATGAATGTTGGATGTCTATAAACGGGCTCTCCAGGATAAATTTTGGATCCCTACAAAACGACTCTCTAGTATGAATGTTGGATCCCTATAAACGGGCTATCTAGGATGAAAGTTGCATCCCTATAAACGGACTCTCCAGGATGAATGTTGGATCTATACAAAGCTCTCGAGAGTAATTTTCGGATCCCTATAGACGAACTCTCACGTGTGAATTCTCGCAAATAATAATGAATGCGCAAGCAGAATATATAGTTCCAAAACAACAACTGACACCAGCAAATCCGCTGAGCACTTGCCGCGTTTGGTGATCGTGCCGTATTTGGTAGCGAAGTACCCATCACTGAGTAACTGTGAGTGGAAGGTAGGCTAACACGATAACAATAGTAATTAAGTACATGTCGTTCTCATTGTATTGAAAATTTTTACAGTATTGCCGAAAGCGTTAGACAGATGGATCAGCAACATGGGTCAGATCAGTGTTGCGGAACAAAAATATTATTGAAATAAATAACACGAAAATTCTAGATCAATTTAAAAATTCTATAATCTCGTCCTTACACTACTCTCATCCCCACCGAGTGAGTCGCGCCTACCCCGAAAGGGAAATACCTTAATAGTGTCATAATGGTAAAATAACCTACATCAGAAGAATGTCTTAATTCACATGTAGAATTCAGAATGGATAACAAAGTTTGGATATAAAAATACAGAAAAGGAGAAAATGATATAAAAAAAAACAATGTAAAGTAGACCATTAAAAAATTTGATTTAACAACCCAAGATCTTAAGTTTGAACAATTTATATAGAAAATCAGTCTGAAAGAAAAACTTCCAGAATAGGGGTCTGAATAAACCAATTTTTCTCCAAAATTTCCATATCCATTCCTTTTGCACCCTAAATAATGTTTTTCTTAAAATTCAAAATTTAAATAGTAGGTAGATTTTCGCCAAGGTTCTAATCTAGTATATAATGTAGGCTAAATTACACACATGGTCAAGGCTCAGGGCCGTCAGATATGATATCTCATGGACGAGCCGTAGTGGAACAATATATGTCTTGAAGACATGGAGCGACCGAGGAATGGTGGTGTGTATTATCATATTTTCATTAGATCTTTTCTTACACTTTTCTTATAGGATTATATTTTGAGAAGTTGTAGGCTCGGAAAGCTACAATCATGGGAGGTAAGCAAGTGTGGAAAATTTAGGCGAGATAACATCGTAGAGCTCTGTTCTTTTGAGTTCAGTCTCTAGACGCGGGTGACGTTACGTGGCAGACGGTACAGTTGGAGGTGGAGATTTAACCTTCCGATACTTTTTTTAGAGCTATCAATCTTTATAGAATGTTGTGAGGAGCAGTGTTGATGGACCAGATGAAATGACTCCAAAACAGCAGCCTTTTATACACGGTTCGTGATGGACTGCGTCTGACGCTGGCTAACCGGAGTCTTGTTGAGTTGATTGAGAAATTAAGCTTTCATACTGTTGTGTTAATAGGCGGAGAATGAGAAGATGGTAATACATTACTTTTAGAGCCGCATTGTGTCACTCTATGTATCTGTAGCTTGTATATTTTAAGCATCCACTGAGACATTGTTCAAGTACAGTCTGTCAAGTTAAAGCGTGGGTGGCTTTACTCGCAGTCGGTAAGGTTTATCGACATGATTTTGGTGTCAAAATATTAAGAAGAGCTCCCTCTTTCA
>NC_046663.1:73059140-73067597 GCF_010883055.1 Belonocnema kinseyi
AGGGAGCTCTTCTTAATATTTTGACACCAAAATCATGTCGATACACCTTACCGACTGCGAGTAAAGCCACCCACGCTTTAACTTGACAGACTGTATGTTTGGTCGATAGCTATCTTGCCTACGTGTAATGACGTAGAATTTACCATGAAGGTACTTTTCAATATATTCTCTTAGTAGAAGTAAATGTTTTGCTTCCTGTACACGACTTTTAAGCACCAAGGCTGTTAGTGATACTGCATTGACGACATCATTTTGATGCACGAGTCAAATAAGATAATCTGTGCAATTTTGTACTGAGTCTGCTGTAGCCAGAACCGTTCTTCAATGAAGACACTCCAATCTCAGCAATGCTATACCCCCTTTATCTTGAGAAAGGTATATTCGACGTACAGAAGACTCAGGATGATGACTTCGATGGATTGTCATCATATTGTGTGTGCATCGGTTAAAGTTGCTTTAACTCATCGATGTTTCATTTTACTGCACCAAACGTGTAGAGCAGTATAGAAGCGTCCAGCATATTGGTCGTCTGGATCTTATTCTTCCCACATAATTCAGAAGCCCATATTTTTCTGAGAATTTGGCCAAAAATTTTTGAAGGGCCGTGTTTACCACACGCCCAACTTGGGTTTTCGCTTGTGATATTTTAAAATATGCATGTCTCTCCAACACCAAGATGCTGAATTGTGTTTCCACCTATGAGTTAAACATCCTGATCATTTCGCGATGATGTAGTTTCTACACTGTAAGAAATATTTGCAATTTTAGTATACATGGTGTTTGAATTTTGTTTGATCTAAGAGAGAGAGAGAGAGAGAGAGCGCAGCGCCACCTAACGTTCTTTTTAATGTATCAACCAGTATGGCGAATATAGTCTTACAAAGAACGCACGATTTTCTTTATCTCATTGACCTAAAGTGAAATCCAGCATCAAATATTGAAACATGGTCATTCGAGCCGGATTTTCTAACAAATAAGTCAATTGGGCTTCATTTGATGTATGCTTTGACAATAAAAGTTCAAAGGTGAACAATTATCGCGTTCGTAAGTGTCACAAAGAGAATAAAAAAAAAGGCGCGTCCATAGTTGTACAAGTGCGTAATTTCGGCTTAGCGAGTTATAGTTTTCAAGTGCCACTGCAAAAGGCAAATTCTACAAGTCTTGTTCTGTGTACACACAGATTCACAAACTGACTGAACTAGTATATAGTGTGAATTCGAAAATCCTAGTGCGCCAAAATCGCGGTATAGCAAAAGTTTGTTTCGCTAAGCAAAGTCGCCATATTCAATCGATACGAGACTATAGATAACTGGAAGTCTCGCTTCAATTTAGACGATGGATGAAACTCGATGCAGAGGATGACTACCAAGACAACAAATAGTACCTGAAAAACTACAAGATCGGCGCTTCGCAGTTCCGTAAATTTGGTTAGTTGGGACAAGAGGAAAACGCAGACCACGCCCGCTTCAAATCGCTTCACGAACAACGCAGAATTCGACTTTCTTTTTTTTATGGAGAAATGACTTCACACCTCACCACTGGATAAAGGTCACGTTGAGCATCCTTTCCTATTTTAAATTCCTTTTTAAATAGTATATCCTCTAGTAAATATTAACATTCCTTATAATGCCGCCTAAAGCCAAAAAGGAAAAATTGATTCGACTACGCGAGTCGAATAAAACTAAGTTGAACATTTTTATAAAATATGTCGATGGAATTGCAGCTGCCTATACCAATGAGCAAATCGCGTTACCTAATATAACTAAAATAGAGCTAAATTGTCGGTTAGAACATTTTAAGGCAGCTTTCCAAGATTTTGAAGAATACCAAGCTGATATAGATGAACTAACCAACGATGAAGCAGATACCACAAACTATCGCGAAAAATTTGAAACAGATTATTTCAAAATTAGAGCTCGAGACGAAACGTTATAAGCGCGGGGGCCCCAGTCGCTCTAGTTTAAATCCCTCTTATTGAAAATGCTCAAGCGCAAAATATAGCGATTGCGAACGTCGATCCACTTCAAGCACACAGTGTACGGTTGCCTACAACTGAGTTGCCAAAGTTCAGTGGCGAGCTCGAGGAATGTTTGGGGTCTTTAATTCATCAAAACAATCAAATAAGTGAAATACAAAAATTTCACTATTTGAGGGCAGCATTGGAAGGCAGCGCTTTACAAATTATTAAATCTCTCGAATTTTCTGCAGCCAATTACATAGTGGCATGGGAAGCTTTGCGTAACCGTTTTAACAATAAAAATCTCTTGGTACATAACCACATTAAATCTATTTTTAGCATAGAACCTATACAAACATTTGACGGCCTTGAACGCGTTGGATCAATCAACGGACCATTGGGATGCTCTGTTGATTTATATCGTATCAACTAAACTTGATCAAATAACAGCTCGCGCATGGGAAAAGGAGAAAACAGAAAATGAGTTCCGTACTATAGAAGATTTGAAAAGATTTTTAAAGTCTAGGTCAGATATGTTAGAGACTTTAGAAATAAATAATTTACAAATAGAACAACATACTAAACCAAAGTCTAAAAACAACAATAATAATAATCAATCCAAATTGAAATCGCTTCTCGCTAAGAAGATGAATTGTTTGTTTTGTGATGGGGAACATCATCTTCAAGATTGTTCCAAATTTCTCGAGCTCGCGTATGCTTCGCCACGAAGGCTTTGCACCTCGAGCTCGTATCTGATCTGACGGCAGAGGCTTTTATTGCAACTTTTAGACGCTTTATTTCCAGACGCGGGAAACCTTTACACATGTATTCAAATAATGGCACCTGTTTCGTTGGAGCGAATAATGAGCTTGAGCAACTCGGGAGGTTTTTGACTAACGAGTCACAGAACTTGTCAGAAACAATTGCAAATATGGGCGTCTCGTGGCATTTCATTCCAGCTTATTCTCCTCATTTTGATGGAATCTGGGAAGCTGGAGTGAGGTCTACGAAATACCACCTAAAACGTGTTGCGGGCAACAATGTTCTAACTGTCGAGGAATTTTATACCCTACTGGTTCAAGAAGAGGGTTTGCCCAATTCCCGACCCCTGACGCCCCTTTTTTCCGACCCTAATGATTTTTCTCCTCTGACTCCTGCTCATTTTCTGATCGGACGGCCAATTAATTCTGTTGCTGATCCAGATTTATCTCACCTGCCAGAAAACAGACTCTAGATAACAACTGGTTCAGCGCATCCAACAACATTTTTGGACGCGATGGAGCAAGAGGTATATATCTGAACTCCAACAGCGCATAAAATGGAGGAAAATGTATCCCGAAACGAACGAAAACACCTTAGTTTACTCAAGGACAAAGATCTTCCCCCGCTAAGATGGAAACTCGGAAAAATCGTTAAGCTGCACCCTGGCAAGGATGGTATCGCTCGCGCTGTTACTATTGAAACCGGCATTAGTACATGTCAACGAGCACTTGCTGCGATTTGTCCATTGCCAATTGAGTGAAATTGTGCATCCGTTTCTAATTTATTTATTCATTTTTTTTAACAAGAAGTCTAAATTCAACATTATTTATACTCGCTCAGGTATACTTTAAGAATTAGATTTAATGAAAGATAATCTTTAAGCTACAGTTCACTTATGTAGATCTCAATGTTAAAGGTTGATCATTTTGGTTCAATCATGTCAACGTTTATATTTAAATATGTTTGCCTTTTTTGTTTGAAAGATAAATCTTTCAAAGTCGGGGGGTATGTTTGAATTTGAATTTTGTTTGATCTCAGAGCGAGAGAGAGAGCGCAGCACCACCTAACGTTCTTTTTAATGTATCAACCAGTATGGCGAATATAGTCTTACAAAGAACGCACGATATTCTTTATCTCATTGACCTAAAGTGAAATCCAGCATCAAATATTGAAACACATGGGTATATTAAATTTCGTATGTTTACTCAATTCATTACATTTTGTAATTTTAGTGTACTTGCGTATACGAAATTTCGTTTGCGAAGTTATTTGTATCCTAAATTTATTAAGTGTGCAGTAAGTTTCTTTTACGTATATGAATTTTATAGATTCTGTATACTAAAATTCTTATACGATAGTGCTACCTTGTGGTTGTAGCAGGCTGGCTTAACTCACGTACATTTTTGTTCAGTTTTTGTGCTAAATATATGCGAAGTTTTTTTTATAATGTACGTCAAGTGTATTAATTTATTAACGCAAATTCAGCTTTACCGTTAAATGCTATAAGTGAGTACGGAGTAAAATGAGGTCAGGGATTTTATGTGCACAGTTTTAATTTTGACGTTACCTGTGCTTGTATATTGAATGAATCATTTGGAGCAGTCAATTCACCTGTTCGTTCACCAGGAAGTAAAAGGAAGGTACTTTTGCTCGTAAACGAGAGCTTATCTAGCAGAACAGGATTCAAAAAGAAGAGCATCATAATCACCTAATCCAGAACGAAATTTCAACGTGTATTCAATTTAGTATACGCATGCCCTAAAATTTGCTATATGCATATACTTGATTTCGTATACATGTATGCTGATTTAGTATATGCGTATACTAAATTTCATATACGTGTATACTAAATTCAGTATATGCATATACTAAATCTAATGTACGCTGGTATACTAAATTTAATTTCGTGTTGTGCATTCTTGCTTCCATTACATGTATACTAAATCTAGCGCAGATTTTTCTAACAGTGTAGCCTTACTTTGTGTAGGTGGACGCAGACACACTTGTCCATTATAAATCTCATTCTACTCGCTTTAGAGTACCTATTGTATTTACCGCCGCCACAAGGATTTTAAAGCCCTCTTTTGAAGAGATAAAGAGTTTAAGGTCTTCCATATATAAAAGGTGGTTGACCTTATTTTCTCTTCTATTCAACAGGAAACATAGGTATCCAGAGCAATTGCTTCGGAGCACAATAGATAGAGGCGAGAGAGAGATGCAGAGAAGTATCGGATTGCGGGTCTCATTGGAAGACATCCCTCTTATAGGTGACATAGCTGCTAGTCACCTGCCTTTTGTCAGATGTTGCGACAAATCTTGTCCGCCACAAGAGCAAAAGCTCTTTCATGCATCTCACTATTTTTGGATACGCTTACATTCACTCAAGGAGCTTGATAACCAGCTCATGTTTCGAGTTATCGAATGCCTTTTAATAGTCAATCCAAGCCATGGACAGATTGCGTCGGTACCAGATCGAGCCCTGGGTAATTCACCTGTCTTTTAACAGGTTCCCCCCTGCAACCAGTCAGCACACTCTTACATTCACGTTGTTCCATTATTGCAATCCATTATTGCTTTAGGTATCAGTAACATGCGTCCTTTCACTAACACTGCGGTATTGGTTGTTCTCCGTTTAAGAAAGTAGTAAATATATGAGCCAGATGTTGGTCCTGATGCTGAAAAGTTTGATAACTTTCTTCACTTCTTCAGCAGTTATTGGTGGACAGACGGGAAGGATGAGTAGAAAAGGTAGAATGTTCCTGAATCCACCGTCTCTATTTGTTCAGTGAGTTTGCTTGTCATAAGTTTCGAGCAAGTATCCTATATTTTGTAGTGCATTTTTTATTTGATTTTATGTAGCTTATCATTAAACACTGAACATTTGATGCATGCCGTCTCGCCGTTTTAATTTGAAACTGAAGCTAAGCAGAAAGACCGCGTTCTCGTAAACTACACAGTGTAGTGCAAGTAACACCCTTGGGAATCCAATTGGAAAGAGCAGGATTAGCTTCAACTAATTTGTCCACCTTTAGAAAGAATTTTTGGTGGATTTTTGATCTCCTAGTTCTCATGTTGGCATTACTGGCTCTCTACAAAGGTGGTCTTGCTGGAACAAGTGGTATGTTCGCTCTAAGATGATGCTCTGCTTACTTCATATCCCATTCGGATAAAAAGAATACGTGATCTCTTAAATACTGAGGCGTTGTATCCCTTTTAAAAATATTTGGTCTTGATTTTGTCTTGAATGTATTTAATATATCTTCAAGGCCGTGATGTCTAGTTCTGTCTCACCAGCCAGAAATTGGAGATATAAACTTCTCTTGCATTTCTAGTTATAGCTGTGCCAAGACCAGACCAGGTATTTGTAGCTTTTTAATTTCTCAGGGTCACAGTTAAAAAAATTTTCGTTTGTAAATTGTATTGTCCATTATCGTTTGTACTGTTTGTAAATTTAATATTTTCGTCTGTACCCTCTTGGTTGCCCGACTAGGGGGAAATCAAAGTTTCGTGCCATCCCACCGAAATTAAAATTTCTTAAATTTTCTTTTTGCTAACGTTTGTTCGTTAGCAAGTATGGAATCAAACGCTAGCATGAAGAAAAACTGAAAATTTTAAATTTCTAGAGGATGGCATGAAATTTGGAGTTTCTCCTAGTTAGGTACTAGCTAGTCAGCCAAGAGAGTACATACGAAAATATTAAGGGGGTAGCCAGGTTTGAAAATTTCAAAAAATTGAATTTTTTTCTTCTTTTTCAGTCCCTATGTATCCTTAGAAATAAAGTAGAAACCCTTTTTGATCTCAGAGAGTATCAGAAGTGGCCGAAAAATGAATTACTTCGAAAGGCCTCGAGCGGTCGTAACGCATAATTTTTCGTACTACAAACTTCAAACACGTTTATCTCGAAATGCGTTTCTTTGGGGTCGTCGCCACGATTCCAGCCGATCTACTGGGCCGATTTCATTCAAATTTTTTTGAAAATATTCAGAAAAGACTTAGCTATCGCATGAACTTCGGTCTTGATTATTCATTAATGTTTATTAACAATTTGATCTAGTTAATGTTGAAAAAAGTGAGAACAAATGAAAAATCACAAAAAATTTCACAATTTGTTTATTAATTAATATTTTTCATAACTGAGGTTCATGCTATAGCCATTTATGCTCTCTTTACGAAAAATGTTGGTTTTTGTGTTTCAGATGACAGTTAATAACATGTCTTACGACATACTAAAAAGTTTTAAATGTTAAATAAAAATAAATAACAAAAAACGTCGTTGAAAAAAAGGTAATTGAAACCTGGCTAAATCCCTTAAATGTACACACAGTACAAACGAAACACAAACGTATGCAAAAAGAAAATTAAAAAATTTTTTAATCCTGGGGGATGGCACGAAATTTTGATTCTGCCCTAGCCGGGCAACCAAGAGGGTGCAAACGAAAATATTAACTGCACAAACAGTACAGACGACGTACAAACGTATGCAAATAGAAATTGGAGAAATTTGAATTTCGGGGGGATGGCACGAAATTTGGATTTTCCCTTATCCGGGCAACCAAAAGGGTACAGACGAAAATATTAAATGTACAAACAGTACACACGACGTACAAATGTATGCAAAAAGAACATTTAAGACATTTTAATTTCGGGGGGATGGCACAAAACTTTGAGTTCCCCCTAGCCGGACAACCAAGATGCTACAGACGAAAGTTTGAAATGTAAAAACAGTAAAAACGACGTACAAACGTATGCAAAAATAAAATTTTTTAAATTTTATTTTCGGAGGGATGGTACGAAATTTTGATTTTCCCCTATCAGAACAACAAAGAGGGGACAAACGAAAGTATGAAATGTACAAGCAGTACAAACGAGGTACAAACGTATGAAAAAAGAAAATTTGACAAATTTTAATTTCCGGAGGATGGTAGGAAATTTTGATTCCTCTCTAGCCGGGCAACCAAGAGGGTACAGACGAAAATATTAAATGAAAAAATAAAGCAAACGACGTACTAAAGTATGCAGATAGATAATTTAAAAATGTTTAATTTCGGGGGGATGCGTGAAGTTAGCCTCCCCTCCCCCGAAATGAATTTCTCCCCTAATTCGGTAACCAGGAGGATACAAACGAAAATATTGGATATACAAAGAGTACGATCGGAGTACATACGTATGTAAAAAGCAAAATATAAAAAAGTTAAACTTCAGGGATCCAACTTCACGGGGGTTGTTCGCTCTTAAATTAATCAACCTCGACAGTAGCAGGCATCTCTTTACTTCGGGGATGGGGTCCTAAAGAAGGGTCCTTTTTTGTTTTCGCCCACACGCAGAACCGAGCCGCCAGTCTTATTACTAATTAGCTTATTCAGGATAGTGGAACCAGTGTTCGGTCATTTTTAATTGACTTCCTGTTAAACGGTATTGACTAAATTAACAGCTGAATGAGCAATATTTTAACGTATAAGAGACTATATTGCTTGTATTTAATAGTTTATTATTCTTATATGATTCTCTTCGGAAAAGCAATGCAATTTTATGTGAAATTTTATGTGATTTTTCTATATCACATAAAATAAATTTATTGAATACAAACTTTAAAAGTACTACTATTTTTATTAAATATTTTGATATCTAACAACTGTTTAAAAGAGTATAATATGATTCAAATTTACACCTCATTACGTCAGTTTTACAGTTGAGAGACATGCCGTAGTATGATTTTAGTTTGACAACAATTCAAATAA
>NC_046663.1:73067697-73074329 GCF_010883055.1 Belonocnema kinseyi
TGAATAGGTAGTCGCGGACACTTGTCCGGGGGTGGTCCCGAAGGAATTAACCCCAAATAGGAGGCGTGAAAATCGTGCCAAAAGCTGAATGGCACCTGCATGAGGTGTCTAGAACGGTGACTCTGGGATATCGGGCGACTTCTCAGAGTACGCAACCTTATCCTTGCATGCGGGGCTCTACAAGGTTGGACGATCCCCTTTCCCTAGCTTCTTATGGCAACAACAATGACAACACCAAACATAGTTGTAGTAAGTGCGGTTCAAAACAATAGAACGCGCAGGCTATGTAAGCGGAACGCCTACTCTACCGCAATGAGAACAAGCCGGCAACAGAGAGAGAGAGAGAGAGAGGTGACACTTGGAAAGAAGTCCACGAAGTGCAGCATGGACTGGACGAAGACTTAGAAAACATAAATAGCTTCAAGGAGCTGTGTAATGCCCTCATAACACGTGATGAAGAATGCCCACCCATCACTACTGAGGAGGTGAAAAAGTATTAAGAGGAATGAAGAACTACTACGGCCCGGGACCAGATGGAATCAAGACCTTCTAGTGGAAGAAGTTTCCTTCAGCCCATCAGAATTTAGCCCGTATTTTCACCTCATATTTAAAGTCGGAAGAACCAATTTCGGAGTTTTTGGTGAAAGGACGCCTAATACTCGTGCCGAACATAGGCAACTTAGCTGACCCGAAGAATTACAGGCCAATCACTTGTCCGAAAAACTGTATAAGATATTCACAGCTATCCTAAATGATAGGATTGTTCGGGTAATTGAACCTGTGTGGAAAGAAATATATGAACAACGAGGCTCAAAGAAAGGCGTAGCAGAACGTCGGGAGAACCTGCTCATCGATAGATGTGTCTGCAAAGATGCAGCGTGACCTATCGATGGCCTGGATTGATTACCGGAAAGTTTTCTGTTCGAACTCCCATAAACTTATCATCTGTCTTTTGGAAAGCTTAAAGGTTCATCCGCAAATCGTGAGGAGCATGGAGACATTGATGCCGATTTGGAAAACCAGATTTACTATCTCACCTGGAAAAAATTGCGTGACAACTAACAAGGTCACCTTTAAGAGAGGTGTCTTTTAGGGCGTCACCATAAGCCCACTCCTCTTTTGCCTCACATTATTGCCACTATTTCTAGCACTTTGCCATTCCGACGGGTACTTTTGCGGCAAACTTCAGTATTAGGGGTGAGCAAAATGCATCACATCTTATTTATCTACTTTTGATTTCCCTAAATCACCCAGATTGAAGTCTGGCACGGAGGGTTTCATTTTGGCATGTCAAGACGGTGTCATTTCCACCTTAACGTACCGTCGCCACATTTTGAGCTAAGACATTCCCGATTATAGCTGCAGGGCATGTCATGCACACCCCGCGCATTTGGTATACATTCTATCTACTATCGGCGAGAAAATTCAAGTCCTCTGGCTTTGACGTTTAATAAGTATGTGGAGAAAAAATGGTAGGTTAATAAAAGAGGTATCATTTTAAAGGTGCAAATGTTGTACGTTAATGAGCCAAAAAGTAATATTCCAAAAAATTATTTGTAGCTTACAGATTTGAAAATCTGATGAAAGGTAAGGAGATTTGATAGCTTTCAAAAACAGTGAACTTTGAAGCATAGATTTTTATTGAAAAAATATTAGGAAAAATTTGAAAAAATTCATGGTAGTGCATTAAACATTTGCGAACAGATTACTGTCGAAAAATTTGCAAAATATAAATAATTGTTCGTTTTTTGTGAATAAATATGCGACCTCACTATCTTCAGTCCTAATGAAGATAAAGAAGTGATTTAAATTGGAGGTAGTTAGTTGAAATATCTGTAATAATTTACAATTTGAAGAAAGTATGTGCTTTTTGTTGTCTTCGTACAAATTGCGATATTTGAAGTCATTTTTTTATATAGGAAAGCAAGTGCGAGAGCCTAGGGTGGTGGCGTTTTTTCAGGGGATCGACCTCGGTTTTCCTCACCACAAAGAAAGGGTTTGAAGGCCAGAGTGAGATTCAGAGGCACAAGTTGTGTAGGTCGGGCTGAGGAAAACCGAGGACGATCCCCTGAAAAAACGGCACCACGCTGGGATCTCGCACTGGCTTTCCTATATAAAAAACTGATTTCAATTATCGCAATTTGTACGAAGACAACAAGAACCACATACTTCCTTCAATTTGTAAACTATTACACATAGTTCAACTAACTACCTCCAATTTAAATCACTTCATTATCTTCATTAGGACTGAAGATAGTGCGGTCGCATATTTATTAACAAAAAACGAACAATTATTTATATTTTGCAAATTTTTCGACGGCAATCTATTCGGAAATGTTTAGTGTACTACCATGAATTTTTTCAGATATTTCCTATTATTTTTTCAATAAAAAAACTATGCTTCAATGTTCACTGTTTTTAAAAGCTATCAAAGTTCCTTACTTTCCATCAGATTTTCAGATCTGTTAGCTACAAATAATTTTTTGGAATATTACTTTTTCGCTCATTAACGTACAATATTCGCACCTTTAAAATGATACCTCTTTCATTGACCTACCATTTTTTTTCACATACTTATTCAACGTCAAAGCCAGAGGACTCGAATTTTCTCGCCGATAGTAGTTCTCCAACTCATGCGGGAACAACCTACATCCAAAGGCACACTGCGACAACAAGAGTGCTTTATTACCATCTCTGTCACTCTTACGGCATCAACCTTAATATCGCTCCTCTAAATGCTTCTAGGGAAATTGAGTCAATTGTCGAGAATGAGAAGTACCGCATATACTGGAACATAATATTCTCGACAATTGTTTCTGTTGCACACTCGAGGCCTGACATGGTTCTTCTTGACTTCGAGAAGCGAACCATGTTCGTTATTGAATTTTCGGCGCCAGCTAACAAAAACATCATAGCCAAGGTAAATGAAAAGAAACAGAGGTATAGAGACCTCATAAGGGAGTTGCGACGATTGTGCCCGGCATATTCTGTCAAAATAATCGTCCTTATCATCGGCGCTCTTGGAGGTGCCAAGCTTTCACTGGTTAGTAACCTGAAAAGCATTACTGCGTGTGAACAATACGCTAAAACACTCGCGAGGAAAATGCAGAATTGTATCGTATTGATTCTGTTACAGACTGTAATCACCTATCTCACGGGCGTGAGACGTAGTTGTGGCTAAAATTTTACCGCGATTTCGCTGGGATCGGGTACAGTTTTTCAGATTAGCACCCGCTGTACTCAATCTGTAACGAAATCAATAAGACGATTCATCAAAAGCCTCATGCACCCTAAGAACACGGAGCGACCCAAGGACTACCGCCTTCTGCATTTTTCCCGCAGGTGTTTTAGCATATTGTTGGCACACAGGGATGCTTTTTAGACAATTAACAAGTGAAAGCTTGGCACCTCCAAGAGCACCGATGATAAGGACGATTAGTATAACAGAATATTCCGGGTACGATCGTTGCAACTCGCTTATAAGGTCTGTATACCTCTCTTTCTTTTCATTCTCCTTGACTATGATGTTTTTGTCAGCTGCTACCGAAACTTCGATAACGAACACGGTTCGCTTCTCGAAGTCAAGAAGAACCATGTCCGGCCTCGACTGTGCAACAAAAACAATTGTCGAGAATATAAAGTTCCAGTATATGCGCCACTTCCCATTCTCGACAATTGAATCGATTTCCCTAGAAGCGTTTAGAGGAGTGATATTAAGGTTAATGCCGTAAGAGTGACAAAGATCGTAATAAAGCACTCTTAGTGCCGCATAGTCCCTCTGTATAGAGGTCGTTCGCGCATGAGTTGAACAACTACATAGTATGTGAGCTAAATGCTCGGGGTGTGCACAGCACGCCCTGCAGCTATCATCGGGAATGTCTTGGCTCAAAATGTGGCGACGGTATCTTAAGGTGGAAATAAGACCGTCTTGGCATGGCAAAATGAAACTCTCCGTACCAGACTTCAATCCAGGCGATGTAACGAAAGTAAACCATAGCTCACACGACATTGACTGATCCTCCACATTTCTGTAGAAGATACCGTGCATCCTCTTATCGAGGAGTTGTTCACGAAAGTTTTTCTCTTGTGCTTTATTAATCCGGGCTTTCAGGAGTGAGTACTCGAGACAGATAAGATTTGATGCATTTTGCTCACCCCTAATACTGTCTGAGTGTTTCAGCAGCCTCCTCCTCTGCTTTGTACAGAAACGCTCCTTTGCCCACTTCTTCGTGATTCTTGAACATTTTAAGAAGAGGGTTTCTTCCATTTGCGACTCTATGTGCTGTACCCAGAATAATCCTGTTATGAAGACATTCAAGACTCAATAATCCGCGACCACCTTGATGGCGTGCGATGTACATTAGCGGAAGAGAAGACTTAAGATGCATGCTTTTGTTCATGTTCATAACCTTTCTTGTCCCGATATCAAGGGATCTGAGCTCGTTTTTCGTCCATGGAACTACTCCAAATGTATAGAGTACTACCGGGACGGCAAGCATGTTCGTTGCAGATACTTTGTTTCTCGCCGATAGTTCGGAAGACCAAATTTGCGCAAAGGTGTCGTATGGCGCTTCTATCAACGAGCTCAGGATCTTCTGGGATGCCTTTAAGTTTTCCTCGCTTCAAATAAACCTTGGCGCATTTGTCTAACCCAAATTCCATTCCAATTTCCTTAGTATATCGTTCGACAATCCCTAGAGCTAGATGTAGTTGCTCTTTGTTTTTAGCATAGATCTTAAGATCGTCCATGTAAAATACATGAGTGACCTTGTATATTCGATATGCAGGTTTGCCGCACAAGTACCCGTCGGAATGGCGAAGTGCTAGACATAGTGGCAATAATGTAAGGCGGCAAAAGAGGAGTGTGCTCATGGTGTCTCCCAGAAAGACACCTCTCTGAAAGGTGACCTGGTTAGTTGTCACACGATTTTTTCCAGTTAAGATAGTAAATCTGATTTTTCAAAGCAGCATCAATCTCTCTATGCACCTAACGATTTGCGAATGAACCTTTAAGCTTTCCAAAAAACAGATGATAAGTCTATGGGAAGTCGAATCGAAAGTTTTCCGATAATGAATCCAGGCCATCGATAGGTCACGTTGGTAGAATGCTGCATCTTTGCAGACACATCTATCGATGAGCAGGTTCTCCCGAAATCCCGCTACGCCTATTTTCGGCAGGAGTATTGTGCGCCTTTCAACGAACCACTCTGGAATCGGGTTTTCCGTCTTTAAATATGAGGTGAAAATACGGGCCAAATGCTGATGAGTTGAAGGAAACTTCTTCCACCAGAAGGTTTTGATACAATCTGGTCCCGGTGCGGAATAGTTCTGCATCCCTCTTAATACTTTTTTCACCTCCTCGGTAGTGATGGGTGGGCATTCTTGGTCGGGTGTTATGAGTCTATGCTGCACTTCGTAGACTTTTCTCCAAAATACTTCAACCTCCTTTGGTTTGGGCGGGTGGTTAACAGTAACTGGAGGGTCTTGGAAGAGTCGAGATGGGTCAGAGAGAAACTTTTGATTTTCTCTGAGCCACGTCTCCCTCCGCTCTAGACTTCTTTTAACATCATATAGTATACGTATTCTCTCAACAATATGCTGCCTGATGGTCAGCAGCTTTGACTTGTTAAGTGTGTGATAACGGGTCCGGAGTTCGCGCGCGAACTTTCTAATATTGGCGGTAAAATTCCTGCCAGATGTGATGTAGTCCATCACACACTGAATGCAACACGCGTACTGTCTTGCCCAGCCTATATTTATGACAAGTTGATGCATTCGCCTTTTGGTCTTATGATCAGCCGTTGGTTTTGTTTTACGTTTCTCGTCAACCAAAGCTCTCGCTGCATTATACACACAATAATTGATAGCTCAAAGGTCAGATTCTTCGAAAAAATGTCCACGAAGCTCATCATCCATTTCAGACAGATCTTTAGGCTTGAGAGAAACCTTGGTGTTGATGTTTCTCCGAGTCATAAAGCATCGCTCTTCCTCTATTCGATGCCTGCCCGCGGTTGGTCTTAGTGTCGCCTCTCTTTCTGTTGCCGGCTTGTTCTAGCTGTGGTAGAGTGGGCGTTCCGCTTAAATGGCCCCTTTTTCGGAGTAGTTCGGCATGGTTTCGCAGGCGTTCCTGCGAAAAGTGCGATAGCTCCGGGTGTTTTTCGCATCACAGAGCATGCAGCTATGCCATGTAACCCCGTTCAGGGACCACACTCGCATCGTGGCACTCTAACAAGTCGTGATTTAGTCACTCCGTCCACCTAAAGGGCCCGAGATTCCGTCGATCCATCGCATTAAATCCATTTTGATTGACTCCCCCAGCTCTAGAGTGGTCGGCATTGTTGGCCGACCTATTGTTGGGAGCCCTGCGCGTTCTGTTGTTTTGAACCGCACTTACTACAATTATGTTTGGTGTTGCCATTGTTGTTCCCACGAGAAGCTAGGGAAAGGGGTTTATCCATCCTTGTAGAGCCCCGCATGCAAGGATAAGGCTGTGTACTCTGAGAGGTAGCCCGGTATCCCAGAGTCACCGTTCTACACACCTCACCCAGGTGCCCTTCGGCTTTCGGCACGGGTTTCGCACCTCGGCTTGGGGGTTAATTCCTTCAGGACCCTGTCCTTATGACAAACTTTTA
>NC_046663.1:73074429-73076850 GCF_010883055.1 Belonocnema kinseyi
TTTACTATGTAGTAATAGGGAATATAATTATATAAACTCTAGCATACAATGCAACCCGTCTTGCATTTGTGTAATGCAAAAAAATACTATATAGGCGATTTTAATTCGGTTTCCAAATCTCCCGCGCTCGAGATCTTGTGCTGATTGGTCAAAGGCTTCGAGACTCAGAAGACGTGCGCAAAATGTACGTATAACCAAATTCTGAAAAAGGTTATGTTCCCCAGGATTCAACGCGCATTTCAAATAAATAATTAGTTAGGAATTAAACACAATGTAACATAATATTAGAATGTGTTCACAAAAATTTTCGGGACGTGGTTTCTTTGGGAAATTTGTCCTAAATCTTTGTTTGCGAACTCTTTTTTATTCGCTGAAATCATTGAATTATTTGAAATCTATAATTAGTCAAAAAAATCTTCTAAAATGTTTTTAAACCTTTTTAAATCATCCAAATGTTTTAAAATCTTTGAAATCTGGTTAACTGTAACCTTTTAAAAATCTTTGAAACCCTTTACATCTTTTAAAAGTTTAAAATTTTTTGTGAAATTGTTATGAAATATTAAAAATCTGATAAACACGGCTTTATAAAATGTCCAAAATCCTTTAAATATTATTAAATCTTTGAAGCAATTTGAAATAAAAACAATAACAAAAAGTTAATTTGTAAATAACAGAGATTTTTAAGGTAGAACATTTTTAAGTCTATTTAAAAGAACGGTGAATAAAGTGCAAAGAGTGCGGCGACCAAGGCCATTATTTGCATCTGTTGGCACCTGTCATCTTCTAAAAAATGCTTAAAAATTCGGCGAAACTCACGGAAGATGATGTTCCAGGTGCAAAATTAGTGCACAAATCAGTAGAAGAGCACAGTATTGAGCAGCTGAAACGATGCCCTAAATGTAGAAAACCACCATTAAAAGGAAAAAAACGTGATTTATTGGAAAGGATAGTTGAGGTTTTGTATGGCAGGTATAAATATTTTCTTTTATATAAGATTTGCAGTTCAGAACTTTGTTTAAGTAAATATTTAATTTTCATACAAATATAAAATGACACAATATTATATTTTCTACTTCTTTTTTTCAAGTTTAGACAATAAAAAGCCATTTGTTAGTGATTTCTTGTTATAAGGAATGTACTAACAAATTTTCCTTCTTTCGTATAAACTGGTTATAAATACATAAATATAATAGTTTTGCGTTCTCAAGTGAAAGTATTAAATAGATTTTATTTTTATCAAAAAATTTAGGAGTTTCGAAACCCCGATAACAATGCTTCATTTAATATGTAAGAAAATGTTAGTAAAGAAATAAAATATTAATACCTGCCAAACACAACCTCAACTAACCTTTCTACTGAATCTCTTTTTTTCCCTTTTAAAGATCGCTTCCTATATTTTATCCATAGTTTAAGCTGTTTAATACTCCGCTCTTCCACCGATTTGTGCACTAATTTTGCTCCAGGGCATCATCTTCCGTGATTTTTTCCGGATTTTAAAACATTTTTTTGAAGACTCTGATTTAGTTACACATTTATTTTTCGTTGTTATTTTTATTTACAATATTTTCCATATATTTCGACACAAAACAGTTCGAAAAATACGGAAATGACGTAAAATCCTGGCACGTGCGCACTGTCGACGTCTAAAATAAAAAGGTCTATTCTGAAGCTGAGTTAATATTGAAGATTTCAGCTAATAATTTTTATAATTTTTAAGTCAAATATCAACAAAAATGTATACTTTAACATTCTATAGTAGCGGAGAGGAAATTTTAAAGGTCGCTGAACACCCAGCTTATAAGAATAATTCACCGCTTCTTACCTCTCATCATTTGAATCTCAGATTTATCGTCGCAATTTTTATAATCATATGGATTACAATTTTCGTTGCAGTTAGTCCAAACCGTTTGATTTCCATATTTCATCCAATAAGCAAAACAACAGATTTCATCACCAATTAATTACATACAACCTGCAGATATTTACTTTATTTAATTAATTAAGATCGAAGTAAAAAACGATTTTGACACTTGTCAAACGTCAAATATCATTCACGTACCGTTACATTAGTGAAAACCAACTCCAATTTTTGAGAAAGTACTTAATGCACGTCCCGAATGTATTGATGAACAATTTTAATGTTGTGTTACATTTTTTTTAATTCCTTACTAATTATTTATTTGAAATGCGCGGTGAATCCTGGGGAACATAACCTTTTTTCAGAATTTGGTTATACGTATATTTTGCGCACGTCTTCTAAGTCTCCAAGCCTTTGACCAATCGGTGCAAGATCTCGAGCGCAGGAGATTTGGAAACCGAATTAAAATTGCCTGTATACTACTTTTTTGCATTACACAAATGCAAGACGGGTTGCATTGTATGCTAGAGTTTATAATATTATATTCCCTATGACTACATAGT
>NC_046663.1:73076950-73084754 GCF_010883055.1 Belonocnema kinseyi
GCATCGTTTCCGGTCCGGACCCGAACCCGTGAGATCTTAAAGGGTACGGGGCTAGACCCGGACCCTTAAGAATTTAAAAGGTTCAAATCCGGACCCGCGCCCTTAAGAAATTAAAGGGTACGGGTTTGAACCACGACCCTTAAGAATTTAAAGGTTCAGGTCTGGCCCCGAAACCTTAGAAATTTGGAGCGTACAGGTCCGAACACGTACACTTAATAATTTATAAGGTCCGGGTTCGGACCTGTACCGGGCCTATATATAAACTTGATTCTTGACACAACTTTTAATCACTTTCAAACCGCCCGCCTAACATGATTAGGATACTTCTCGAAAAAACCAGGTCTGTCCCAATTTTGTTCAGAAAAAGTATAGATAGAAACCTGGGACGGAACTGGTTTTTTTTTGGAAGTGTGCTATGTGAGTAATCTGAGGAATCCTAGGCTCATTCAAAAAATATTTTCAACCCTTCCCAATTCTAAAATAAACATTAACTTCAATCCAAATTAATCCAAGCTCGCCATTCAATTATTTCCGAACCGAACGAATCTATCGATTTCTAGAAAATGTCTAAAATTTTACGTTTTTCGTGTATATTTCAGTGTTGTCCAGAAATCTGAATATGTGTTAAGTTTCTTCAATATTAATACAAATTTCTATTTGGTATTAATTTTTAAAGTTTTTTGTATGTCCCATGGTTTTCGAGATAATTCACAATTATGCTTATTTCCTTTTGAAAATCTTTTTATTGGGTTAATTTGTAGTGACTGGGAATCATCCTTTGTATAAAACCCTGAATATTTTTTCAGTTTTCGCGTATCTGGCCGTTTTCAAGATAACACCAAATTTTTATTTCGAAACTCTTTCTGCTATACTAATTTATATATTAGTTTAGTTACAGTTGTTTGAGAATACCCCATTGCAAAATCCTTAGAACGTAATTAGTTTTCACGATTCTATAAACGTTTTCGAAATAAATCATATTTCAGATTTTTTAATTTGATAAAATCTATTTATTGTTTTAGATCGGAGTGCCCGAGAATCACCCCCTTTTGAATATGTTATCGGTTTCCGCTCCTCCCTCACCGTCCTTAAGCTAACTAAAAATTTACATTTATTGGGGTATTTAAATAATTCTTTAATTGAGCTAATTCGTGTTGGTCGAAAATAAACCCACTCTGGAAAAATCTTTAAATCTACTTAGTTTTCACGTTTCTTTGACGTTTTCAGTTTCCGCTTATTTCTTACCGTTTTTAAGACAATTCAACATTTTCATTTTTTATTGTATTTAAAAAATATTTGTATTCGGTTAGTTCATGTAGTTTGAAATCAAAACCTTTCTTTAAAAATCTTCAAATTTTGGTATACAGCGATTCCCTTCATCAAAAACCTGAAAATGTTTTTTTAGTTTTCACGTATCTGTGACCCTTTTAGAGGTAACTCAAAATTTTGGATTTTTTTGGAATTTTAAACATTTGTTTACTGGTTTACTTTGAGGGAGCTGAGGACCACCTCCTATAGAAAACCTCTGAACATTTTATCAGTTTTCGCGAATGTCTCACCCTTTTCATGATAATTCAACATTTTTTTATTTAAAACAACATTTTTTTATTGGGTTAGTTTATGTAGGTCGAATGCAATACCCCTAACAAAAAACCTTAACATTTTTGTCGAAAGCGATTTCCCTCTTATCTTTCAGCGTTTTTAAGGTAATTAAAAAATTTCATGTTTCCATGACCGCTTTCGAAAAAAAATCAAAATTTTGATTTTTTAAATGTTGAAAATTTGTTTTTTTTTGTTTAGTTTGAAGTGTCTAAGGATAATCCCTCATCTTTATTTTTTGTTTGTATTTAAATAATCTTTTTATTTGGTCAGTTCGCTTTGTTCGAAGACAAACCCCGTATTCAAAAACTTTAAAATTTATTTAGTTTTCACGTTTCTCTGGCCGTGTTCAAGATAATTACAAATTTTCATTTTTTTAAGCTTAAAATTTTTTACTGATTTAGGTTGGGGTGGCCAGAGACCACCCCCCTTTAGTCAATCCTATTAATATTGTCAGTTTTCGCGTATCTCTCACGGATTTCAAGATAACTCAAAATCTTTATTTTGTTTTGAATTTTGAAAACACTTTCTTCCTTTTTACCTATGTTCAGATAAACTAACAGTAAATTTACAACTAATACATTATAGCAATTAATCTAGAAATGTTTACGTTTTTAAAATTGGAAATTTAGGGCATTTTAGAACAATAGGGTTAAGGGACTTCGCATAAAGTTAACCGAAATGGAAGCTTCTAATGTGTCCCCTAAGGGTTTACATTTTTCTTGCACCTTCTTCCCTATTCCTTTACACACCCCCACACACTTACTTGGCAGTTAACCGAAATGCATGCACTTTCAAATTCGAGCACTTGAGCGCGCATGTTCTGAAAAGCTCTTGCTTAGATTCACCTTCAGCGCCAAATATATGTCTGACTAATAAGGAATGCGCGGTCATATGCGTGACTTGAACGAAACGGCGCCCTCAAGTGGCTAGGTCATATATTTATTAGATCACGGTTTAACGCGCCACCAGGGTTCTGCAGTGACGCGTCACTCGGAGTTTCTGACGTATTATACGTAAAAAACTTATTATACGTAAAAAACGTGTAAAAACGTAATAAAGGTGGTGGACTCTGATAGAGCATAATATAACCTCACTTTTTTGAATCATGCTTATGTGTACCAACTTACATTACTGCTGTTTATCAGAACTCCATTTGACATAAAAATATCACCAAGAATATCAAAACTGACACCACTCATTTTAGAATTATTATTTTGACTGCTTTCATCTAATTGAATAAGGTTTTCTTCTGATGCGTTCATAATTATAACGCACTTTTTTCTAAAAAAAGTGTTGAAATCAGGGAAAAATCCTTCAATGGTTTTTATTTTTTTATTTTTAAGATATTTGCAGTTCGGATTATTTAAAATTCACCTGTGGTTTCTTAACCTTTCTTTAGATGTATTCGATGATACGCTGTTGCATCCCTGACCAAACGCATCATTTTTAGCATTTTTTATAAAAGGAAGGATAATTCTTCCCTACATGAATTCCTCCGTCTGCCGCCGCTATTCATTGTCGAAGTGATAGAATAATGACTTTTTTCATTCACTTTAAATTTCATGCATGTAACATAATACCGCATACCGCTAATAGCGCTATTTTAAAGTTATGGAACGAAATGTGATAATGCCGATGCCATCTTGAAAACGTATATTACGTTTTGTACAAAACTGAGGACGTAATATACTTACGTAAATTACGTCAAAAACCTCATGTAATTTACCTAAGATATATTACGTGCACAACTCTGCGCGCCAAGTGCCTTCCCTGACCGCAATTCCACCAATAAGGAATCTCCGATTCCATACTTGATGTTCAATCCACTTATCGGATACACTTGTCCACTTTGAGAAAAAATCTTTATAGAATAGGAAAATACACTTTTTAATTCTGAATAATGAAGTAGAGTGGAACCCGTGGAGCAGCCAAAGGGGAAATACAAAGAGGTTACGGTAGAATTCCACAGGAAAGAATAGTACAATAGTCGTGGACCAATCTGGTGATTGCTTTAGAGTTTGACAAGTCACGTTTCTTCCCTAACAGCAAGTCCACCAATAAGGAATCGGGTCTTCACATTTTTGCGTTACATTTTGCGAGATGTATCGAGATATTTCGATATTCGATATGTATTATCTTTTTGGAATAGGATCATTGATGTTAATGAAATGTTCCAAATTTGAGACAAATTTTTTATTTAGCTTTTGACCTTAAACTACTTATTCCTCTATTGAAAATAAAACCCTCGTGCTGAATTTCATAAAAATCTACTAGGCCAACAAATTTTTCAAATTGTATGGCAACTTTCTAACTTTTTAAATTCTGAACCCATAATCCTATTGAAAAAATGTATCATTTAATTAATTCGTAAAGAAATACTAAAGTAATTAAAAATTGCATTTCTCGTGCAAATGTATAGTAAACTTATAACGGAACTATACTGCTCATTTGTAAATGCGATGTAACTCTACTGTACAGTGCAGCTATACGTGGCACTAAAATAATGCGCAACTGTATGCGCAATTTCAAGTAAACTCAATAATTTCAATCCCTCCACATAAAACAGCTCCTCCTTTTTCAAATCGTGTTTGTAAATTTCTCAAATATATGTATTTCAGGGATTCTTTTAGGTTAGACCCGATGTTAAAGGGTTCTTCAGGGGTCCGCGCCCGGACCTTATAAAATTTAAAAGGTTGCGAACCCGGACCCTTAAGAACTTAAAGGGTACAGTTCCGGACCCGAACCCTGTGAAATCTAAATGGTCCATGTTCGGACCCATATCCTTAAGAAATTAAATGCTTCGAGTTCGGACCCGCACCCTTAAAAATTCAAAAGGTCCCGGTTCGGACCCGTACCCTTGATAAATGAAAGGGTCCAGGTTCGGACCTAAACCCTTAAAGATTTGAAAGGTCCGGGCCCGGACCGGACCCTTAAAAAATTAAAGGGACCAAGCTGGACCCGGTCCAACTCATTTACTGATTTTCATTTGCATTATACTTGTTTGACGATGATACCGAGAATGGTGTGTGTTTTTCCGTATTTCTAACGGCTTAGGAGATCCTTCAAGAAAGTTACACTTTTCATTTGCTAACAAAATTATTGAGGGCTATACTCATTAGGTCCTCCAGAATCTAAGTTTTTAAGTTAAAAATAACTAATTTTATCATTAAAAAATATTCATTCATCAATTTTAATCTCATTTTTTAGCCGAAAAAGGTTCGACCATCTCAGCCAAAACGAGGCTTGACTTGAAACATGTAAGCGTCGTCTTAGCAAAAACAAGGCTCCACTCGAGACAAGTAAACGCCATTTTATCTGTCGTAGCCATAAAAGTAACAGGAAGGCTTATGTCTCGATTCAGTTTTGAGACGCAGTCAGAAATCAATGTCTTAGAGGCGAACTCAAGACATAGCTAAGTCGAACTCAAGTCGAAACATTTTACTCGGGTTAGTAAGGAAGATGTTCCTTCATTTAAAAATTTTTGATTGGCCTATTTATATTTTCTTATTTAAACTTCTTCTATGAAAAAGAAAGTATATTTGCTAATTAATAATAATGAGGAAGCGAAGTGCTCATCAAATGAGTACCATAAAATTGTAAATGCAACAAAAATGGATGCACTCAAATGAGATCAAATTCACAGCCAGTTTAAATTTCCGCAATTACCTAAAATTGAAAAAATTATAACACAGAATGAAACATCATACATGGAAAACATAAAAGTGAATAAAAATCTTTTAAAATTTTTCCTCTTTTTTATTTTTTCATATAAAAACGAACTGACTTAATAGAACCCGTTACGACAAGCCAACTTTTTTCGTTGAAAATTAATTGGTTTTATTTCAAAAGCCTACTATTTACTTTTCATTCAGAAATCATCGATTTTTTTTTAAAATTCTGCAATTTGATTGAAGGTTTAGCTAATATGATGCAAAGTAAATTTTCTGGTTAGAAATGAATTTTTTTCAACTAAAAATTTAACTATTCTATATATGGTTGAAGATAGGTCCGCTTTAGTTGAAAATTCACGTATTATATTTTTTTATTGAGAATTTATCTTTTTTTGTAGAAAATTTAACTACCTACTTATCTGAAAGTTAAACTCGTGTTAAAAATTATTTTATTAGTTGAAGATATATTTCTTTGGTTGAATTTTCTTCTAATTTGAAAATTAATTACTTAAACTGAAAATTTATCTATTCTATTGTTGCAAAAAATTGATCAATTTAAATCAAGAAATGGCTATATTGGTATAAGATTTCATTTTAGATTGATTTGAGACGTGTAAAAATAACAAAAGAATTGCGCCTTCACTTTTTCTGGTTTGAGCAATTACACGCAAACGATGTAAAAAGTATGAGCTATCAATCTTTTATCATTTAATTTGCGAATTCAAATGAATTAGGTAAGTATTCTTTTTCCTAATATATTATTAATAGTATATCGTGTAAATATTTGTGTGTGTGTGTGTGTGTGTGTGTGTGTGTGTGTGTGTGTGTGTGTGTTCAAACAACTCATTTGCATTACACTTGTTTGACGATGATACCGAAAATGTTGTTTGTTTTTACGTATTTCTAACGGCTTAGAGACTACTTTGCATCATATTAGCTCAATCTTAAATCAAATAGCAGAATTTTTAACAAAAATCGATGATTTCTGAATGAAAAATCAATAGTAGCCTTTTGAAATAAAAAGAATTAATTTTCAACGAAAAAAGTTGGCTTGTCGTAATGGGTTCTATTAAGGCAGTTTGTATTTACACGAAAAAATGAAAAAGAGGAAAAGTTTCAAAAGATTTTTATTCACTTTTATGTTTTCCATGTATGATATTTCATTCTGTGTTATAATTTTTTCAATTTTAGGTAATTGCGGAAATTTAAACTGGCTGTGAATTTGATCTCATTTGAGTGCTCCCAGTTTTGTTGCATTTACAATTTCATGGTGCTCATTTGATGAGCACTTCGCTTCCTCATTATGATAATTAGCAAATATACTTTCTTTTTCATAGAAGAAGTTAAAATAAGAAAATATAAATAGGTCAATCAAAATTTCTTAAATGATGGAACATCTTTCATACTTACCCGAGTAAAAATGCTTTGACTTGAGTTCGACTTGGTTATGTCTTAAGTTTGTATGCATCAATTTTTAATTAAAAAATTTAGAATCTGTGGTTCTTAACGAGTATAACCCTTAAAAATTTTGTTAAAAAATGAAAAATGTAACTTTCTAGAAGGATCTCCTAAGCCGTTAGGAATACGTAAAAGCAAACAACATTTTGGGT
The DNA here is from genome assembly GCF_010883055.1 of Belonocnema kinseyi. Classification (NCBI taxonomy): domain Eukaryota; kingdom Metazoa; phylum Arthropoda; class Insecta; order Hymenoptera; family Cynipidae; genus Belonocnema; species Belonocnema kinseyi. Next base: position 73,083,834 of record NC_046663.1, read on the forward strand.
ATCATCGTCAAACAAGTATAATACAAATGAAAATCAGTAAATGAGTTGATTGAATACACACACACATATATTGTATAAAAATATACAAAATTGTTTAATCATTGCCCAAGATTAGCTTTTATGGCAGTCAATATGACCCTTTTTATTAGGACAGGTTTACACTCGGAGTTATTAACCGCTCTCGTTGGAGTCATACAAATTTGACTCAAGAGATAAATTTATGTCTTCAATGTATAGAAACTTATCTCCAAGGCATAAATTGAAGTCTGTCTTCGTCTCAAAACCGATACATGCTTAATTCGAAATTTTCGACTTCAGCATGTCTTGATTGGGGACAATTCGAGTCCAACTCAAGTCGAAGCATTTTTACTCGGGTATCAATGAAAATTTTTTTCTGTGAAAAACAGATTTTTTAAATTATATAAATGATTAGAACTTATGTACTTCCCAATACAATCGATTTACAATATAGGCCAATCGAGTTGTCTCGAATGGACGGATCTTTTCCGTTCTTGCATCTGTTTGGAATAACATATATTAATGAAATAAGTTTCATTATAAATATCGATTTTTTAAGTTACCCTTATACTCTTTAATAAAATGTATTAAATGAATTTATAATATAGATCATATTATAATTATAGGTCAATCGATTAGTCTTGAGTCAACGAATCTTTTCTGCTCTAGCATCATCTTTAAAATATGTTAGTGAGAAATATTTGTGCTATAAAAATTGTTTTTCCGAATAATATGATTGACCTTAACTTCCTTGCTCTATGATAAAATGTATTAATATTATAGTTTAATCGATTCGTCTACAACGAAGAAATCTTTTACGTTCTTGCATCAAGTTTGAATTATGTTATTGAGAGAAATGTTACTATAAAAGTCCCATTTTCAAAATATTACAAAAAGCTAAAA
>NC_046663.1:73084854-73090129 GCF_010883055.1 Belonocnema kinseyi
CAATGGCTAAAATTGAAGAACTAAAATTCGAATTGGTCGAACACCCACCGTATTCACCAGATTTAGCCCCCAGTGACTTTTTCTTAATTCCAAACTTGAAAACATGGCTCGCTGGACAGAGATTTCCAGACAACGAAGACGACATTGCCTCTGTAAATGCTTATTTTGAGGAACTTCCGAAAACGCACTTTTCGGAAGGATTAAAAAAACTTGAAAAGCGATTGACCAAGTGTATAGAGCTCCAAGGAGATTATATTGAAAAATAAAAAAAAATTTACCCAAAAAAAATTGTTTTTATACTTCATTCTAAGGACTTATTGAACTACCCTCGTATAATAATAGTGTAATAATGTTTTAGGGTTTCTAGCGACTTCGATTAAACGTTGTGAAATATTAGTGTTGGTTGACTGAAGTTCATGGTTATAAAATCGTTTTTCAAAATTTTCAACATTCAGGGAGCTACAGGATTTGAAATTTTTAGAGTAGACGTTTTTGAAAACAATATATATCACCCAAACCGCTGCGCTGATTTGGTATATAATTGATTTTTAAGTTACAGCGTGTAATTTGTAGGCATTTTTAATTCAATCCAAAAATAAACGTATTTTTAAAAAGAGGATGAAAAAGAATTTATATTAAATTTTCTGCTCAAAAACGTAATTGAAAAATTTTTTAATCTATATAAATATTTCGCTTCCTTATAATTTTCTGCGTCGATAAAAAATTTATACTTTCTTTAATTTAATTGATTTTAGATTTTTTTCATTTGGAAAAATATATAACTAAATTTGTAATTGATGTGTGCAAGAAATTTGGGGATTTTCATTTGGTAAAATTTTATTGAAATGTGAATAGCGCACATTGGGAACTCTTTAATTGTTGCAGCTAAATATAAGGTAGGGTACTATCTCGCTCGAACCTCGGGTAGGAATCTACCGTGTGCGAACAAATGTTGATTATTTAATTTTTTATTTATCATTTTGTATAAACATCTTCCGTACGCTCAGTATCTTTTAGATGTAATGCACACACAAAAAAAAACCGTATTTACAGCCATTTCAGAGTAATCTTTACCTGCAACAAAAACTACCTTCGCGTGTGAAGATTAACCCACCACATTGGAAATGGTTACCATATGAATTCTATTGAATCTGGTTTTGTTTCAATGCGAAGAAATTCAAGTTTAACTACTTGAAAATTGCCCGCAACAAAAATTCACTTCTGTTTTTCTGTGCAGGGGTGTATCCAAGCGAAAAAGGATTGATAAGTAATATAATTTGTTATCAATAAATTATAATATAAAATGTGATCTATAACATTCATAATTTGTATTTGTTTATATCATTTATTTTTAAACGTAACAAATAATATTAAATGTAAAAGTTTTATGATCAACCACATCCTTGTCAAGATGTAGCTTTTCGCTGTTCGAGACGCTTCAATCACGAGTTTTTTGGTAAGTTTAAGTGGAGTAGTTATTTTTAATACTAAAATCATGATAGCAACAATATCTGCATAATTTATTAATAATTATTGATGTTTTGTGTGCTTCATACGAGTCAAGCGTCAGTTACACCTGTGATACACTGCATTTGAAAATTATTCCCCGCACTGAAAAAAACTAGTTGGTTGGGACAACTAAGAAAGTAGTAGGGCCAACTATTTTAGTTGGTAATATATGCCACTGCTACTAAAATGATAGAGGCTACTACTTTTATTCGAGAGATTAGTAGTACTTGTCCTTACTACTTTATTTGTTCGCGTTACAAGTTTCGATGGTAAGTACTACTTTCAGCTCCACTTTCAGACAAGTGTGTTACTTTAAATAGTAAGCGTTACTAATTCAATTGTAAGTCTAACTATTAAATTAGTTATTTCACAAATAAATTAATTGATCTTACTACTTAAAGTAGTGATCGTTACTATTATATAATCTTATATAATATTACTATTCAATCTTATATTTTCTTACTATTCATATAACTTTTTCAAGGCGGTCTGTTTTGAAGTATTCGTTGAATTTATTTGACACATTGATTTCGCATCTAGGTTCTCAATCAATCAAATTTGCCGTAGAGGACGCTCTAAGTATATATACGATGCTCTTCAATATTTTTCCCGTGTTTACAGGTTCAGATTAAAATGGTAATCATCGAAAACATGACGCGATATTTCAAAGCGAAGGTTGGCAGCACTGCTCAGATTCCAGTTTCGCCAATATCGCCAAGAGGTGATGCTTTGACCTTTAGTTTAAAAAATCGGTGCACAAGTGTGGAAAATATACAAAGACCGAGCGCCGAGCAAGATAAATATGTTATCGAGCGCGAAGCGGGAGAACCAAAAGTCGCGCGTTCAAACAACTCATTTGCATTACACATGTTTGACGATGATACCGAAAATTTTGTTTGTTTTTACAAAGTAATTGGGATAAATTGTTTTTCTTTTGAATACTATAAATATGCGTACAGAAAATGGTTCAATCTTGAAAAAAGTGGTTTTAAAAATATTCAAAATGTGCTCACTTTTTGAATTTTTAGCCAAAATGGCTGGCTAACGAACTTGACCTTCATTTTAAGATACTAAAAGAATTTACCAAAGGACAATCCAATCTGTCAATTCTTTCTAAAGTTATCGTGCAATAACAATAACAGGAGAGAAGTAACAATAATTACTTCGATGGTAATAGTAACTAACCAATTTTGTATGGCAATAAGTCGCCGTTAATTCTCCTATGAAGATTATATTAGTGAGGATAGCGATTGTAGTCACAATAAATAAATTAGTTACATTTGCCAGCAATTTATTTTACAAGAAATAAAAGTAGTAAGGGTTACAAGTTTCACCTCTTGGCGATATTGGCAAAACTGAAATCTGAGCAGGGCTGCCAACCTTCGCTTTGAAATATCGCGTCATGTTTTCGATGATTACCATTTTAATCTGAACCTGTAAACACGGGAAAAATATTGAAGAGCATCGTATAGATACTTAGGGCGTCCTCTACGGCAAATTTGATTGATTGAGAACCTACATGCGAACTCAATGTGTCAAATAAATTCAACGAATACTTCAAAACAGGCCGCCTTGAAAAAGTTATATGAATAGTAAGAAAATATAAGATTGAATAGTAATATTAAATAAGATTATATAATAGTAACGATCACTACTTTAAGTAGTAAGATTCTTCACACGCGAAGGTAGTTTTTGTTGCAGGTAAAGATTACTCTGAAATAGCTGTAAATACGGTTTTTTTCTGTGTGTGCATTACATCTAAAAGATACTGAGCGTACGAAAGATGTTTATACAAAAAGATAAATAAAAAATTAAATAATCAACATTTGTTCGCACATAACAAACAAAGTGAGAATCTAACGCTAATTTCAGACTACGATTTCCCTGCAATAAAAAATAACCTTCGGAGTGTGAATGGTACCGTTACACAAGGTATTGTTTCCCTCAGACTTGGGGTACGAAACGTCACCTGACGTTAATTGTTTTTACAGTTTTTGTAGCAAAAACAATAGACGGTAGATTCCTACCCGAGCAACAATTAAAGAGTTCCCAATGTGCGCTATTCACATTTCAATAAAATTTTAACAAACGAAAATCCCCAAATTTCTTGCACACATCAATTACAAATTTAGTTATATATTTTTCTAAATGAAAAAATCTAAAATCAATTAAGTTAAAGAAAGTATAAATTTTTTATCGACGCAGAAAATTATAAGGTAGCGAAATATTTATATAGCTTAAAAAATTTTTCAATTACGTTTTTGGGCAGAAAATTTAATATAAATTCTTTTTCATCCTCTTTTTAAAAATTCGTTTATTTTTGGATTGAATTAAAAATGCCTACAAATTACACGCTGTAACTTAAAAATCAATTATATAACAAATCAGCGCAGCGGTTTGGGTAATATATATTGTTTTCAAAAACGTCTACTCTAAAAATTTCAAATCCTGTAGCTCCCTGAATGTTGAAAATTTTGAAAAACGATTTTATAACCATGAACTTCAGTCAACCAACACTAATATTTCACAACGTTTAATCGAAGTCGCTAGAAACCCTAAAACATTATTACACTATTATTATAATTAACTGTTGTATATTTCCAAAACGTTTGTTGTTTTTATATTTGACCATATATATTTTTATTTAAAAATGTTTTTATCTGAAATAGACAGAAAAAGCGCACTTTATCTGCCCTCGGAGCGGCAGTAAAATAGCACTTTACTGTACTGCGATGAGCGGCACGTAAAGTGACAGCAAGGAGGAGCAAGTGAGTGAGAAGTGAAAAAAAGTAAAAGAACACGCGTGCGCGTGTGCGGTACAATCAAGCGTCGTTTTCCAGAAAGATCTCCTATTCTGCCTATTTCAGATAAAGTATCGTATGCGCCACGACAATAAGGTTGTTTTATACTCGGATGCCGTTTTACCCTGTTTTACCGTCCTCGCCTTCGGCTCAGACATTAAATTCTGTATCCTCATAGAAAGTTCAACTTTACGAACTAGGTACATAATCCACTATTATTTAATGTTTGAAATTAAGTTAAATACAATTCCGGAGTACTTTTTGTTGTAATTCTTTTTGCCCTTTACATTGAAAAGTGGATGAAAAGTTGACTAAAGTTTTCAATATTCTTTCACATTTTTTAAATAATTATTTGATAAGATTAAAATACAACTTAAATTGAACTAAAAATTCTGGACGCTGTTTATTCACGTAACAATGTGAGAGACGTAGTGGAAGTTTAGTTACACCAAGAAACACTCCTGAATTGGAATTTAACTTTTATATAGTAAAATATTTAAAAAAATTATAAACGTACAATAACTATAATTATACTGTACTACTGTTTTTGGGAACTCAATGGGACCTGTGGTGTGCTAAATTACTCTGCGGCACCGGTGCGGTGGTCCGCAATTCGGCAGGCGGGCGCAAGAATCGTTTTATATCCCTGTTCGTAATTTTCGTTCCACTTTCTAAGCAGTTTCTCTCAGTTCTAACCTAAATAATTTTCAAGGGCAAGAATGCTTTCTTTTAGAATAATTGTTTCAAAAATGCAAGACACCGCAGCTTGAAGCAAAGTCAAAAATATCTTTCAAATTTTTATATGTGGATGAAGTAATTTTTCACTCCAAAATTAGTATTTTTATCATAAAGCTCATGAACACACTTTTTCAAACTCACTAATATAAAAATAAATCGATTAAGTGTGGTTATACTTCATAATTTTCTAGGGTTTCGTGGGAATCCCTTATAACACCGTGCCAGAA
>NC_046663.1:73090229-73091916 GCF_010883055.1 Belonocnema kinseyi
CTTTTTCAAACTCACTAATATAAAAATAAATCGATTAAGTGTGGTTATACTTCATAATTTTCTAGGGTTTCGTGGGAATCCCTTATAACACCGTGCCAGAATATTATAGTAGGCTGGAACGGGAATTTACTGATCATAATCCACTACAGTCGATAATTCTTAACTAATTTCGATGTTCTTTTCTTCACATATGCTCAGTATTAGCTGCCTTATAACAGCGCTAAGCCTGATTTTTTAATTTAATTCAGTATACTTCATAATTTAAACAAATAGAACGTCAAAATTAGACATTTTAACAAATTATTATTTTTCTCTGAAGAAAAAACCGAAATAAACGCTCAACAGCAGAGAAAAATTTAAAGAAAAAACCGAAATCTCCCTCAGGAAAAATGTTCAGAATAAAATATAACGATAAATCAACAATGAACATTTTTATAAACATTTTAACAAACGAATTGTAAATATTTGTTGCAAACCCCACCTTGAAAGTGAGTACTTTCAAACCTCTAAACGATATGCAAAGTGCTTCAATCCAGTAGACTGTACGAGAGTAATAATAATAATTGCTCATGCGCACTTTGAAACATATCTACTTTGCAAACCGACGCAATGGACGCACAAACAAACCTTAGAAGTCACTAACTTTGCTCACCGGCAAAATAAAACCATTCTTAAAAATTCTTTAAACAAATTTACACAAACTTGGTTGAAAATCACCAAATGGGATCCGACATTTGGTTTAAAAGCGTAAAAAAGTAATATATATTTTTCTTGTACGTTTGTTGCAAATTGATATTAAATTGTCAATTGTCAATTGTTAATTGCAATGTACATGCGACTGCTGCTCGTGTGATTGCAGAATTGGTCTTCTTGCTTTAATTTTCACCCTGTTCGGCAATCTCCTTTTTTGTGCACTTGTATAACAAATAGCTATTATTTTGTCGATCTCATAGTTTTTCTCATCAAAGTATACTTTAAGATCAATTGAAAATTATATTTATAGACACAGAAAAACTACAAAAGTTGGATACTGTTATTGGTAATAACAGTATTGCAAGCAAATATTAAATTTAGCATTTTGTAATTGGAAATATTCTTTTTTTTTTAATTTTTCATTTTAATGGTAAATAAATAGTCAGTCCAAGCTATTTTACGCCTGAATATGAAAAGTTTTTTCAGATTTTTTCAAAAATTTACTGTCAATTCAGGTTTTTTCCGGTGTATAAAATTATCGATCATTTTCCGTTCTAGCAGCCACTTTGGAAAAGTAAACGTAAATTATGACATTTTACCATAAATTTTCAGAATTTGTTGTATAATCTGAATTTAAGTAATTAAAGCTTAAAAAATTAAAAATCTTATTAAAAATCAATAAATTTCAAAATCAATTTAAAAAAAGTCTAATACAGCATTCTGAATAATTTTCCGAAAGTGTGTGTGTGTGTATGCCAGACCTTTTTGTGAACACTATAACTTGAAGTCAGTTGCAGATGAATGAATTAAATTTGGAAAGCTTATTTTACCACTAATATCTCAAAACCCTCAAAACTGTCAACAAAATTTTTAAAGATATTTATTAATTTTTTTTTTAGCTTTTTGTAATATTTTGAAAATGGGACTTTTATAGTAACATTTCTCTCAATAACATAATTCAAACTTGATGCAAGAACGTAAAAGATTTCTTCGT
>NC_046663.1:73092016-73111052 GCF_010883055.1 Belonocnema kinseyi
TTTTAGCTTTTTGTAATATTTTGAAAATGGGACTTTTATAGTAACATTTCTCTCAATAACATAATTCAAACTTGATGCAAGAACGTAAAAGATTTCTTCGTTCTAGATGAATCGATTAAACTATAATATTAATACATTTTATCATAGAGCAAGGAAGTTATGGTCATTCATATTATTCGGAAAAACTATTTTTATAGCACAAATATTTCTCACTAACATATTTTAAAGATGATGCTAGAGCAGAAAAGATTGGTTGACTCAAAACTAATCGATTGACCTGTAATTATAATATGATCTATATTATAAATTCATTTAATACATTTTATTAAAGAGTATAAGGGAGACTTAAAAAATCGATATTTATAATGAAACTTATTTCATTAATATATGTTATTCCAAACAGATGCAAGAACGGAAAAGATCCCTCCATTCGAGACAACTCGATTGGCCTATATTGTAAATTGATTGTATTGAGAAGTACATAAGTTCTGGTCATTTATATAATTTAAAAAATCTGCTTTTCACAGAAAAAAAATTTCATTAATACCCGAGTAAAAATGCTTCGACTCGAGTTGGACTCGAATTGTCCCCAACCAAGACATGCTGAAGTCGAAAAGTTCGAATTAAGCATTTATCAGTTTTGAGATGGAGACAGATTTCAATTTATACCTTGGAGATAAGTTTCTATACCTTGAAGACATAAATTTATCTCTTGAGTCAAATTTGTATGACTCCAACGAGAGCGGTTAATAACTCCGAGCCTATACCTGTCGTAACAAAAAGGGTCATTACGTATTCCTGACGGCTTAGGAGATCCTTCTGGAAAGTTACATTTTTCATTTTTTAAGAAAATTTTTAAGGGTTATACTCGTTAAGACCCACAGATTCTAAATTTTTTAATTACAAATTTTTCATTCATCAATTTTAATCTCATTTATGAGCCGAAAAAGGTTCGGCCATCTCAGCCAAGACAAGGCTTGACTTGAGACAAGTAAGCGTCGTCTTAGCAAAGACAAGGCTCGACTTGAGACAAGTAAACGCCATTTTGTCTGTCGTAGCCATACAAGTAAGACGAAGGCCTATGTAAGACTCAGTTTTGAGACGCAGCCAGACATTGATGTCTTGCATACGAACTTAAGACATAACCAAGTCGAATTCAAGTCAAAGCATTTTTACTCGGGTAAGTATGGAAGATGTTCCTTCATTTAAGAAATTTTGATTGACCTATTTATATTTTCTTATTTTAACTTCTTCTATGAAAAAGAAAGTATATCTGCTAATTATTATAATGAGGAAGCGAAGTGCTCATCAAATGAGCACAATAAAATTGTAAATGCAACAAAAATGGGAGCACTCAAATGAGATCAAATTCACAGCCAGTTTAAATTTCCGCGATTACCTAAAATTGAAAAAATTATAACACAGAATGAAACATCATATATGGAAAACATAAAAGTGAATAAAAATCTTTTGAAACTTTTCCTCTTTTTTATTTTTTCATGTAAATACAAACTGCCTTAATAGAACCCATTACGACAAGCCAACTTTTTTCGTTGAAAATTAATTCTTTTTATTTCAAAAGCCTACTATTTATTTTTCATTCAGAAATAATCGATTTTTGTTTAAAATTCTGCTACTTGATTCAAGATTTAGCTAATATGATGCAAAGTAGATTTTCTTGTTAGAAATGAATTTTTTTCAATTAAAAATTTAACTATTCTATTTTTGGTCGAAGATAGGTCCGCTTTAGTTGAAAATTCGCGTATTATATTTTTTATTGAGAATTTATCTTTTTTTGTTTAAAATTTCACTACCTTCTTATCTGAAAGTTAAACTCGTTTGTTAAAAATTATTTTATTAGTTGAAGATCTATTTCTTTGGGTGAATTTTCTTTTAATTTAAAAATTAATTACTTAAACTGAAATTTTAACTATTCTATCGTTGCTTAAAAATTTATCCTTTTTATTTGAAAAATCAATAACTTGAAGATTGAAGTTTAATAATTTTTGTTTAAAAATTCGATCACTTCGTTGAAACTTCATATTTGGAAGTTGAAAATTACACCATTAGATTAAAAATTCAACTATTTTAGTGCAAGTTAGTCCATTTAGCTTAAAAGTTCAACTATTTGGTTGTAAATATAACTGCTTGGTTAATAAATCATGTTTTTATCTTTAAAACAACATCTTTTTAGATTGAAAATTCATCTTTTCTGGTAGGAAATTTCTTGTTTGAAAATGTAACTGTCCTCTAAAAAATTGTATTTTAGGCTAGATGATTCTTCTACTTGGTTAAAAATGCAACTCTTTGTGATTAAAATTATCGCTGGTTTATGAAGGAAATTCAGCTATTTGATTAAATATCCGTCTCTTTTATTTGAATTCAATTCATTTCGATATATGTATTTTAATTTTCCATCTTCTGAGGGCATTTTAGGATGTACGTGAAATCTGTTAAAATATTATGTTTGTATATGTTTTGTGTTTTTAAGCGCTTATCAATTTAAATCAAGAACTGGCGTTTTCGTATTTGTGACATCACGCAATGGGCGATTCAAGCTTTGTGTTATGATTTGTGATGAAGAGGAGGGGGAGGGGGTAAAATTTCTTTAAAATAGTATGACATAGTTTTTGAATGGCTCTAGTTAAAATTAAAGTAAAGTTTTAAAAATTTCTCCTGACTTTTTCGACAACTTTCTATTAACGCCTCGTGCTGAACAAATTACGTACTCGTCGGAAATGTCCCACTTCTCTCCCTTGGTGTATAACAAACTATGTATATACATTATTTTACCGAGTATAATATCACGATATCAGTGCGAAATACATTGCGCGCGCAAAAACTAAAACCTAGTATTTTTTTTAAGATTGGAAAGGCGTTCACTTCCTTCTTCCCTAATCAAACCTAAGACAGCATCCGTTGCAGCAGAAGAAAAATAAACAAGTCACCAGCCAGGTTCCGGAGTATAATTATGTTGGAAATAAGGTAAAACAATCGTCCGGGTTAATCTTTATTAAGCGACTATAAATAAGTGCAATTGTCTATAAAGTACTTCATAATCTTCATATCATTTTATTCAGCATTCTCTTCGTTTATCAGTTCAAATTTATTATACGTTACAGTTTAAAAGAATGTTAATTTAACAAAAGACAATGTGCTTACAAATAACCGGAATCAGGATTTGTCTAATAATATTAGATTTTCAATTCATTCAAAATGTCATCAATTAATCAGGAATGCAACAAAATTTTGATAGAAAAATTTTACAAATTTAATTTTTTCAATTGCCAACGCTTAAAATTTAAAGTTGTTTGAATTTAAAAGTTTATACAGTGTTTCAGACTGTAAGGGATTTATGAATTTTTGCAAACAGGATTAATAAAATATGGAGTTTATTAAAAAAAATCAGATTGGTTACACCACTTAGAAAAATAAAACATATACTTTAAAGATAAAACGATTCAAATACGCACATTACAGTTTGAATTCAATTTTAAGTGCAATTGTTTAACAATAGGGTCAAACTTCGTCTACTCGGAAGTAGATCTTGTTCGTTACCCGTTCTGATCGATACTGAATTTCTGAAGCTGGTTGCGAAGCAGGCGATGCACAGTAGCCGATTCTGGATTCAAGTGTTGATAACTTATGCGTAGTGTCAATTTTATTCCGATTTAAACCGCTCTTTTTTTAAATACTTGGTTTCGATTTGTCAGAACGCTGACTCAACTAAAAAAGCACAGGAAATCATCATAGCCAGTGATCTAAAAATGCCCGTACTAATTTTGTTTAAATAATGAAAAAAGTAACAGACAAAATTCAAAGGTATTGTGTTTTCAATGCTGGTATACATTGATAAAGTTTTCGTAGACTTGAGTTTCGTGAAATCGCGGCCGGATATGATTCCTCTATTTGCCCTTGTACGACGAAATTCTTTATAACGATTTACACTAATATGTTGTTTAAAAAATTTTTAGAAAATAAGTCAAAATGGCAAAACAAAAAATAGGGGCACTCTTTTTTTGACTTATTTTACAATTTCATTGCCATTTTGATTTCGTCTATAACCGGCGTTTAGTACGGGCATTTTTAGGTCTGTGGCTATGCTGATTTCCGGTGGTTTTTCTAGTTTAGGCAGCGTTCTGACAAATAGAAATCTAATTCTGGCGGTGTTTTTTAAAACTACAAGTGTTCACAAGTATTTGAAAAAGAGCGGTTCAAAACGGATCAAAATTAACACTACAAATAAGTTATCAACACTTGAATCCAGAATCGGCCACTGTGCGACGTCGGTGACGCACAGTGCGGCGAATTAGATAATTGGGTTTAAAAATGATCCAGAGCCTACAATTTTCCTCCAATTCCATCTTTTTTTATTAAAGATAATTAAATTCTGAAGACGTCTGTCGAGTGCAATTTGGCTAAAAAGGCTCTGTTTGTTGGTTATTCAAGTTGCAAAATGGCAAAAAACCATAATTTTTCATATTTTAGCTGCCTGTTCTGTAGCATTCATTGATTTTACCTCAAAAAGGTGAAAAACTGATAGATTTACAATCGATTAATAAATCCTAACAACTAAGATGAAGTTCGTGAAATTCTTTCAATTCTTATAAACAAATTTATGAACAAAATCGCTTATTGCTGCATATTGAAGCCTGGAAGTTATTTACATCACGTTTTTCCCGCGAAATCGAGTGAAAGTAATGTTTCGTTAAAATCAAACACTAAAGTATATTTTTGTTTATTGTTAAAAACAAATTTCGTAAACAAATGCAATAAATAAGCGCCTCTGTATATATAAAATACATTTTTTCCGCGCAATCATTAGGTTTGCCTTTAAAAATGAAAATTTCATGACAGAAATGGACAATCAAAATATTTCGTCACGATCAATCAATTCTTAAAATAATTCTTTCATATAGAAAAAATCTGTTTTTGGGTTCAATAGTTAATGTTACCTTGAAATAAGGAACCGAATCGTAAAACGTTTGGACTGAACATCTTTTTCGAATATTATAAGAAATGAGGATGAACGAAATCATGAAGCTTAACCATTTTTGGACGAAAAATTCTGGTATTTATTGGTTGCAATCCGACTGATTTTACGGGTATTGAATTCCATTATACTCTTGAAAATCTTGTTATTCGACTCTTGGGACTCTTTTGTCAATTGGCCGATAGGCAATCGGGCATTTTCAATGACCTTAGCGCCATCTATGAGGATCTTGTGGACTATCACAGGCATATAGGACCAACTATAAGCTGACGTAAAGTTTTGCAGTTTGCTGGGAATAGTCTCCGAATTTGATAATGTATATTCTCTTTGCTGATGCCATAGCTTTCAAAATAACGCCGAATTTCTCGAATAATACTTTGTCAATCCCGTTAATACTCGAAGCCAATTCAGGATCTTCAAAGAATCGTCGAGCAGTATTTCCATTATTAGATGTTCCAGTCCCATGTTGTGGAACATCCACGATCAGGCCCATTTTCTCCCAAAATTCTTTTTGAATTCTCTTATTCGCATCGTTAATTTTCTGTCTTTCATCGGCTAACTTCGCTGCTCATTTGCAGAATTCTATGCGATACGCAATGTGAAGGATACATTCCATGTAGCGTATCCAAGCATGTAGCGTGGAGAGACCAAAAGAGAAATGTTTGATCTTCACAGAGAAGAGTTTGATTTTTCCAAATTGTTCATCATGGAGGGCTTGGCAAACCTTTCCGTTAACCATGGACATTATCATTTTATGCATGACTTTGCAACGATTCCGACTTCAACCGGAATTAATTATTGTTGGTTTGAGTTCATCGATTTCTCCTTAAATCTGCTTTACCTCAGAAATGGTAAACTCCTGTTTTTCCTTTATGTAGGCATGATTCTACAAATTCTTGAAGACCCAGGATGTGGATTTTCCAAATTGCCAAACATCTACCAGTTTCCGTGTCGATCATCACCAATGCTAGCGGTACCATCGAAAAAATTGAAATGCAAGCATCAGAATTACTAGGATCACTGAAAGACTGGTTGTATGGATTTTGTTCAGATGTCCCATCACATCCGTACTTTGAAGTTAAAGTCATTGAAAGATTAGGTCTGTCAACTAAATTTGGAGGTATGATTCCAGGTATTTCCTTCAAGTGAGATACTGTGTGATCCAGCAAGGCTTGCATGTTAATATTTACACCCTTTTCCGTTATGATAATATGAGATTCTGGGGGGTAGCACCTTTTTGGGCATCTGCTAGGCTCCTGTAAGGTGAGTAGATATCAGGATTTTTAGCTTCCGCTTGCATATAAATAACTTTATACTGCGCTGTAAAAAATAATATTAAATTTAATATACCCATGTGTATTGAAATTTATATATATATATATATATATATATATAGCATATGAAATCGCCCTTAAGGGCGACTATATTACATTTCATATATATTCAAGTTTTATCACTTAAAAGAAAAATGAGATCATTCCATTTTTCACAAATTCAAAAAAGTTTAGCAGTAATTTTAAATTGTAAATAATAAAACATAATACCTCCTTCCTGTTAACCAGAAATGAATTGGATTTCAAGTCGAAAAGCACGTTGAGTTTTCACGCACATTCTTATACTGACCTGTATATTAAATTTATTACAGATGTATGTTAAATTCACTTCACCAATGTCTGTTACATTTCAGTAGTGGTGTTACATATTTGTTTCGCACAAATGTAGATTAAACCTCGTACATATTTTCCTAACAGTGTGGTTTTCACTCAATTTTGCGTCCTCAATCAGTGCTAATGGCTCATTATCAGTGTAGCGTGTGATTCCTCCTACTTCTGAATATGCTAGTTCTACAGGCAATTCATCGCGCTCATCATCATCATTTGACAAAAGTTTCCTCATGTCATTAGCGATTTTAGTTTTACTAGAAGATCGCAAAATACTCAGGAATGCACTCTGTATTTCAGAGTCAGAATAACATTCGCGAATTTCGAGCAGTTTTCGTCTCTTAGTTGATTTTAAGCTATTCTCGAAATCATCTGAAGATCTTCTCAAGGGACAAACTCCAACGAATTGAACAGAGAAACCTGAAAGCAGCCATTCCGCATTCCTGACTCTAAATTTTGTTATGTTATAAAAGGCTTTTTTTCACTTTTGTTCAAATGTCAACATGAAATAAGGTAACTTATCTTCGATTGCTTTCAGAAATTCGTCTTTGATATCGTAATTGGTTTTGATATAGCTCGAAATTTTTTCTCTATCTTTGCTATATATCTATTTTTTAGCAAAAGCGCCCTCGACAGACGTCTTCAGAATTTAATTAGCTTTAATTTATAAAAAATGATGGAATCGGATGCAAATTGTAGGCTCTGGATCATTTTGAACCCCAATTTTCTAATTCGTCGCACTGTGCGACGTTGTCGTCCACACAAATCTTTCATTCTTGCCACCCAAATTACAACCTGGCAACCTGGCATTTTGGCAAACCGATGACCACCCGGTTTGAGTATGACCTGTTCTGTTTAAGTTACATTTAGCCCTGTTGATTCTACTATTGAATATTTCTGCGATTTAATCTCAAGTATTCTTATACACATTTAAGTCTTTTATATGTCCTCGTTGCCGTCTTTACATCAACTACGCGCATCCGTTTATCTTTACCCAGGTACACTGCTACAACTCTCTCACGTGGCCACTAGTTTCTCGGCTAGTTATTGTCCCAAATGAGAATTAAAGTTCCCACTTCCATCTTCGGAGCTCCGGTCTGCCATTTGGTCCGTTTATTAATCGCTGGTAAATATTTTCTTACCAAACGTCACCAAAATTTTTCGGAAAATTGTTGAGATATTCGCCATTGTCGACGTAGAATCTTTCCGTCGGAGAAATCGCCTGGAGGGCCATATGTCTCTTGAATTTCTCCAGTTGTCAACATTAAAAAGTCGTTTGGCGACAAACTAGTCATATCGTCAGGATCGTCAGAAACGTGTGTCAATAGTTGATTCTGAGGCCACTTTTACCGATTTTGCAAGTCGTTCCAGCATCCACCCATGTGCGCAGTGGCTAGAGGGATAAAATTCAATTTTATTTGGAATTTAGAAGTCCGTCGCAAAATCTCTTTTTTGTCTAGCTCTTGGACGGCCTTTTTCAATTCTTCAGAGGCTCCTCTCAAATTCGTTTCGTTGTCTAAGTAAACTCTTCGAGGCTGACCTCTTCTAGACCTCATTCGACGGAGAGCCATGATCGTTGAGCTCGTCGTTAACGTCGTTAACGAATATTTGAAGATGCACTGCTCGTACTGACAAGCAGGTAAATAACACTCCGCACCTCTTTTCCCTCCTCCGTATAACCGTCAGGTAAATTGGTCCAAAATAATCAACTCCCGTGTCCGTGAAAGGTCAAACGCCATTTTGAATTCGCGCAGCTGGTAGGGGTGCGATCCTTGGTTCTGCAGGCATTGATCTTCGGTGTTGGCAGATAAGACAGTTGCTCCAGGCTTCCTTCACCAGTGCCCGGAACCGTGGTATGTAAAACTACTACCTGAGGTCGTTGACTACCCTCTCTCTTCCGTGATGGCCTGCCTGGCGATGATAGTGCAGCACGAGAAGTTGAGTTATTGGATGTTTTCCATTCAAAATAAACTTCTCCCATTACACAACCATATCGGCGTTCACTGGCCCGTCCATCTTGAACAGACCATTTTCCATTTTTGGACTGAGTTCTAAAATTCTTGAAGACTTTGGGATAGGTTGACCATCCTTCAGTTTCGTCCATTCTTCAGCGTATGACTATTTTTAGGCTTGAGCGAAAATTCCACATTCAGAACGTTGTATTTCATCTGCTGTGAACTCTCAAAAATTCCATGGCCCTTGTCTAATTTCGGTGCTCTTTTAGGCAAGATGTTGCACATACGTATGACCCAAGCTCGCGCACGTACTAATCGAAGCCACGAAGAAAATCTCGTTGCGTCTATTAAAGCCTCTTCGTTAGTGATAAAGTTTCCATAAAACTCTTTCTTCAGCTCTAAAGTTGGATCAGATGTTGGTGTATTGTTGAACTTCTCTTTAGGCCAATCTGCTTCGTTGGTACCCATCGCCAGTCTGACAATGAAGTGTTGTCTAAAATTTCAACTACTCGGTGCGCAACAAAAGGTAAATTATTCCTGGCTTCTGACTTCAGCCAGCAAATCACCGTCTTAGAATCCATCCAGAGTACCTTTTTGTCGATCTGAAAGGTGTGTTGATTAATAACGCACTGTGACAATCGGCACGCCATCACTGCTGTCTAAAGTTCAAGGTGAGGAATGGTCAATATTTTCAGTGGAGCCACTCTACTTTTACCCATGACCAGTGTGACCTTGATCCCATTTTCGCCCTGTATTTGAAGATAAGCCGCAGCAGCAAACGCTATTTGACTTGCATCGCAGAATACGTGGAGTTGAACTTCAGGTATTTCGACGATTCCCAGTACGTAACACCGGTGAATTCTCAAGGACTTCGCATGATGTAGAGTCTCCAGCCACGTGGTCCATCTTCCGAGAAGCTCTTCTGGTATCAACTCGTCCCAGCCAGTCCCGCGTCGCCAAATATCTTGCATCAATACTTTTACCTTTATCATTAGGATTGTCAGTAAACCCAGGGGATCAAACACCGACATTACTCGTTGCAATACTTCCTTTTTTATTTACCGACGTAAGTCATTTACCAAATTTTTCGTCAAGTCTTGTAAATTCCGTTTTGAAAGTAAAACAATCGCTGCCTGGTGCCCAAATTACGCACAGGACTCTGTGAATTATCTCCATTGAATCCGAGTCCACTTCCGGTCGGTGCAAGATCTTCCTGAGGTATTCTTTGGAGAAATTCAGGTGAATTTGACATCCAATTGCGAATTTCAAATGCACCTTGCAGATGTACATATGCGACGTCGTGAGCTTTCTGGATCGCCTCTACCGCGATGTTTACGCTGGCTAAGTAATCGTCCATGTAGTGTCGTTCCACTATCGCTTTGCATGCTTCCGGATAGGCCTCTTGATATTCCCTTGTGTGTCTGTTTCGTATCTCATGAGCAATATAGGGAGAACAAATGGCTTCAAGTATCAATGACTGCATTCACAGCACAATCATTTTTCCGGTTTTCTCGACCCGTTTCAAATACCGTTGACTGCCCTGGTTTTCTTCTCGAATTCTGACCTGGGGGAAAATTTTTTTTAAATCTCCACATATTGCTATCAATCCTTCTCGAAAAGTAAACAAGGCTCCCACCAGAGAATTGAGGAGATCTGGACCTTTCAACAAGCGGTCGTTCAAAGAAACTCCGTGACTCTTAGCTTCTGCATCGAACACCAAACTAAGGTACTATATTAGATGGGAATATGCAAGCTGCCATTCTGGTTCCCCGCCAAATTCAAAATCGCTAAATTTATATCGAATTATATAAATACACTTACATGATATAGATGATTTATTTTTAAATTATACTGAAGCATTGTTATCAAAACATAAATTATAAATAAAATTACATGTAATACAATATATAAAATATTTAAATCCAACTATATGAATTTTTAACCCACACATTTTCCAAAAAGTAGCTCTTGCAAAAATTATGTTTGCAAACGAAATTTTACTCAGTTTATTAATATAGAGGTCAAAAATTAATACAATACTTTTTCAAGAGTTTATTATGATAGCTATTTATATTTCGCATCATACGTCCTTTTTATTTTCGTGGGTTAATGTGCGTCGTTCTGTAGAAAAACGGGTGCCTAACCTTACTTTCTTCTGGATCTCATTTTTTTTTAATATATCAAAAAATGCTCATAGGCAATTTAATTACATGTAAAAATAATCTTCAGGCCCCCTATATTTGAAATATATTGTGATAGTCATAAATATTAGTAATAACTTCGCATGTTCTTGAATTTAAATTCAGTTTCCATTTGTCGCATCTACAATTTATGATCCACATTGACAGTCTTTCTCTTCGCCCTAGTGGAAAACGGCAAAGTTTAAATCCATCCTCGCTTCTATTTTCACAAAACGGAGCACTGCAGCAGACCATTTTTCTTATATTCTAAACTTAATTTTAATTTAACTATACGATATGCTTATCGCACTGTTTCCCGCGAACTGTCCAGGAATCAAAATGGCGATAGCATATTCTTGTCTAATGTAGTACCCTAACCAACGAGGTTTCGTTGGTTTGTGGGAGTAAATCACCGCGAAATGGGAAAGAACCCAAATCTTCGGGCCTGTGTGAGCTGTCTCCTCTTCCGTCAGCCGTCGCGCTTACCGTTTCTTTTCGTAGGCGTCAAGTTTTTCTAAGTAAATTTTTCCGAACCCAGGATTTTTTGATAATTTACTTTCAATTGAGGTAAATCTTTTTTTTTGCATTCATTCTGCTTTCAGGTAAATTTTCTCTGTCATTCCGCCAGAGAAGACCGATTTACCAGCGATTCCCGATAGGTCTTGTTGTTTTATCAAGTATTTCTCGCGCTCGCTGATCTGCCGATGAGCATGGCTCCTCAAATTTAGTTGGTGATACACTATAACATTCTGTTGCCAAAAAATCTTTTAGGAGTTCTCGAAGATCCGTGGTCATGATGCAGCAGCCGATAGTGCTTCAAATGGCAACCATCTTTTCCACACTCCGCTTTTCGATCACAGTCTTTTCTAAATTTTTTTTGAGAGAAACTACAAAAACATACCTTTTTCTTTTCAACCCAGTTCCAACGCTCGTCAACAGTGAGTATTTTAAACTGTGGACAAATTTCTATTTTATGTCCCTTTTCACAATGTAAGGACTGCGCATTTTTTTGTCCAGGATTCGATATAGCTAGAATACGTTTGTTTTTATCCTTTTCCTGTACTGGAGGATCGTAAATAGCCAGCGCAGCATCTGCTCTGTTCTGAAGCCACTTTGCAAAATTTACAATTGTTGCTTTCTTGGTATTTTGGAATAAAGCCTCACCCCACTTATTTTTCAACCCTGTTGGTAATTTTCCTATCAATTGCTTCAGTAAGTGAGAATCTGACATTTCTGAAGATTGAAGCGACTCCACTGTAGTCACCAGATTCGAGATCGCGTCGTCAAACTTGATCAATGTCATTGGCTTATCTTCTTTCACGGTCGGCATTCCGGTAACTTGACTTGTTAATTCATCGACGATGTACTCTGGTCTTCCAAAGCGTCTCTTTGGTGTCTTGATCACTTTGTCAACGTTCGTTGACGCTAGCGAGGCTCTGACGGCCTCCAGAGCTTCTTCTTTCAAAGATTTCCGCAACCGCAGCATATTCTCTCTCTGTGGAAATCCGCATTCTCCGGTCGATTCGCGAAAACTACCGATAAATAGTTGCCAATCAGCTGGATTGCCATCGAACATTGGCTGGTCTTTGACCTAGACTTGCCTTGCCATGTATCTATGACTTACCGTCACGTCTGGTGTCCGTTCCGATTTCAATAGGTTTTTCTTCAGCACTATATCATTCATTTCAGATTTCTTTACATTTTCAGTTGGGATTTTTTTAGTTCGATCTATCCATGAGCGTACTTTCGAAATGCTCGATTTTATTTATCCTTGTTGATTCTACGATTAAACATTTTTGCGATTTAATCTTAAGTATTCTCATACACATTCAAGTCACACAGTAATTTCAAGCGTCCGACACATACAGATTATTCAATTTCATCGGTTTGGAAAATTTGGATTTTTAATTTTTAATTCTAGAAACTTAAATTGTTCAAAATAAAATTCTAAATGTAAAAAATAACATTATTTATTTTTCCAAAAGAAAAATATAAGTTCGAATTATTAATACAACGCGAATTATTATAGTCCTCTCTAGTGTCTGGTAGCATTAGGTATTTTAATTTTTTACATCAATTATTAATAATTTATTAACTTTATTTATTTTGCTAATCACATATTTCTTAAGTTTTAATGATGTACAGTCAGGCAGATGGTGAATATTTTTTTAGTGAATTGTGCGAATCAGGTTACATGAAAAAGAATGTTTCGTTTTAATAGAATAATTGTGTAAAATCAAATTAATAAAATTAAAATATATTTCATTACGTTATATAAAATCGAAACTTCACGTAAAAATTGTTGTTTAGTAATAAATGCAAAGAAATTAGATAATTTATAGTTCATGTTTTAAAAAATTACATACGTTTAAAAACTAGTTCTAACAATCACTACACTTATTTGATTTCCAAATAAGCCCTCATAATCTGTTTGATTGTAGGGTAAATTGTTAAATTCATTATAAATTTCAAACCTGCCATGTCCAATATGTGGCCTGTTCCAACATGTGACCAGTATCACTTTGAGATTATCAATACTAACACTAACATAACATGTGTTTGCCCTTTCCTGGATCATTCCGATTTTGTTGTTATTTCTGTATACTGCAAACTTTAAATTATTATATTGAAAAAGGTACAGAAAATTTAAGAATTTTGGCGTTTTATTATTTAAAATAAAAAGAGAAAATATCGCCAAGATCCCCCCCCCCCCAACTTGTTAATACATTCTTGCCGTTTCTGTAATTTTGTTTAACGGGGGTGTAACGTTTTTAAAAAATCTTCAATTGTTTTATTTAATTTTCTAAATGGAGAAGCTTTCAAGAACATTGTGTGAAAATTTGAGATAAATCGGAGCAAAACTAACGAGGATACAGCGGTTTTAGCAACCGCGCCTCATACACGACTCAGCGTAGGACAACACGACTCAGAGCTGAAAAAACAGACAAACGAAGACAGGATTCGTCTTAGACAGGAGCAAAAAGATGCTTTAGACACCATGGATGATAGCAACATTCTTTATGGACCTGGCATCGATTATGAATCGATTATGTATTATTCCAAATTTTTTAGTGTTCAAAACTTTAAAGCGTTTTTCCCACAACTCACGTTTCCAAAGTCGATACCCCTCCTAACTTCAAAACTACTGCACCGATATCCTTTTGAAATTTGGAACACTATTTCTGTACATAATTTACAAGATAATGATGGAGAGTTATAAGGTGCACCGCAATTCTACTTTTTCAGGAGACGCTTCCCAATAATTGATGTCATTGCGGTATTTTTTAATATTTCTACATGAAAGTTTTACAAAATATTCTTCGAATACTATACTTTAATGAACCATTGGTTTTAATTAATAGATTTTAACATTGTCGTAAAAAAAATCGCAAAGGGTGCCTTTTTTGCACGAATTAACGCCCCCCCCCCCTTAATAAATTGAAAGATTTAGGTTCAAGCACTATATTGATTTTACTAAAAACTTTTCACTTGGCGAAATATTTTACATTGTAGATGTTTTTTGTTATATTTCACTTCTTTTTTACTCTATGCAATGCATTAAGAATCTTTAATATTGAACACAATATAATTGGTATTGATATTTATATTATTATCTATAATTTAATTATTAATCTAGGTAAAAAACGGTTAACTTTTACATGTAGGTATATAAAGTGGAAAGAACAAAAACAGATAAAAAAATTCGATTCAAGAGATCTTGAAATTGTAATGCTATGAATCTCGTATTTTTAGCTTTACAGAAATTTCCATTCCATGAGCAAAACATTTTTATGATTACTCAGGAATCACAAAATATTTGGTCGTGCTCTTGGTCCCAATTTAAGGAGTATAATTTGGTCTTGATGTGATAAATTAAAAATAAATCAGGAACAATTTACTCGATCTGATGATGAGTTAAACGCAAGGTTTCAATACGATGCGATCGTTTTTCTGCAAAAGCCTTGGACTTTAAAGCAACACATTTTTTAAACATTTTAAATCGACCAAGAAAATACCTTATTCTTAATTTGTTTTCACCTAAAAAATAATATTTCGTCAAATAGATTATCGGTCAACACCAGTTGTTATTTTTATCACAAATTGTTATAAGCAAATACACATATACCGAAGTTTTTAACAAACAAAATTTTCATTCTGTTCTGCAGTCATTTGTTTTCATCTGAAGAATCCTAACACCTTAGATTGCCATTCAACAATATAATTATTATTGTTTTAAAAATTCTTATAAACAATTTCACCGTTCAAACTTCTTTCACTCATAAGATTCTTTTTCTCGGAGAAGTCACCTTATTCGTATCTTAAGAATTGAAAAAATGTGTGTTTTTATGATTCATCACTAATCTTATTATGTTCAATTTAGTGGAAAAAAATAGTTACATAATTTTTTTTATTTTTAAA
The DNA here is from genome assembly GCF_010883055.1 of Belonocnema kinseyi. Taxonomy (NCBI): domain Eukaryota; kingdom Metazoa; phylum Arthropoda; class Insecta; order Hymenoptera; family Cynipidae; genus Belonocnema; species Belonocnema kinseyi. Next base: position 73,107,225 of record NC_046663.1, read on the forward strand.
GGAAGTATAAGCGGTAATACTGGGGCCTGAAATAGATCCGATAATAATTAAGAAATTTAATCAACGTTGATTTCCGTAAAAATAGACATTTAAAATAGTAACTTCATGCCAGATATTGATGATAAAAATTTCAATTAAAAGATTAATCTTCATAGGGTTTGAAATATAATAATGTGCTCTTTTGCGAACATAGAATTCGTTCACTCTTTAATGTCTTATCAAGCCATTTAGGCACTAAAATATCAAAAGAGTTTGCTTATAGAATCTTCGAAATACACAATATGATATTTCAACATCTATAAAGTGTAGTTTTTCATAAGGTACGGGTATTTTTCTGAAATTAACCTTAATTCCAAAATGTAATATATATATATTGCATAGGTAGACTATATAGAATCAAATTCCAGAAACTTCATGGAGAAAAGTGGATGTTTAAATGTAGATGTTCAAAGGGTAAGATTGTAGCACCTAACATGCAGATATTCATGTCAAACATTTACTATCTTTTTGAGATGTTAGGCGTAAAAAATTGTGTATATTAAACTGAAACATATTGAGATGTCAAAACCGTCGGAGCGCAATACAATTATGGAATATTACAATTTTGGAACATTTCCATAGAATCAAAATTAATTATTCTTTTCATACAATTGGATAATGATTTTTTTCTGTCCAAAGGAGAGAACAATGATCTTAATTTCCAGGTTTATTGACTTAAAAGATTTGACAAAATGTTTATCAATTTAAAATAAAATCTGAATTTAAGTAACTCAAAATAGATAGAATTTTAAATTCAGATTACAGATAATTCTTTCTTTGATTACTTACCCCCGTCCTTATTTTGAATTAAAAATATTGAACATAATCTCAACATGACTGAATGTATCATCTGATCGACATTTCATACCCTTTATTTACTTCGTGAGGTTCTTCGCTTGGGGTGATTGCTAGACAGATTGATCAGCAACCTGGGTCGGAGCAGTGTTGCGGAACGAACGTGTTATTTACTTAAATAGCACGAGAATTCTGTATGAATCTGAAAAATCTCTATCCCTTCCACACAATACTCCTTTCCCCTGCCGAATGAGTCACGCCTACCCCGAAAGGGAAATGGCTTATTGGTGTAATAATCTGTTTTTTCTTTATGTACGAACATTACAGTTTAATTTTAAATTTACAAATAAGCTATGAAGTAATTCCTTAAATAACCATAAATAATTAAACTCCTCAAATATTTACAGGCGTTATTTGACATAACCATACATATAATATCTTGAATATTTCAACTGAACATTTTGGATGTTAGAGAGTAACATCTCACTTTTTTAAGATCTACAGATGCTAACTTTGAACATCTAGATTGTTGTCCTATAGTTAAACATAAAATATGTTAACCCTGAACATCTAGATGTTACGTTTGAACATCTATTTTTTTCCGTGTTTCAGAGTGAAGCATTTATATCCTGGATGATATTAGATGTAATTTTTACCGGCTTGCCGAGTGAGTCACGCCTACCCCGAAAGGGAAATGGCTTAATGGTGTAATAATAATAATACATGCCTTAAGGGGGCATCAAATAAGGAGGAAAAATTCTCAATCTCAAAACAATCTAACAATTTTGCTTTACTTAAAATTTGTTCTGTTTTTAAGTTTTTATACATAATGGATAAAAGGTCTGTTTTCACATTTTTAAACCTGCTGTAAGAAAAAAATAATTTTATAATTTGCAGAAATTTTAAATTAATATTTGATTGGTCTTTTAATGTCAGTCAAATTTTTTTAGTTTGGTTTTAACTACAACAATAGTTTTTATTGTTACGTTCCTGCTTTGGTATTTGGCAACACGAAAACCAGAAGGATATCCACCAGGTAATTATTATTGATAAATATATTTTGTGATAAATGTAATTAGAAAATAAGGATAAAAATTAGAAATATTACACAATGTGCTCACAAAAACCAATATAATCAAGCAAATTTAACTGTTAAACACTTTGGTCAAAATAGATTCTTTTGAGAATTTATTTTCACAATTTAGAAAGTTCAATTTCCAAAGGAACTTTATGAGATGAAATTCAAATTACTCTATAATAATATATACTACATAATATGTGTGTGTGTGTGTTACAGGTAAAGTCCGATGTGCCGTCACACCGCAGCACAGTGGTCTGGAATAGGAATTTACTGTACATGATCGCCCACAGGTCGTATTTCTTAACCGATTTAAAAGTTTTTTTTTAGAAATGCTCAGCAATTAATTGTTAAGAGACTTGTGGTTTGCGCTTTTTAAATTTTTTTCACAGAGCAACAATATATAAACAAATATAGTAACAAAATTGACCATTTTAGCTTTGTGAATTTTCATCTCAAGCAAAAATACAGATAGAAACCCACTATCAGCCGGAATTATTGCACATGCATTCTTAGAAGATAATTAATTTTAATAATATTTAACTTAATTATTATAAACAATTTCTATAAACAAATTCTTTATAAACGAGTTTTTCTCGTAGAAAAAAATGTTTTTTTCTTCAATAATTATTAGATTGACATTTATTGCGGTGACTAACCAACGAAATTAAATAAAGAATAATTTATATAATTGTTATAAACAATTTTTTTAACAACACTATGATTTATTTTTTTTTACATGCAAAAAGGACGGGTTTCCACTGAAATTATCCGACAATAAACTAACAGGGATTCCAAAATTGGATATGGGACATTAAATAATAATTTGCGTAATTGTTAATAACAATTTCTGTAGCAAACTGTCCATAACAATAACGCTGTACTTGCGTTTTTAGAAGTCACCTATCTTTCATTTTTTTATGCAACTTCCTGAAAAATAAATGTGAAACAAGTGAAAATAAGGTGCAATAACGCTGTACTTGCGTATTTAAAAGTCACTTATCTTTCATTTGTTTTGTACGTAGCTTCATGAAAGACAAATGAAGAACAAGTGACTGTCAAGTAAAAAGTACAGATCCAGGTTCATTGCTAGGTGGTTATCTCTCGCACGCGCTCCCGCATTGTTTTAAAATTGTTATTAACAATTACGCAAATTATTATTTAATGTCCCATATCCAATTTTGGAATCACTGTTAGTTTATTGTCAGATAATTTCAGTGGAAAACCGTCCTTTTTGCATGTAAAAAAAATAAATCATAGTTTTATTTTAAAAAATTGCTTATAACATATAAATAAATTCATATAAATTATTCTTTATTTAATTTCGTTAATTAGTCACCGCAATAAATGTCACTCTAATAATTATTCAAGAAAAAAACATTTTTTTTCTACGAGAAAACGGCCGATTAGGAGACTTGTTTAACTATATTGTTATAAACAATCTATATTGTTTATGTTTAATAAATCTTAAAGTATATAAATGGCTTTAAAGACAATTTTGAATCACTTTTGTTCAGAAAAATCAATTCAGCTATAAGAAAAACTAGTTTATAAAGAATTTGTTTATAGAAATTGTTTATAATAATTAAGTTAAATATTATTAAAATTAATTATGTTTTATGAATGCATGTGCATTAACTCCGGCTGATAGTGAGTTTCTATCTGTATTTTTTCTTGAGATGAAAATTCACAAAGCTAAAATGGTCAATTTTGTCACTATATTTGTTTATATATTGTTGCTCTGTGAAAAAAATGTTAAAAAACCAAACCACAATTCTCTTTAAAATTAATTGCTGAACATTTCTAAAAAAAACTTTTAAGGGCATGTGACACAACTAAATTCCTATATTACCGACCTCACTTTTTCAGTTCACTGAATGTTTTTTTGAACCTTAGAACTTTTTTTGTAAATAAAA
>NC_046663.1:73111152-73118247 GCF_010883055.1 Belonocnema kinseyi
TCTCAAACTTTGAGAAATGCAATAGCCGAAAGAGAACTACGTTTAAGTACAAAGCTTAATAATAATAGATGTAAAAAAATATGTTTCAACAATCAATTCCAATGGTATCAGCCGGTAACGTTGTACACGAAAATGCGAACCCTCTAGAGCCTCGTCTTGTGGCCGCCAGGGTTCGTATTTTCGTGTACAACGTTACCGGCTGATTCCGATGGAATTGATAGTTGAAATATTTTTTTTTTACATCTTTTATTATTAAGATTTGTACTTAAACGTAGTTCTCTTTCGGCTATTGCATTTCTCAAAGTTTGAGACCGATATTTTATGTATAAAAAAAGTTGGAACGTTCAAAAAATGTCGAGGTTCAGAAAAAAGATAAAATATTTTTCAGTGAAGTTTCTACCAAAATGCAGTACCTAAACGTACTTTATTGTACTCTAATACATTTTCCAACGTTTCAGCACGATATTTTATTTATAAAAAAAGTTCTTAGGTTTAAAAAAACATTCAGTGAACTGAAAAAGTGAGGTCGGTAATATAGGTATTTAGCTGTGTCACATGCCCTTAAATCGGTTCAGAAATACGACCTGTGAGCGATTATGAACAGTAAATTCCTATTCCAGACCACTGTGCGCAGTCTGCCTAGTCCCTCCGCGAATTGACTGAGCGGTGTCAGACAAAGTCCGAAATAGTACTTTCACTTCGGACTCTGCCTAGTCAAATCGCGAAGTGTCCGACAAGCTCAGGCAAAGTCCGGAGTAAAAAGACAGTTTACGGAGTATACTTTTCCCGCTGTACAGTAGGCTGGCTCAAAAATTTACAATTCAAAATAGTCTACAGGTCGCAATTATGACCAGATTTGAAAGTTTTTTTTTTTAGAAATGATCAGCATTAAATTTGTAAGAAAACTAATTGATTATATTTATCAATTTTTGTTTCGATATGTATCATATTTAACGTAGTATCTTTTTTAATTCGAAATACGCGTCGAGTTTTCTGCAATTTTGAGGGAAGTAAATTTGTCTTCGAATTTGATTTTCCGCTACGTCAGCCATCGTTAGGAATTTTCAAAAACACTGTCAATTTATAAATATTATTCCGAAACGATAAAAACAAGTTATTTGGAAATGTACACTGAAAATCAAATCATAAGATAAAAAATTTACTTTCACAATACTTCCAACATTAGTACAAGAACTTCAATTCACAAATCTTCCAAACTTCCACGACCACGTCAGGAACTAGATTAAACTATTGCCATTTTGAGGATAAGTATGTAGGTGCATCGGTCCCTAAATAAAAGGCGGGAGGGAGAGGGGAGATACATTTTTTCCATCAGTTACGAAACCAATACGAAATTAAAAGGAAGTTTTGTTTTTAAGTGTTATGGTAAACCATTTTAAAACCAGATATTCAGTCTATCTATTTTAATCAAAGACAGATTTTTTATTTGACATACTAAATCCTAGTAACATTGTCTGAACAGTAATTTTCGATCTCAATAACGCATTGTATTGAAAGTTAATAATAAATTTTAAAAACGAAACACCTATTATTGGCTCTTTCTTACTGGAGAGACGGTTTTTACAATAAATATTGTAGTTTTCTTTATCTATAAAATTTAATAGTTTATCTTTCATAATAGAAAGTATTTTACACGTATATAAATTCTTTTTTCATCAAATAAATCAACAATAAACCATTGTTGTTATTAATAATCTATTTATTACAAATAATATTAAATAATATTAAAGCAAAAATTGATCAATATACTCAATAAGTTATCTTAAAAATTGAATGCTGATCATTTCTACAAAAAAACTCTGCCCGCCTTGCGGGCACATTCTCATCGCGCGCTAAGCGCGACTCGCTTCGCTCGCTCAATTTGAGCGCGCCTAGGGCGCGCGACGGTTGAATCTAGCGTTTCGCACTCGATAATAGGTTACCTCCCGCTTCGCGCTCGAACATAATTACACCTCGCGCTTCGCGCTCGGATATTTATTCTTTGCATTTGGAATGCTTGAAAAAAACTTTACCAAAAAGATCTCTTTTAGATGACAGTATTTATCTGCGTATTCATATTCTGAATTGTCTACTTAATTAAGTATAGTCAAAGATTAAGTTTCTCAAAGCTCTGTAGGCTTTGAGGTACACATCCTTATCGTGACACTCGCGCTGCGCGCTCGATTTCCGACAGACATTTGTAAACAGGTTTTGTTGGATTTTTTTCTCGTAACTTTCGTCGTTTTTCCACACATTTTTTTATTTTACTTTTTTCAACGTTGTTTTTCACGAATAAAACAAAAAGTACGCGTCCTATCAAGAAGTGACTCTTAACGAAATTGTAGATCTTTTTTGGGATAACCATTTTTGTTAATTCATCTTTTTTTGTATCCTACATAGTTTGTCCACAAAATGGAATTTTTTATTTTCCATTATTTTTTGTGCAATCAAAATTTGAATTTTCGATTTTTGAAGAAAATTCAAAAATTAGTTATGATAATCTTGTAGGGATTTCAAAAAGAAATGATTTTCTTCTCTTGACTTTTTTTTTTATATCGTGCGTTTTTCGGCTTCAGATTTTGATTTTCGGTTGATTAAAGAAATTTTGAAAACGCTAAAACTCTGAGAATTTTCTTTTCATCGAAAAAGTCATAAGAATAATTGTTTGTTCTTTTCAATACTATAAATATCCGTACATAGAATTTTCAAATTCAGAAAAAAGTGGTCTCAAAAATGTTCAAAATGCGCTCACTTTTTGAATTTTTATCAAAAATGGCTGGTTAACGAACTCGTCCTTTCTTTTAGGACCTAGAAAAAGTGTGCCAAAGATGGATTTGATTCTTTCCTTTTTCGGGAGTTATTGTGTTTACGGACAAACGGCCGGACAGACAGACAGACGCCATCGTGAAAGCCTGATTTTCGGATTTAGGGGGTCTCGAAACGTGGAGATCCGTTGAAAAAGTGTGATGTCAAATTTCCGATATTCTAATACTTTCTCAATCATAAATGATGAGAATGTTAAAATCTTTCAAATCTGTTCACAATTGCCATCTATAGACTGTTTTGAATTCTCGAGCCAGCCCACTGTGCAGCGGGAAAAGTAAACTCCAAAGGTTTTATTTTTACCACGGACTTTACCTGAGCCTTTCCGGCACTTCGCGATTTGACTAGGCAGATTCCGAAGTGAAGGTGCTACTTCGGACTTTGCCTGTAACATATATATATATATATCAGTTTTAGCAATCTTAAATTTTTGATAGAAAAATTATAATTTTATCTAAAAAATACAATCATTTATCATTTTCGAATGGCAATATCAAGTAACTTGAACATTCGATAATTTCATTGCAAGGAAAAACTATTGAAGTAAACAGTGTTTCCTTGTGTACACTCATTACTGTTTACAAGGAAAATAAATTAGTACCTATTGAATGAAGAAAATATTGGCCTGAATACGGACGATACAATAAATATGTTCTTGATCCAAGAAAAATGCTCTTGTGTCATGATAATGTACTTGGCCATAGAAAATTAAATTTTTGTATTCAAGTACATTTTTTCGAGGTATAACAAAGTTTTCTTGGATCAAAAAAATATTGTATCGTTCGTACAAAGAGAAATATTTTCTTAATTCAATGCTGATTCATTTACTGTGCAAAAAAAAGAGCTCTGCTTCGTATTTTAAAAAAACTTAATGTTAGTATTTATTGATGAAAATGAGGCAATTGAATTTTGAAAATAGAGCCTCAGTAAAACAGCCTTAAGAATAATATCATCCTTTAAGTACCTTCTATAGCCGGGTTTTATATAATACACCAAACTCTCGCTTTCAGTCACCCCGTTCACGGCCTTCCTAGAACTGCTGGCTCACGCAGTTTCTTAGGGGAGCAGGGCGGTAATATATCGGTAGATGGTTGGAGGTATTTCACGGGATCCCGAGCTCTTCAGCGAAAGCCGATTTCTCGGGTACCTGATAACTCAATTATTACCAATAATAACGCTCGGAATTTTTTTTCAATGGTTTTATTAAAAATAGCAACTAAAAAAACTATGGAAAGGTGTAAAAACCTCGATTTCGATTTTTTTAGAGTAAGTCCCCTTTCTTCGGCTCACGTCACATATATTCCAATTGGAAACGAGTCAGGCGGCCCTCAATGTTCACGTTTCGACCCCCCCGAAATCAGTCCAAGGGCAAACCCTGACACTAGACTGAAAGCGAGAGTGTGGTGTATATAAATGTCAAAAAGAATGTACATGTAAGAAATAAACTAACTTCGATAGTACAAAAAAGTACATACAGTTTTGTCTATTTAGATTTTTGAACGAAGTATTAAGCAATGGAAAGTAGTGTACTATTTTTGGAATTATATTTTTTTAAATTATAGGCTCTAAGGTAGATTTTTAGGCAAGAATATTTAGGCAATGTTGGGCAATGATTCTTTCTTGATCACGCACCCCTAAATTTGTTTCATTTGGTGAAAAAAATGGATATTTGTGTTTATTAACAAAAAAAAACTTTAAACCATGGTCTTATGGCCTAAAACAGCCTTAAAATAATTATAACTATTAAGTTAGGGGTAGCATTTTTGGTCTTATTTGGTTAAGTTTTTTTTACTCATGCTTATTAGTTTTACAGAAATCAACATTAATTAATAATAGTTTCAATCATTTGGGGACAATTAAGACTCCAAGGCTGTATTTACGATGTCGTAAAGACATCGTCAGATCATGTGACTTATTTACGATATCGTAAATACACCTTAACGTCATGAACATAGGATGTCGTAAAGTTATCGTAAAAATGTCGTAACGATGTCGTAAAGACGTCGCCAAACTTTGTGCCCACTGGGTAGGTTCCAATTTGCCTACAATAGTCTCATTTATTTCGAAGGAGATATATCAGTAGGAACAAATTTTTTTCGTGTTTTCTGTTACTGATTCTACATGTTTCACCGAAATTTGTTCACTTCAACGTCACGCAGTAGACAAGATCAGAATTATTCTCGTATCCTCGGTGAATCCTTCGCCGAAATATGTTTAATTTTTAACTGTTGCAATTCTTACCTGTAGGAAATTTGTACTTTTTTCTGTAATTGTTTTAAATTTGGTGTCCCGATTTATAGCTTGAAGTTACCAATTTTAAATTGATGTGGCAAATAACTTCTGAAAACATTGATAATTATTATAGTTAAGTATAAATTGCGTGTTTAATTAGGCCGCAACCAATTTCGGCGATTTAACATGGAATGAACCTATTTATACATCTTATTTACTCCGAAATTAATTGTGATTATTCTTCAGTTATTACCTATAATATGTCTACCTCATTAAAGATTATACCCTGCTTATCAAGAGTGGAGGTGGGGGGGGGGGGGGCTGTGCAGTTTAAAATTTTTTATATTTAAACTCTGCTTTGTATTTTGAAAATGAAACTATTTGTTCGAAAAGTTAACTGTCTTATTAAAAATTCGTAATTCTTGGTCCAAAATTTATCTTTTATAGTAGGAGCTTCATCTTTTTTGGTGGAAAATAAACGGTTTTGTTACAAATTCAAGTGTCTTCTATGGTTCTACGAAACTCGTTCTTTTTTTATTGCAAACTTAATTATTTGGCTAAAAGTTAAAGTATTTTGACGGAAAATTCGCCTTATTGGGTTGAAAATTTAAAATTTTTGGTAGAAAATCGGTCTTGATTAAAAATTCAACTACACTCAAACCTGGATTTCCGTAAACTGGATTTGTACGTTCCTAGAACTAATGGTCTCCGGAATTTCGTGATGAAAGTAGCCTTGGAGCTGAAAGGGAGGATATGCTCAGTCAAGAATTACAAACATCTCGAAGAACGCACTTTCAACGCGGTAGTTGCATCAGGTTGCGCCATACCTCAAAATCCGACAGAAATAACACATCCTGTCATCAACGATAAGGGACGAAGGGTAAAGAATAGCCCAAAATTAGTAACGTAGTTCATGGACGGCCCCTATATAATGTAGAGTTAACGTTAATTTTGTTAAAAACGAGCCCACAGTGATGCTGATGTTACCGAAAATTTGCAATGTTCTAATGTCAATGCGATGAATCGCTCTATAGTATGTAATTTGATTGGTATGTAAATTCGTAAACAATGAGTAATTAAAGTAATGAATTCATTTTTTATAAGGACCGAAATGGTGGCCAATTTTGGGTTCTATGCTGGAAGTCGACGAAATAAGAAGAAAAACCGGATCCCTACCAGAAACTTTCACAGCTCTGAGTCAGAAATATGGCCCAGTTGTTGGATTAAAAATTGGAGTAGATCGAATAGTTATATTAAATAGTTTTGAAAGTATGCGATCTATGTGCATGAATGATCTTTGCGATGCCAGGCCTACTGGCCCTGTTTATGAAGTTCGAACTTTCGGGAAAAAACAAGGTGAGACAAAAATATACCTATAAAATATTCACGCAGGATAAGAATATACGATTTTTAAGTGTAAATCACCTATACAACTTCTGAACCTTATTTTTCAGGCCTGATTCTTGCTGATGGCAATTTGTGGGTTGAGCAGCGAAGATTTGTTCTTCGTCATTTGCGAGAGTTCGGTTTTGGAAGAACTAGCATGGCAACTTTTATAGAAGAAGAAGCACGGCATCTAGTAGAACATTTTAACAAACTTCTTCAAAAAAGTTCTAAATCTCAATCATCTATTTCTAGAGATACTAATTATTGCTTTAAAGAGAGACGACACCCAAAAAATGGTCAAATATATCAATTCGCGGATGAAACGGAAAAGAAGTTAAAAAATAAAAATTCTTTAAAACCAATTAGCTTGGCCGATGCTTATACGAAATCAGAAGATTCTGAGGAAATTAGAAGACTTTCTCAATCATCCGGTGTTGTGATCAAGATGAATGATGCTTTTGGGGTTCCAGTCCTTAATACTATTTGGAGAATGATGACTGGGCAAAGGTAAAATAAAATAGTTTATATGATAAATTTTAAATATATATATATACACCAAACTCTCGTTTTCAGTCACCCCGTTCTCAGACTTCCTAGAACTGCTGGCTCGCCGTAGTTTCTTAGGGGAGCAGGGCGAGATCGGTTGCGAGATTA
>NC_046663.1:73118347-73124016 GCF_010883055.1 Belonocnema kinseyi
CGAGAAATGACGTACAAGCGGACCAAATTATGTCTACTTTGCGCAGCTATGGAAGCTAAAGAAACTTGACTTGCACGCTCTATGAACGACATAAAAAATTTAGTGCCTGCTTCGATATTGAACACTTTTGTCCGGGAACTCCTTCTCTGCCAGAATCTCTGCCCAAATACGTAAAGATGCGCGTCTGTAGGTTATTCTCTCGGTGAAAAGAGTATAGATATATATTCCAATTGCAAACGAGTCAGGCGGCCCTTATTAATAGAACCTTTCGATATACATAATATATTCCTAAATATCATATTTAATTTTAGATTCAATACAAATGACAAACAAATATTACATCTTCAGAGGATTCTGAATAAACTTCTAGAAGAAATCGACATGATTGGATGTCTATTTGGCCATTTTCCACTTCTTAGGTTCATTGCTCCTGAAGCTTCTGGTTACAAAGCTTTTCTAGAAACTCATCAAGAATTGTGGGAATTTTTAAAGGTATATTTAGAAAAAATAACTTTATAAATTTCTTTCAATTTAGTAATGATTTGATCAAGTTTTCATTTTTCTAAACCATAATTATCTAGTTTTAAAAAGAGTTTTACAATTTCTAGTCAGTATTAGTTCAGGGTGACCGTTTTGATTAAGAAAGAAAAATCCCGGTCATGTTGCGGTTCATAAAATCTTTTTACCGCCCTTGAAATTTAAAAATACAAATTCTTAAAGCTGAAAACTTTTTCATGTGAAGTAATCAAAACTTAACTACAAATTAAAATGCTTCCTTTAACCATAATAAGCAATTTTAAAAGAAAAAAATACCATTTTCTAATCTGCCAATTCAGAAAAAAAGTAAATAAGCAAAGTTGCATCTCTTTAAACTTCATATAAACGATAAAAACATATGGTCTCTTTCGAGGGCTCTTCCAATTCAGACAAAATTGAATAAGAAAATTTGCTTCCTTCTAACCCAGCACGAACGCTAAAAACCAACTATTATCTTTCTTCCAATTTGTAAAATATTGAAAACTAAAATTTCCTCCTGTCCAACTACATAAAAATCTTACTATAAAACGTCCTGCAAATTCAACAATAATTAAAAATTCAAATTTCCTCATTTGAATCTCAATACAAAAGTTTAAAAGATTGAAATAAATTAAATACCCAGATTTCTTCCTCTTCATTTAAAATTAGAATTATGAAATTAAAACTTTTTTTCCCTACATAAATCCTTTAAGTTGAATTTTTTTATTTTAGATCGTTTCAAATTAATATATAATTGTTTAATTTTTAGATTGTAAGGTTCCAATATTAAATTTAGCACTCTGAAATATTAGGGATTCAAGACATTCTATTTTTAAAAATTCAGTTTCAAATTGCCTAGTTTTAAATATTTAATTTATAATCACTGCTGATTGAAAAATTTGTTTTAATTGCGAAATTTCAAACAAATTGTGTTAAGAGTGGAATATTTTACACTGAAAACTTTTTTTAATAGGATTTAAAATTTAATAAATGCATTTAATTATGAATTTATTAATTTTAAATTATTGTAATCTTCAAAATAGTAAGTTAGGAACAACAGGAGTGTATCGATTGTTTAAAATCTATCGACTTCAGAGAGAAAAATTTTGTTATAAAAGTTTTTAAAACTGTTATATTAAGTCTCTTTTGGCTTTTCATCTCACCATAAAATTACATTGTTGAGGATTTTCTGAGTAAATTGACTTTGAAAACTTTTAGATAGACCGCCGGCATTCTGTCAATTAAAAAATTTCCTTTAATTATATCTAATGGTTTTCCGAAGAGGGAGAGAAATTCTATTAGAATAATAAAAAGATAAACACATAGCTATATGAAACTGAAAGAGCTCACACTTTTGACGATACTTTTACCTATTTTATTCCTTGAATTAGAATGTGAAATGATTCTGTGACTTGAGCATGAACCGACAGCCCAATTTAAAATTTATTATTACACCATTAAGCCATTTCCCTTTCGGGGTAGGCGTGACTCACTAGGTGGGGAAAGGATTAATGTGGGGAAGGAATAAATAATTTTCAGATTGATCCAGAATTCTCGGGTTATTTATGTAAATAACACATTCGTTCCGCAGTTGTGGTGTCCTATAGCTTCATCATCGAGTTGTCTCCTAAAATAGTCTCTGAAAGCCTCTAGTATTCCGCCTGCATCATATACCATTTCGCCCCTATTATTTCTCATGTTGACAAAATCTGTACTTTTGTTTCCTTTCATTTATTTATAAAGCAGTTTCTTGCTTCCTTCAAAGTCGTTTTATATCTTCTTTTCTTATGCTGCTCTAATTGTATATTTACGTTACTTAACTAATCGTTTGAGTATCCTGTTTTCGTGTCTATAATCATTTCTACGTCTATTTCTTTCCTCATTGCTAAGACCTGCTATGTTTAAAGTTCTCCTGTACGCTTCTCTTTTTGATTTTTGGGCAGTCTGAATTTCATCATTCTACCACGCATCACCAGACATTCTTCCTTACAACTGCGGTACCACACACTTCGAACCCACATCTAACAATGATATCCCGTAACTTTGTCCAGGCGCCCTCTATATCTTTGTTTTTTATACGGTCCTTCCATGTTGCCCAATCTATGCTTTCGATTATCTTATTTTGGAAATCTATTCGCAGATCCAGTTTCTGCAGGTTCTAAATTTTGATTCGCGTTTGTTTTGTTTTCTTGGTTCTCTTTTTTCTCCATCCCCGACCTGAGTTAATTTTTGAGATCAGAAGGTAATGATCCGTATTGCATTCAACCCTTGTATCCTTCACTAACTCTCTTAGTCTTTCATCCGCAAAAACAAAGTCAATTATACTGCGGCTATTTCCTTTAGACCAGGTGTACATTTGGATCATTTTATGCCTAAAACAAGTATTTGTAATAAACAGACCCCTTTCTACGCATAGATCAACTAATTGATCTCCGTTATAGTTTGTTCTTGGATCCCCGAAATTACCTAGTACTCTTTCTGTATCCTGATTTTGGATGCCCACCCATCCGTTCATGTCTCCTAGAAGAATTATTCTTTTCTCATATTCGCAAATATTTATTGTGTCATTTAACGTAATTCGGTTATTAATTATTTTATATTTCTAGTTGATCAACTTAAAACCTTTTTTGCAACGAAATTTCAAATTTATACGCTTTAAACTTTAAATTCTTTGGGTTCTTAAAAGTGCATTGAAAAATTATTTGAATTTAAAATTTACGCTTCAAATGATGATAAAAAGGAAAATTGGCAAATAAAAAATTTTAGGATTGAGCATTTTAAGCTGATTTATTTAATAATTGAAAAAGTTAACAACTGAACTCAATGTTGCATTATATCATGTGATCTGATAGTTGTGATGTGAAATAAGATCATACAAATATTGAAATGCATAATGAGACACTAAAGTGTGATAAACAAGAAATGTCCTGACCAAAATTAATTTGATTCCAGGTTGAATGGCAAAGTCACAAGGAGACCTTCGATGCTCTATCACCACGAGGCTTATTGGACGTCTATTTACAAGTTCTACAATCTGAAAGCCCCAATGAAACTTTTTCAGGTAAATAAAAGCTTTAAAAAAATTGACAAAACATTTATACAAATAGAAATTTTAAATTTGCAGAATCTCAACTGTTGGCGATATGTATTGATTTATTCATGGCCGGATCAGAAACCACATCAAAAACTTTAGGTTTTTGTTTCTTATATCTGCTACTATATCCAGATGTACAAAAAAAAGCTCAGAATGAAATCGATTTAGTCACCTGTCGTCAAAGGTTGCCATCTCTAAACGATAAAGCAAGGTATTTAAATATAAATTTTATCCTCGATTTTGACGAATGTTTAAAATTAATCCAAAATTTAAAGTCATAAAGATTTTGATTCTGGAATTATTTTTTTTCTAGATTGACATACGTAACTGCAATAGTGTATGAAGCATTACGAATATTTATGGGAAAGACGTTAAACGTCCCTCACAGGGCTTCAGAAGACACCTACATCTTGGATCATCGAATTCCAAAGGTAAAAATAAATAAACCCATTTGGAAAATTAAATCAAAGGCACTAAGGAACGTTTGTATACTGCTATATTTTTGGAATTATCAAAAAAATACCACAAATTCTTTAAACAAAATAATTGTATTTCTAAACATTTCGAAGCACACATACATTATTTAGTACCTTTTGTTTAATTTCTGAAATGGAAAACTTAATCAAATGGCCAATTACAATGAATTTATTGTGCTGGAATTTTGAAAAATTGTACAAAATACATAAGGGGCCATCCATAAATGACGTTCGCAGTTGTGGGCCGGGGGGAGGGAGGTTACCAAAATCGGACAAAAGTGGACAAGAAGGGGGGGCCAATCCATTTTCGGACGTCCACTTTGTTATATTCATTAATTTCCATGTAATGAGATACATACATTAAAATTCCTTTATCTGATAATATATAGGCGATTTCGAATTCTCCCACGATGATTTAGACGATTGCAAGGCCATCCAGCAATTCATGGGAAGTCCATCTGGTATTACCAGATGGTGATAATGAAAAAAAGTAAAAATATGAAAAAGAGGGGGGGGGGTCTGGAAATCGGACAAAAGTGGACAAGCAGGAAGGAAGAGTCTCAAATTTTATAAATATTGTGGACGTATTTTATGGACGGTCCCTAAGTGCACGTCTATCTGGCTTAATCGAATTTTTATTTTGTTTGAATAGTGCAATTTTATTAATTTTCAACTCTTGAAATATAACTGATAACAGAATGTTAGTCCTTTAATTCCCTGGCTAAAATTGAATTCATAAAATTGCATTATTCAAACAAAATAAAAAATTAGTAGGCCTGCGAGACGTGCCCTTATATATTTTAAACCATTTTCTAAAATTGCAATACAATATACTAATTTTCTGATTTTAAAGTCGCCAAGTATAATTTGTAATTGGTCACATGCCAGACTGTCACACGTCCTGAAATTTTTACTTTAGCATTTGGAAAAAAGAAACAATCTTCTTATAAGAAATATTATATTTTTCAATAGCATGAAATGATTCTTGAATTATTTTTGGTATTTAAGAATTTATTTAAAAAATAGGATATACTTGGGCCGTTGGAAATCCATTCACTGTGATATAAAGAAGTCTGCAACTAAAATTAAAATTCGTTCAAGTTTAAGAGCCTAAAATATTTAAATTTCACAAATATTTCATTTGTATATATATATATTTTATATTTATTACTTAACCGCTCCAATTTTATATGTTATAACATTTTTCAGCTACACGTTTTTTAAGAGTCTTTTTCTGAGTATAACGATAAATTGATTTCTATTTTGTACTTTATTTACTTATAAATCATTTATTCAAGTGCTTCAGCATGAGCTATATGGTTTGCTTTTTATTATAGCTCAAACAAAAATTTATTTTTAATTAGAAAAGTTAATTCATGATATTTTTAACTTAAATTTAAAAGAGTAAAATTAATTATAATATAAAATTATGTAAGATGAAAATACTAAACTAGATTTTCACGCGGGAGGATATTCTATAATTTAGAATACGAGGGTAGTTCAATAAGTCCTTAGAATGAAGTATAAAAACAATTTTTTTTGGGTAAATTTTTTTTTATTTTTCAACATAATCTCCTTGGAGC
>NC_046663.1:73124116-73125692 GCF_010883055.1 Belonocnema kinseyi
TTATTTACAAAAAAAGTTCTCAGGTTCAAAAAAACATTCAGTGAACTGAAAAACTGTGGTCGGTAATATAGGTATTTAGCTGTGTCACATGCCCTTAAAAAGATTTTAAGGGATGTGAAAGATTAAAAAACTGGTATATTTGGAAAAGGTCACTTAGCGAATTTCTCCAAATCAAAAAATAAGCAGAAAAGGAATATATTGGTTAGTGGTTTCCGAAATTTGTTTTTAATCAAGCGTTTCATTTAGCGAATGAAATATTAACACATTTCCGATGTTTACATCTACACATTATCTTTTTAATTAAAAAAATTTATTTATTATAATTTTTAAACTTTAGAGCAAGCTCAATACAAAGCTTTAATCAAATCGCGGAATTGATTATCCATCTAAGATATAAAAATTAAATCAATTAGTAAATAGTATCATAATTGAGTTATTTTTCAAATCTTAGATGGATAATCGATTCCGCGATTAGATTAAAGCTCGTTCTGGTGTTGGTCTAGTTGTAACTCCATCAATAAAATCAGTAGTTGGGTTTTCTTCTCCCGGGACAAATGAAAATGTGAATTCATGCAAGAGAGTTGCTACAATGACGAAAATACGGATATAAATACTCCCTTGCTCTAAAATTTGTAAAATATGATAAATAAAGTGTTTTTTTTTGAGTGACTTAATTAAAAAGATGTGTAGACGTATACATCTGAAATGTGTAAATATTTAATTCGCTGAATAGTATTTATAGATACTATTTCCTAATTGATTTAATTTCTAAACCTTAGACGGATAATCAATTCCGCGATTTGATTAAAGCTCTGTATGGTGTTGGTCTAGCTGTAACTCCATCAATGAAATCAGTAGTTGGGTTTTCTTCTCCCGGGACAACTGAAAATGTGAATTCGTGCAAGAGAGTTGCTACGATGACGAAAATATTGCTCTTGGCAAGAACTTCACCCATGCATCGATGTCTTCCTGCGAGGAAAAAACAACATTTTTTCAATACAGAGATTTCGATAACTCATTAAATATTGTTTCAATAATTATAAATGATTATTGATTAGTAGTTCATAAGACGTTACCTAAACCAAAAGGTAAAAACGTATCTGGTAGTAACAGCTTTCCTTGGCCGTCGATGAATCTTTCTGGTTTAAAAGCTTTAGGATCTTTCCAATTAATGTCCATTAGGATCCGATTAAAGTTTACAACAAGTATTGTATCCTGCACAAAGTATTTGACCATCAAAATTTAGTTTAGTTTATAGGTACGGGGATCATAGTCCTTTCCATATTTTCCTGCGCTTTTTCCTTTTTTTAATTTTCCCTTTTCCCCTCTATCCTCGAAAAACTTCCCCTTTTCTCTTTAAATATACAATATTTGAAAATACAATTTTTTACTTACGTGGGAAATTCCCTGAAATTAGAAATGTACTCAAGAATTATACAAACGATTGTTCCTATTTTATCTACAGAATATTATTCTACGAGGGTAGTTGAATAAGTCCTTAGAATGACCAACAGATGGCGCGCGAATCGCTCCAAATCATCTGTTTTCAGTCAGCACCACTCCCGACTAGATATAT
>NC_046663.1:73125792-73180341 GCF_010883055.1 Belonocnema kinseyi
TATTTTACTTACAAAAAAAGTTTTTAGGTTCAAAAAAACATTCAGTGAACTGAAAAACTGTGGTCGGTAATATAGGTATTTAGCTGTGTCACATGCCCTTAAAAGAACAAAGCGGAACAAAGTATATGAAATTCCTCACAAAAATAAAAGATCATTCAAATAGCTCAATGTTGCTGAGTGAATTTAGGAAAAATAGGTTAGTTAAAAGCGTATTTAGAGTACATATACATTTTAAATGTCTCATTTTCAGTGTATCTTAGAGATGTGTACTACTAATATAAATTAGCGAAACCAAAATTACTAAAATCTGATTTTTCTGTCAAATACTAGTTTGAGAGTAAAAAAAAAAACCTCTTTAACCATAGATTACAATCGGAAATATTTTGAAGTTTCTCATTCTGTCCAGATTCTTTCAACTTTAACAAACAATTTAATGCCATTTATGAAAATCCTTCACTTTGAAAAAACCTCAATCGGTTTTTTGTTTATGACAATTTTGATAAACAAATACAGATATATAGCTTTCGTTTTTAAACGTGTTTTTCGAATGATATGAAAAAACGCTGTCTCTTACAGATTTTCTTTTAATTCAAACCATTTGTTATTTGCGGCCTTATAAACAATTAATTGCAAAATAATCTTTGGTCTCGCAAGGTGAATTTTTAAAATTTATTTTCAGCTTTTTATATGTTAGCTGCCTAATAAGACACGACCACAAAATGAAATCGAAAAGTCCTCCGACCAAACCAAGTGGACGACTATGCGTTTTCGGGTGCGCTGATCACGAATGCGTAGCTCATATTACCTCTAAACGTCAGCATCGAGGTCATTTGAAGGTAAACTTGTTTATTTCTAGAGATATCATATTTGTGACATCAGATTCTGAAATAGCGGGAAATTCTAGATTCAAGTATATTTTTACCCATGGGTCCCAGTGACCTCTAGATGTCACATGAAGGTCAAAAACGAGCTTTAGAACTTCTGAACATAGTAGCTTGTCATGATTTGGTCATGTCGAGGTAATGATCCTTACAAAATACATTTTCGGGTGTGATGATCATGAAGCTGTAGTCTTTATGACCTCTACTCTATTTATTTGAGAGATATCATCTTTTTTAGCTCAGATTCTGAAAGAGCGGGAAATTTTACGTTCAGATATATTTTACCAATGGGTCCCAGTGACCTCTAGAGGTCACATGAAGATCAAAAACAATCTTTAGAACTGCTGAATCTAATAGCTTGTCATGGTTTGCTGATATCGAGGTAATGATCCTTATAAAATACGTTTTTTGGTGAGCACATCATGAATCCGTAGTCCCTATAAACCCTATACCTAGCCCATATGACCCCTGCATGTCAGGATTAAGGTAATTTAAAGGTCAAATTCGCTGATTTGAGAGATATCACCTTTTTGAGTTCAGATTCTGAAAAGGTGGGAAATCTCACGTTCGAATATATTTTTACTCACGGGTTCCAGTGACCTCTAGAGGTCATATAAAGGTAATATATACGCTGTCATTAACAAAATAAATTTACGAATAACGTGGTCGTTTACTGGCGACAGATCTACGAACAGATTTTCTTTTATGTGGAGTAGTAGTATCTCTCTTGAGAAACTAGCAATATTCCGCCATCATACTTATGTCCCAATAGCCTTGGTATCTTCTTTCGACATCCTTGACGTCTTGGCGAAATCTCTCACCCTGTTCCTCGCTTAAGTCTCTTAAATTTTCCGGAAAGTAATCAATATGGCAGTGAAGAAAATGTATCTTTAAATTCATTAGACATCCTATTTCTTTATAAATTCTTAACATTCTAATAACCATTTTCTTGTAATCAGCATCTATATTATTTCCTAGAAATTTTTGTTGAACTTCTCTGAAACTTTGCTATGCTGCTCGCTTCTTGTTTACCATTCTTCTTTAAAATTCTTTTTCCTGCAACAGTTCCCTTATCTATGAGCCATCAAAGGCTGCTTCATTAATCTTAGCTTTAGAAAGTTTTGGAAACTTCTCAAAAATGTACATAAAGGCATCACATCCTTCTGGTAAGTTCTTCATTGCTTTGATGAATTGTTTAACCAAACCTAGCTTAATATGTAGGGTTGGAAGGGGAATTTTATGTATAGGGATAAGACTTTCCTTTATAATATTCATAGTACCTAGTATTAAATGTCGTCTAAGTAGCCAGTCTTTTTTCACACAATGTTGCTTTCGGTCTTAACTGTCCCATTCACAAATAAAACATGGATGTTTTGTGAATTCACTTTGTTGGCCTAACAACATAGTCATTATTTTTAAATTTCCGATCAACTGCCAGCCCTGAAAATCATAATTTAATTTCTGTAGCAGTGAATGAAGATAATGATATTCTTATCTTAACACGTCAGAATGACCGACTGGTATAGGAGCATATATGTTGTCATTATGGAGCAAAACAGCTTTTAAACCTCTTGTCCAGGAATCTATAAGCTAAATTTGTAGGGAGTAAACTGTCTTTTGTTCACTCAAAATTCGTCATGACCGTCTAGAAAATTGCAACCCACAAGCTTCCATTGCTGCTGTGAAATTAGCTGACGGGTAATAGACGAATCCGGTAATTTCGACTTCATAAAGACGGTCGTGCCGAATTGTAAGAGCTGTCAAATTTACTTACAGGTGTGGATAAAAGTGAAAAAATAACCAGGTTTCAGGGTCATAACTTACAACACGCGCGATTGCAGGAGTATTGTGCCAGAATTGCAGCAGTTTCTGTAATTGGATGTGAATCTTAGTGCGAATGTCATTTCTTCTGTATCCAACTACCATGACGAGATACTTTTCAGGGAATTTAGAATGATCTATTTCACCTTCATATTCTAAAGGATGTGTTTGACCTTCATATGACCTCTAGAGGTCTCCGGGACCCATAGGTAAAAATATACCCGAATCTAAAATTGTCCGCTCTTTCATAACCTGGCATAAAAAATATGATATATCTTGAATTAAACAAGGTTTACCTTCAAGTGACCTTGATTCTGACGTATATGGGTCATAGAGGCTACGGATTCGTAATCAGCACACCCAAAAATGTATTTTGTAAGGATCATTACCTCAATATGAGCAAAGTATGACAAGCTATCAGATTCAGAAGTTCTAAAGATTATTTATTAACTTCATGTGACCTCTAGAGATTACTGGGACCCGTGGATAACAATATATTCGAACGTGAGATTTCCCGCTTTTTCAGAATCTGAGCTCAAAAAGATGATATCTCTTAAATCAGCTAATTTGACCTTTAAATTACCTTAATCCTGACGTACAGGGGTCATATGGGCTACGCATTCGTGATCAGCACACCCGAAAACGTATTTTGTAAAGACCATTACTTCAATATGAGCAAACCATAACAAGCTACTAGCTTCAAAAGTTCTAAAGAATGTTTTTGACCTTCATGTGGTCACAGGCACCCGTGGATAAAAACATATCTGAACATAAAACTTCCCGCTGTTTCAGAATCTGAGCTCAAAAAGATTATTTCTCTCAAACTCCACATGGTTTAGTCGGAGGACTTTTCGATTTCATTTCGTGGTCCT
Source organism: Belonocnema kinseyi (assembly GCF_010883055.1). Classification (NCBI taxonomy): domain Eukaryota; kingdom Metazoa; phylum Arthropoda; class Insecta; order Hymenoptera; family Cynipidae; genus Belonocnema; species Belonocnema kinseyi. Next base: position 73,129,367 of record NC_046663.1, read on the forward strand.
GTTTAATATATAACAATATTGTTTTCTAATATTCTCTGTTTTTGCTTTAACGTTTCTTATCAAAAAACTTAAATTGGTAACGCTTTTTATTTTTAATTATTCATTTCCCAAAATTGCATTTCAAAATGCTTGCAATAGAAAATGTACGCTTAAAAATAAATACCTCAATTGGAAAATGGTTTAAATACAAGATTTTAAAATTGCGCATTGTAAACTTAATGATTTCATAATTGAAAAAGTCTGCAAAAATAAAATAAAACCAATTGTCTACAGATTCGAAAATTTTCGCAAGACCCATTTTGCAGCTTTTTCATCGTTAATTTTACAACAAATTCCGTAACACTAGCCCCAGCGCACTCTCCTCTGATTCGTGCTTGCTCGCCTCGTATTGAGAAAATTACACTCGTGGAAAAAGTCCAACTTCTCCCCCTTGGTGCGTAATATACTATTTTGCCGTACATAATATGAGTAAGAAATATATTGCGCGCGCAAAAACTATAAACCAGGTCTTCTTTTTAAGAGAGGAAAGGCGTTCACTTCCTCCCTACTCAAACCTAAGACAGCATCCGTTGCAGCAGGAGGAAATGAAACAGGTAAATGTAAGGTATTCGACGATCACCAAGCAGTTTCGCTAACATAATCGTGGTATAATCATGTGGGAAATAAGGTAAAATAATCGTCCGGGATAATCTGTATCACGCGTCTACAAATGAGTGAAATGTGTATAAAGTGCTTCATTACAATCATCCAATTTTATTCAGTGTTCTCCTCGTTTACCAATTCAAATTTGTTATGCGTTAAAGTTTAACAAAAATTTTTATTATCGAAAGATTATACAACAAAATTCCGATATTGTATCTATCTAATAATATTGAATTTTAATTCTTTTAAAATGTCACTGATTAATTGGAAATGCGAGAAAATTTTATGGCAAAAAGGCGTCAAATCGAACTTTTTCAATTATCAATGCTTCAAATTTGAAATTGCTTGAATTTAAGATTTCGAGAGGCCATTCACAAAATACGTGATATATTTTCGTAAACTTCAGACCCCCCCCCCCTTGCGACCATTATTTTTAGCAAGGAGAATGATACTTCAACCCCCCCCCCCCCCCCCCCCCCCCTCTTGAACATATCAAGTATTTTGTGAATGACCCCTGAACAGATTTTTCAATTTTTTCGATTTGGAAAATTTGGATTGTTTAATTTAAAATTCTTGAAACTTGAGATTGTTCAAATTGAAAATCCAGCTAAAAAATAACTTTCATTATATCCCAAAGGAGAAATTTACTTTCCAAATTCAAAGGAGTTTCGAGAATTCAAAATCTATTCAAAGAAGATGATTAAAAAAAAAGGATTCTATTTTTTGTTATTTCCATTGAAAAATATATTTTTATCACAAGACTTAGAAGTTTTATGGAATGATGTGATATAGAGTAGAAATGTTTGCTATTTAATTTTCAATAATATTTGTTTGAAAAAGATAAATGAATGTTAATAATAGTCGTAAGTCAGAAGTGATTGTTAAGAAAGGACAAGATGTGTTAAATTATGTAACGTCTTACAGTTACATTATGAGACTGAAATAAAAGTGACAGTGCTAAAACCACACGCTTTCCGTACACAACTTTCACCTACGATACCCGTTTCACTTTCTTTGAACAGAGCATGGAAACGTTCACCAATCTGGAAATAAACCCGTTTAGTAAACGTCGGTCACGTTTTCTTAACGATCAACTGACTTATTTCCGTACAAAATTCGACTGCATCGTCAACAGTAATTAACATACTTTATCAAAATAAAAGTTAATAAAAAAGAAAAGAACAGCACTTGGAAACTTTCTCGTTACGTGTCTCATAAATATTCCGCGATTTGCCTCATACGCGAATGATTACATTCCTCTCCAAGTATTTAGAGTCATTATTACCTATTTTATTTTTCTACAACCATTACTAATAATTTGATAATTTTATTTATATTCCTGATTAAATTTTTTTTAAGTTTTAACGCAATACAGTCCGCTATATTTGATTAAAGTAATTCTGTATACTCAAGTTTCAAATGCCATACAAAATGAAAACTTTAAGACCAAATTAATTGGTTAGTAAGAAATACGAATAAATAAATAAATGTTAATTCAATTTTTTAATATTATAAAAGTTTGAAAACTAGTTCTGCTAATAATTCCACTTCTTTTAATTTCAAATAGACCTTTTTAACTGTAAGGTAAATTGTTAAATCAATACTAAATTTCGAACTGCTGTGAAGATCAATTACATTTTATGAATGCCATTTTGAGCGTTCCAATATTCTTAATTCAGCAATATAATATCTTTGTTTTAAATATTTATACACCTACTTGATTCATTAACAATAATACTTACAAGAAACTTTACTGCAAACCACTGCTTTCAAATTTTACGAATATCGTTAGCTTGTTTCTAACAATATTTGCAGCTAGATCAAGAATAAATATCGCTGGTTCAGTTATACATTTTAACCGCACACAAGTAATTTTTTTCATTGATTTTTTGTATATGAAGAAAAATTTGTCATCCGAAACAAACCTACACCTTACCTTATTCGACAGAATAGTAATAATTATTTTCTTAAACCTGTTATAAGAAAAAAATGATTTTTTAATATATACATGGATTCCAAATTAATTTTGAATTCTCCTTTTAATACCATTCGATTTTTTTAGTTTGGTTTTAACTACAGCACTAGTTTTTATTGTTACGTTACTTCTTTGGTATTTGGCAACACGAAAACCAGAAGGATATCCACCAGGTAATAATTATTTATCAATACCTTTAATTTGTAATAAATTAAATTTGAATATAAAAACTAAAATTAGAAATGTTTCATAATGGGCTCACAAAAACAGATCTAAGCATAGAATTCATTTAACAGTAATACATTTCAGCCCAAATTCTTTTCAAAGTTTATTTTCAAAATTTAGACCATTTTAATCCTAAAAGTAACTTTATAAGATGAAATACAAATTTCTCTGAGTTAATCATACATTTCAAAATTTACGATTGCTAATAAATAGTTGTGAATTTGTTCATTCATATTTTTTAGTTTCTTAAGTACGTACTTTAACATTAATAAGAGTAAATATGTTTATCAGAATCTTTGGATTTTTAAAATAACACAAATTTATCACTTATAAATGAAACACAAAAGCATTTTTGGCAATCTTATATTTTCATTAGACAAATTCTAATTTTATCCAAAAAAGTAAAATCATGTATGCTGCTGAAAGAGATATTTTATTTAATAATTTTTACCTAAAATAAAATGTTCTGACGGTTGGATCAACTAACCTAACCATTCTAATATTTTGTTTTACATAAAAATTATAGCACAGTTTTCTACTAAGGTAGATTTTAGACAAGAATTTAGAGTAGGCTATCCTAAAAACCCCCAATGTTTAATTTTTTTGATAATGCAAGCCCTAAAAACCGGTTCCGTTTGGTGAAAAGTAAATGCGTATTGTTGTTTTATTCTAAAGAAAACTTTAAGCGGCGGTATTGATATAGCTTACACGGCCCAAAATGATTATAACTGTTAATTAACTTTAATTTCTGTAAAAAATAATACTCGTTTTGCAGGAAATACACCAGGTTCTACCAGACGCCAATAAAATTTTTTTAAACAAATTCGAACGAAAATACTAGCCCTGAGTGTGAAAAACTAACCTTTATAGGGGTTGAAACATTAAATTATACATTTTGACATTTTCACACGAAATTCTATGGATATTTTAGTTTTTCAATGTCTTATACGATATAGCAAAGTGGAAAATATGATATTTTTCCAATTTAACCCCTATAAAGGGTAATTTTTCACGATCAGGGGTAGTAGTTTTTTTCTCATTGTTTTTTTTCATCAAGGGCTGGTATCTTGAGTTGTACACTCTGCCAAACACAGAAACACATATTATTTGTACGGAAATTAACGTTAATTAATAATAGTTTTAATCATTCTGGGGCAGTTGAGGCCTCAGGGCTGAGGTTTGAATTTTACGAGCTTAGCTATTGTTTGATACGTTTCCTAAGGATAAATTTCCACGATGTTTGCGGATTTCGCGAAAAATGGCCCTTCAACGGTTGATTTCAATAATAAACCCAATAAGAGAACCCAAACTGCATTCTGGAATTTTTTTTTAGTTTGAAGTTTAATTGAAAATTTATCTCTTTGGAAAATTCATTTTGTATTCAAAAAATTAATCTTCGCGGATGAGAATTCATCTTTGTTGGATAAAAATTCAACTTTTTTGTTGAAAGATGAATTATTTTGTTGAAAATTCCAATATTTTGTTATAGTTGTCTCTTCTGTCCGAAAACTTAACTGTTTTGTTGGGAATGCATTCTTTTGAATTGAACATTCATTTTTTACTATAAAACAACTCATATTTCTTGAATGAAAAACTAACTTTTTTGCTGAAAGTTTGACTTTTTGAGTTGAAAATTCAACTGTATTCTAAAAAATTCGTCTTTGTACATTGAAAAGTCAACTATTTTGTTGAAAATGTACCAATTTTTGGTTGAATTTTTATCTCATTTGTTTAAAAACTCGAACATTTGGTTAAAAATACAACTTTGTAATTTGAAAATTCAACTATATTATTGAGACTAATTTTTTTGTCTAAATTTTAACTGTTTTGTTATTAAAAAATTCCTTTTTGATTAAAAATTCATCTTTTATGATAGAAATGTAATCTTTCTCGGTTTAAAATTAACTTTTTCTTGAAAATTCACCTTCCTTCTATAGAATTCGTCTTTTATTATTGAAAATGCAGTATGTTTCGACTTGAAATCTTAAGAATTTAAAGTACTTCATACTGAATTCATTATTGTATATACCTGCATTAATTTTATTTAAAAGAATTTGTACCCCTATTATTTCCCCATTTTGCTAAAATCGTTAAATCGTAAAATCGATTTTGTTAAAATCGAGTTCACCGCGATGTTGTTATTATAAAAAGTTTAGAATGTCATAATGTCAATCCGATAAATCGCTATAGGTGTTAATTTAATTAGTTACTAAATTCCTAAAAAGTGAGTCATTGAATTAACGATTTTATTTTTGATAAGGACCGAAATGGTGGCCAATTTTGGGATCAGCGCTGGAAGTCGAAAAAATAAGAAGGAAAACCGGATCCCTTCCAGCAACTTTCACAGCCCTGAGTCAGAAATATGGTCCAGTTATTGGATTAAAAATTGGAGTAGATCGAATTGTTATATTAAATAGTTTTGAAAGTATGCGATCTATGTGCACGAATGATCTTTGCGATGCAAGGCCTACTGGTCCTGTTTACGAAGTTCGAACTTTCGGAAAAAGACAAGGTGAGACAAATATATATACATATATATGAAATATTCATGAAGAATAAAAATGTAAGGTTTTGAACCTCAATTCAGCTATACAACTTCTGAACCTTATTTCCCAGGCCTGATTGTTACGGATGGCAATTTGTGGGTCGAACAGCGAAGATTTGTTCTTCGTCATTTGCGAGAATTCGGTTTTGGGAGAACCAGCATGGCAACATTGATAGAAGAAGAAGCACATCATCTAGTGGAACATTTTAAAAAACTTTTTCGAGAAAGTTCTAGATCTCAATCATCTTTTTCTAGAGATAATGATTTTCCTTTTAAAGATAAGCAAAAATCAAAAAATGGTCAAATCTATCAATTGGTGAATGAAATTGAAAAAAAGATTGAAAACAAAAAGGATTTAAAGCCAATGAGCCTGAACGATGTTTATGCAAAAGCAGAAGATTATGAGGAAATTAGAAGACTTTTCCAATCAACGGGTGTTGTAGTGAGGATGAATGATGCTTTTGGGGTTCCAGTCCTTAATACTCTATGGAGAATGATGGCTGGGCGAAGGTGTAATAAAATAATTTTTATAATAAATTTTGCATAATAGATATTAATAGAACCTTTTGATACAAATAATTTATTCTTAAATCTCTTTTCTAAATTCTAGATTCAATACAGACGACAAACAAATGTTACATCTTCAGAGGATCCTGAATAAACTTCTAGGAGAAATCGACATGATTGGATGCCCATTTGGCCACTTTCCAATTCTTAGGTTTATTGCACCTGAAGCTTCTGGTTACAAAGCATTTTTAGAAACTCATCAAGAATTGTGGGAATTTTTAAAGGTATAGTTAGAAAAAATAATTTTATGAATTTATTTTAGTTCAGTTCCCAATTTGCTGAGTTCTTCAAAAGGATGTCTACTAATTTTCGCCCACCAAATACCCGGGATGTTTTTATTTTAAATATCAAATCGCATCTTAATAGAAGCACAAATAGAATGAATGGTCACGGGGAAAAATGATCAGAGTCCGCATTTGTAAATTATCCATAATAACGCACAGAAAAAACTAATAATTACATTTTTTTGGGTAATTTTTTACATGGTTAAAGTTTTATTCAGAGAACTTCACGTCTTTCAAAATACATTTGTTGTCGTAGAAAGGCAAAAGAAACTTTAACCGATATTCGGTTAAAGTTTATGCCGTAAACTTCATTTTTGTCTCGGGTAATTTCTACGCTGGTATCAGGGAGATTTACTGGTTGAAATAGATATAAGTGGCTCACTGATATTACTACAGTGAAAATTTCACTGACAATCAATGAAATATCACAGATTACCTATGATATTTCTACTGATTTCTAGTGAAATTTCTCAATGGCTAAATACAATTAGTGATGCAATATCGAAAAAATCGATGTATCAGTAGATATTTTTTTTAATGTTTACGTAACGATATATCGGCATGAAGATATTGATATCAAATATCGATTTATCGTTTAAAATATGTTTATATTTCCCATTATTTCGACATTGATATTACATCACTACTTAGGTACGGCCACTGATAGATTCTGACCTTTATTGCAACTTACATGTACTCGCCGGTGGACTCTGCTCATTCTTCCCTGAATACTGATATGACTGAATATACCGTTTCGAATCTACCTGTAATGAGCTGTTATATGCAAAACAATGACTTTATTTTTTTCAAAGAGTGGATTCTGATCGTTTTCCCCCATGAACCTTCCAATGCATTTAACATAACGTTTTCCTATGTATAATCTTATATAATGTGATATCTTACCATATTTAAACAAAATAATATTTTTGTAATTTATGGTGTCGAGTAAAAATAATTACAATTAGATTGATATTGCTTCAAACATTTGTGCCCACAATAGTGGTCCTCTTCAGTTAAGTATTCGGATAATTGTTTAAACGTAATATGGAAAATATAATACAATTTCGATCTGTTAATTATCTGCGCAAATTGGGTTAACATTATACTTGTTACTTTTTATAAACTAAATTTTTTGTTTAAAATCTTAGAAAATCTACATTTTGTAAATTTTATTTTTTGAAATCTGTAAGCAGAAGTTTTAAATTATGTTTGCATCTTTTTAAAACTTCTAAAGATTACAAAATTTAGCATTAATATTATTTATATTCTCCTTCGAAATTTTAGGAAATCATTTGACATTGTTCTTTAATCCGAAAATTTTTATTTTCGACAGGCAATTTAATTATAAACCAAAAAGTGTAATTTTCTACGAAATAGATTAATTTTCAATAAAATAGTCAATTTTTTAACCAAGCAGTTTAATTTTCAATCAACATACAGGATGGACACGCTGGGGCTTATCAAAAAGTATGCAACCCGTCTTACACGCAAGTGCTATTCTACGGACATATATCCGGGGTTGCATACTTTTTGGTCAACCCCAGCGTGTCCACCCTGTATAAAATTAAAAAAATAATAATTTTCGAACTGAATTTTTTTTTCAAAATATTAATTTTTAACTAAGAACATTAATTTTCTAACAAAAAGACCAATTTTTACCAAAGAGCATGAATTTTCAACACAAAAAGATCTATTTTCAACCAAAAATGGAATCGTTAAATTTTAAGCCAAAGAAATTCTCTTTTTTGTTCTCTTAAAATCCTTCCGAATTCTTAAAAAGTTTCGAATTGTTTTTTCAAAATCTTAAAGAAACTTGCCTTTTGTTTAAAAATTTTTGAAAGAATTTTGAAAGAAAATTTAAATTATTCGAATTTGTCTTGAATAAGAAAAAAAATCTGCATTAAATTCTAAACCTTCTAAGATCTTTTCAAGTGATTCATATTTTTCCTATTGTTTTTTAATTCTGCATAACTAAAAAAATTAACTTAAAGCCTTTCTCATTCTTTTTTAACAATTTGGAAAAATTGTTGAAATTTTTAAAAATATTTTCTTAAAATTAATTTTTCAAAATAGAAAATCATTGTAAAAAATTTCGCAGAATTTCTTAAGAGATTTTTCTTATTCTCTTGAAATCTTTCAAAATTCTTAAAATGCTTCTAAATTTTTGTTCGCAATTTTCAAAAATCTATATTCTATTCGTAGTCTTTTTTAATATTCTGACATCATTCAATTTTCCTTAAAAATTTTAAATACTGCAACATTATAAAAATTGTTTTAAAATCCTTCAGATTCTTTTTCGACATATTTCAAAATCTTCAAGTCTTAAATTAATTATACAAAATAAAACCTAAATCATTTTAAAAAATTTCAGAAATCTTATTGACGGTGTCAGTGATGTTCTTGTTACAAATTATAGTGTTGTAGCAAAATGTCAAAAGCAGAATTATTTCCCATTATTACACAATCATTTGTAATTAAAATTTTCTTTTTTATCGATGAAGTTTTATTTAGAAACTTAGCTTTACAAATTCATAATTAATAATTATAATTCACTATAGTGGAATTTCGAAAATGCCCTGACCAAAATTAATTCGATTCTAGATTGAATGGAAAAGTCACAAAGAGACATTCGATCCTTTATTACCACGAGACTTAATGGACGTCTATTTACAAGTTTTACAGTCTGAAAGTCCCAATGACACGTTTTCAGGTAAATAAAAGTTCAGATCAAATATTAACAAAATGTCCCTGCCGAAAACTTAAGATAAGATTTCATTCCGAATAATTTTGTATCATTCCGAAATCTGTATCCGAACCAAACCGACTCAATCCGCACCATCCGATTTATATATTGAATTTTCAATCCAAATGAATCTGATTTCAGACTGAATTGGATTCATTCGGATTGAAAATCGATTTAGGTCAATCCTAGTTCGGATTAATTAGGATTGAACATTTTTTCGGATTGATTCGGATTAATTTTTAATTAATATTGGTTGAACAAAATTAAGAGCTTCTTTGGATTGGTTTAGATAGATTCGGAAACAGATTTTGGAATGATTCGAATTGTTTTGGAATGAATTCCTATCAATATAAATGGAAACTTTAAATTTCCAGAATCTCAACTGCTGGCGATATGTGTTGATTTATTCATGGCTGGATCAGAAACTACATCAAAAACTCTAGGTTTTTGTTTTTTATATATGCTATTATATCCAGACATACAAAAAAAAGCTCAGAATGAAATAGATTCAATCACCTGTCGTGAAAGATTACCATCTCTAAACGATAAAACAAGGTATTTAATATTATTTTTATCAAATGTTTAAAATTAATTTAAAATTTTAGTTTATAAATATATTGACATTGGGATGATTTTCTTCTAGAATGACATACGTAAATGCAATAGTGTATGAATCATTAAGAATGTTCATGGGAAGGACGTTGAACGTTCCTCACAGAGCTTCAGAGGACACATTCATCTTGGGTCATCGAATTCCAAAGGTCAAAAATAAATATAATATAATATTTATCAAAATAATAAACCCGGGGATCACAGCGCAAAAGAAGCTCAAAAAAGGAGAAATGTGGTAATTTTTTCATGAAAAAAGGAAAAAATAGGGGAAAGAGTAAGGAAAGAGTAATTAGAAAAATGAATATATTGTGCTGAAATGTTGAGAAATGGTTCAAAACACATAAGTGCACGTCTGTCTGCTCCACTCAAGTTATTATTTTGTTTATATACTGCAATTTTTTACTTTAAATGTAACTGAGAGCAGGGCTTTAGTGCCTCGGCTGAAATCGACTGAATAAAATGGAAAAAATTAAAAAAAATAAATAAAAACTCAAGTGGATCAGACGAATAGATTTTAAACAATTTCTTAAAATTACAGCTTAATATATTATTTTTATCATTATAAAATTTCCGACTGTAATGACATATAATTGGTCACGTGACACGCTGTTACATGCCCTTAAATATTTATTTTTGAATGTAGAAAAGAAGAAACAATCTTTTTATACAAAATTTAACATTTTTTCAATCATTTCAAATGATCCTTTAATTATTTATGGCATTGAGAAATGTATTTTAAAAAATAGTATATACGGAGAGACCCTTCAATAGCTCTCCCTTCTATAGCCATTTCGATAATTTAGGCCGCACCGCAGGTAGGTCACATAGAGCTGCGCGCGGTCTGCGGTTGTCATTCAAGTCCACGCGAGCACTCAGGCGTGAATAAACGAAAGCGCAGCGTGCTCTAACAGGCTTGTATCCACCCACCCTCAGCCCCAAAACCGGCGCAATAGACAAATTTCACTGTACTTAGGCCTTAAGCCGTTGAAAATCTATTCACGGTAACATAAAAAAGTGCGACAAAAAATCAAATTAGTTAAATAAATTATTTTAATATGTTTAAAACTCTCAATTTAAATTTGAAAATATAGGTTCAAAAGGTATATTTTTTTAATACTCTTATTAATCTCTAATTTAAAATCGTTTAAGTGCCTAAAGTATTTAAATTTCAAAAATATTTCATTTGCATAGATAAAATAATTATACTATTAGAACTAAGCACTGTAGTTTGAAAGTGGACAAATAAACATTTGCAAATTTTTTATTGGTAAGATTTAAAAATAAAATGTGTGACTACTCAACATTCATATTCAGATTAAAAATATTCAATTTTTTAATTTTTTTAACTTTGTACACTTCAGATGAAAAGTGTTGAATTTTGAATACTTTCTTTTAAAATTACTATATAATTCTTAACAGTTCCATTTTTATGTGTCATATGATTTTCAGCTACAAGTTTTTTTAAAAAAGTGTTTCTTCTGCATGAACTAATAATTGTTTACAGCATTTAAAACGGATTGTACTTATATAGTAAGTTATTTGTCTTACGATACATAGATTTTTATTTTGTACAATGTTATAGCTCTTGCACATTTAATTTCAATTCGAAAAATGTATTAATAACATGTTTAATTTTCATTTAAAAAAGTAAAATTGATTATAATGGAAAATCCCGTAAGTTAAAAAAATTTAACTTTCATTCAAGCGCTAGCATATACATATGTACCAGTTTTGAAAAGAATAATTTCGTAGATGTAAAAGAAAAAATGGTTCTTATACTTTTATCACGTACATTTCCATTTACAGAGAATTTCAATTGAAATATTTTATTTTCAAATACCGTATATTTAAAGAGAAACGGAGAAGTTTTTCGAGAATAGGAAGATAAATCTGCGACGGTTGAATCTCGCGCTCGATAATGAGTTACCTCGCGCTTCGCGCTCGAACATTATTACACCTCGTGCTCGGATATTTGTTCTTTGCATTTGGAATGCTTGAATTACACTTTATCAAATTCATATTATGAAGTATCTACCTAATTAAGTATAGTGGAAGATTAAGTTTCTCAAAGCTCTGTAGGCTTTGAGGTACACATTGTCATCGTTACACTCGCGCTGCGCACTCGATTTTCAACAGATATTTGTAAACAGGTTTTGTTCAATCTTTTTTCTCGTAACTTTCGTCGTTTTTCCACACATTTTTATTATATTTTTTTATCTTCAATGTTATTTTTCACGAATAAATCAAAAAGTACGCGTCCAATCAAGAATTGATTCTTAACGAAATTGCAGATCTTTTTGGGGATAACAATTGTTGTTAATTTATCTTTTTTCGTGTCCTACATAGTTTGGCCACAAAATGGAATTTTTGATTGTTCATTATATATTGTGCAATCGAAATTTGAATTTTCGATTTTTCAAGAAAATCCAAAAATTTGTTATGATAATCTTGTAGGGCTTTCAAAAAGAAATGATTTTCTTCTCTTGACTTTTTTTTTATATCGTGGGTTTTTTGGTTTAAAATTTGGATTTTCGGTTAATTGAAAATTTTTTAAAAATGCTATAACTCTGAGAATTTTCTTTTTATCGGACAGGCAGACGCCATCGTAAAAACTTGATTTTCAGATTCAGGGGGTCTCGAAACGTGGAGATCCGTTTAAAAAGTGTGATGTCAAATTTCCAACCATTCTAATACTTTCTCAGTCATAAATGATGAGAATGTAAAAAGGCTAAATGCAGGGGAATATGTGAAAGACTGTGATCCCTGTTAACGTTTAAACCAAATTTTCATCGTAGAATATTGTGTACAGGACACAATGCTTGTCGTCAACTTTAATCGGGTCCTAATGGATGATAATTGGAAAGATCCTGAAGCCTTTCGGCCAGAAAGATTCATCGACGATGAAGGAAAACTGTTCCTGCCAGATACTTTTCTACCTTTTAGTTTAGGTACTTTTATGAATTATTAATCAATAATAATAATTCATAATTATTCAAAAAATATTTATTAAGCTATTAAAATTTCCGTGATAAAAAAATGTTTTTTTATCTTGTAGGAAAACATCGATGCATGGGTGAAGTTCTTGCCAAGAGCAATATTTTCGTCATCGTAGCAACTCTCTTGCACGAATTCACATTTTCAGTGGTCCCGGGAGAAGAAACCCCAACTACTGATTTCATTGATGGAGTTACAGCTGGACCAACACCATACAGAGCTTTACTCAAACAGCGGAATTAATTATCGATCTACATGGAGAGAAATTTCGAGAGATTGTTTCACGGCACTACTCCTTGATTTTCTTACGCTTTGGCGCGAGAACTAACATCTCGGAACTCTCGCTTTTAAAGAATATGTCTCGAAGTTTCAGACATTGCGCCATGCCCCTTTGCTCCCAGATCTGGAATTCTATGCTTTTAGATCACAGAGTCCGAGACTTTAAATCACGTGAAAATTGTAGCTCAAAAATCACGCGCTACGTGAATTAATCTCTTGAAATTACTCTCCGTGTATAAATAGATGTATATATTTTAAATAGAATGCCTCCCGAGTATTTTAAGCCTAAGATGAACAAATTTTTCAAATGGCCTTCCAATAAATTCCAGTTTTAGACGTTTTATTGCATAGGGCTCGGATTAACGACAAGGTTTAGTCGCATAAATGTTGAAAAAAGTCCACAAAAAGTCGCAGTATATTTTGAAAGATAATGAATAAAGCAGTATATCTCGTCCTAAAATATTTATTTCGAAACTGTTAAACTTGTGAACTTGATTATTTTAAAATAAGAGAAATGGAAAAGGACGAATTTTGTATAGAAGACAGTTCAATTTTCAACCAAGAAAGATGGCCATTTTCATCGTAGAAAAAAATTCACGGCCATTTCCCAGTTTGTAAGCATTTTTCACGGTCAGTAGAAATAAAAAAAAACTCGAACTCAAAGCTAAAAATTTCTCCATTTGAAGTAATAAAAACTGAGCTGCAAATCATTTTAAGCCAGAAATACTAAAAATTGAACGATTGCATTTTTGTTGTAAACTGAACACTACATAAATTAAAAGTTAAATTATTTTTATTTCGAATAGTTTAAAAATCCTTAGAAAGCTTCAAATTTTTATTTTAAAATCTTGACATATATATACATGTTATTTTGCGTTTTTTCAAATTTTAAATTATGTTTGAATTATTTTCAGAACTTCTAAACATATTTTAAAATTATTTGAATTTTTCTAACATTTTTTTTAAATCCTGTAAAATATAAGTATTTTCTTACAATTTTCCAGATTCATTTTTTACAATTATAGAAATCTTTTTAAATATTCTCTTGAAATTAATTTTTTTAAATAAAAAGTGATTTTCAAAAATCCTGTCAATCTTGGGAACATGTTTTTTTGTCTTTCACAATTCTTAAAAAACTTCTAAATTTTTTTCCAATTTTTAATTAATTTTGAATCTTTTTAGACCTTCTAAATATTACTTTAACTTACACGAAGTTTTTCTAGTAAACAGTTTTTTAATTGAAACAGTTTAATTTTAATGCTAACATCTGAAAATTTTTAAATTTTGCACAGATTTCGAATCGCCTTGTGAAATTAATGGTTATTCACTTCTTAAACCTTAATGTACAGTTCAATTTTTTTAAAAATTATCATAATTTGCTACAGTTGAAAAAAATCGGACGAAAAAAGAGAAATTTCAAAATACTTTAAATTGGAGAATCGTGATTTTATAACGTGATAAAATAAACAATCTATGATTCAAAAGGTGTATTATTCTATTTTTGAGAGGAAAACAAATTGGAAATTTAATAAAAAATGCCGCAGTTATGAATTATTATATATATGCGCATACCAAAAACGTTTTTTTACCATAACATCAGATTTTGGGGGTGTATGAAATATTTTGCATATGAAACATTTTTTAGTTTCACTAGACCTGCAATGTAATGTCTACTGTCTCGTGAAAAGTACATCGAGTTTTTTTCTTTTTTTTTGTAACAAAGTGTTAACTCAATGTCAAACATGCGCATTGTTAAAAATGATTTAAAGCTTTACCTAAAAAGAAAGCAAAAACATCATAAGACACGAAATAAATATTTTTAAATAAACAATTTTAACCAGAAATATTTTTTTCTAAAGTTCACCTTTAATTCTCTTCCGAAATCAGAAGTCATTCAAAAAACACATGATACGTTTAGGGGGGGGGGGAGTATTATTCTCCATGTTAAGATCAATAGAAAAAGTATCACGCATGGGAGGGGGGTGAGAAGTTCCTGAAAAATGTATTACGTATTTTGTGAATGGCCCCTTACGATCAATCATGCCAATATTTTCCTCAATTCTATAAATAATTTTAAAAAATTCTAATTTTCAAGCTTGAGAAAATTAGTTAAGATCCTTAATCGAAAATCTTCTAATACATAAATTAAATTAGATTGAATTTTTGTAAAACTAAACGAAAAAAATGGTTCAGCTGCAATATAAAAAACTGATCATTTTCTAAAACAGAATGTGGCTGTTTTAATCAAAGAAAGAAATTTCCGGTCGTTTCCCGATTCGCAAACATTTTTCACCGCCAATAAACTTAAAAAATTGAAATTCCAAAGCTAAAATTTTTCCATTTGAAGGAATAAAAAATAAACTACAAATTAAAGCATAAAAAGTGGAACTCTTGAATTTTGACGCTCAGTCCCAAAATTGATATTTAATCCAGATTTGACTGTATTAAAATCGAAGATTTAAAGTTTTTTAATTTAAAAATTGTGTACCAAAATGTTCAATAATTTACAAGTATTAAATGAAAGGTACTTACAGTTTTAAATTTAACAATTTTAAATGAAATGCAGATAAACTGCCAAATTTATCATTTTTAACTTTTATAAAACCCTGCAACTTTTAAATTTTAGAAAACCCTGCAACTTTTAAAATATTTCCTTAAAATTCTGACCTATAAGTAACAACCATTCAGATATTTAAAAATTGCGAAAAGACTGAAAATAAATTTAAAAGCTTTTCAAGAACTGTGAAAGGCTTCAAAACAATAAAAACTTTTTGCTACGATTTCTAGGAAAATTGAAAATGATTTTTTATTTTTAAACCTTATTTTAAGAGAATTTTTAAAAAGATTTAAAAATATCAAATTCTTCCTACCATTTTTATAAAATCCTGAAAATTTAAAATAATTCCTTAAAATCTTTAAGATTCTTTTTCATCAATTTTATAAATCTTTTAAACCTTTTTTAAATATTCTCTTAAAATAATTGTTCAAAATAAAAAATCCTTTTCCATTTTCCTGGTAATATTAAAATAATGATTTTATTCTTTTCGAGCCTTTTACAATATTCTTAGAAAGCTTCGAAATTGTTTGTTTGGAATCTGCGAAAATCTAAATTTTGTTTTAAATTAGGCTTTGGCCGTTTTCACCGCAATTTCGCAACGAATAGCCGAATTTTGTCAGTACACACACTTAGATATTAAATTTTGTTTCAAATATAATTAAAATGGTAATGTTCAAAGTTTAAAAGCTCTTCGAAATTCCAACGATTCCAGGCTTTCTATGTCAAGTTGTTTACATTTAAATATTTGGTTTCAATTTACTCGTCGTAAATGACCAGTCAAATATTGGTAAATGTTCAATAATTATTCTTTTACTTAATTAAACATTTTCAAATTTAATTTCTTATATATTATTAGGAAGTTATTTGTAAGCCGAAAATAGTTTATAAAGTTTCAATCGGACGTTTACATTTTTTAAATGACGTTAAAATTGGGAAATTGCTAAATTTTGAACGGATTTAGAATCGTTTTGCCAGATCGATTATTGTCCACTTTTTTTACTTCAAGTATATATCCGTTTAAGAAACATTATTTATTAACATTAACATTTGATAAAATAAAAAAGGGTTTTATCCCAAATTTTCAACTTCAAACACTTTTAATTTTTTATAGTTTTAGTCTGAAATACAGCATTTTCAAATACTTCGAATAAAAAATTTACTCTTAAAAATAAAAATGTAAAATTTTATAAGTAAAATATTTTCGAATTACGCATTGTAAACTGAATCATAGCATTATTAAAAGATAAAAAAATGAACAAATTATTTCAAAAACTGTTGAAATCGAATTTCTTCTAAGAATTTGTCAAAAAATAAATCCACTGCCATTTATTGGTGTAAAAAAATTCCCGTCCATTTCCCGGTTTCCCAATCGAGTGGCCACTTTGCTAAAAGCTTAATGCGAGAATTTCTTTCTCATGGGAAAATATGTAATTGTTTTCAAAAACTCGCTTGAAATTCTTTAAAATCAATAAAACTACAAAATAACTTGTAAATCATTCAAATTTTTTGAATTATTTTTAAATCCTTTAAAAAGAAACTTGAAGATTCCGCCAAGTCCCTAGTAATTCCTTGAAATCACTTGAATTCCTAGAACTCTCGTGAGATTCCTTGAAAATCCTTAAAGTCTTCCGAAATTTTTTGAAGTCCCTTCAACTTCTTTGAAATAATTTAAAATATTGTAAAAATGACTAAAATTAATTCAAATCTTTTAAATCCAAAATTCTTTAAACTTTCTTATGCTCTTTAAAATCTCTTGAAAATCCTTAAATCAATCAATTTCTTTTAGTAACTTGAAAGCTCCTAAAGTTCATTAAATCTGTTTTATTAACTTTTCAATAACTCGCTTGAATTTCTTTAAAATCAGTAAAGCTATCGTAAAATCTTATAAAATCTCTTGTGAATCATTTAGAAAGAAAATTTAAGATTCCGCCAAGTCCCTAGTAATTCCTTAAAATCACTTCAGTTCTTAGAAATCCTTAAAGTCCTCCGAATTTTTTTGAACTCCCTTCAACTTTTTTGAAATCATTTTAAAAAATTCAAAATCGACTAAAATTAATTAAAATCTCTTAAAATCTCTTAAAATCCTTAAAATTTTTTTAGACTCCTTAAAATCTCTTGAAAATCCTTAAATTATTAAATTCTTTTAAATCCCTTGAAGTCTTTTAAAATGTATTAAAATCTTTTTAAAAAACTTTTTTTTAAATAACTTTTTAGATAGCTCTAAAATCTTTAAAAAATTCTTATAAATCTTGAAACGTTTTTGAATTATTTTAAAATTCTTTTTAAAAAAATCTTAAAATCTCGTCAAGTCCCTATAGTAATTTCTTAAAATCACTTGAATTTTCAGAAATTCTTTAAGTTTTTTTTTTTTAATCCTTTAACTCCTCCGAATTTTTTCGAAATTCCTTCAACTTCTTTAAAATCATTTTAAATTTTCGAAATTGAGTACAGTTAATTAAAATCCTTTGAATTTTCTGAAATTCCTTAAAATATTTAAAAAATTACATCCCTTGAAATCTCTTCAAATTCATTAGGATCTTGTTAAATAACTTTTCAGTAACTCGCTTGACATTCCTTAAAATCACCTAAACTGCCTTAAAATCTAATCAAATCTCGTGCAAAACCGTAATCCTTTTTGGATCCTTAAAAAAATCTTTAAAATTGTTTTAAATCGTTAAAAATCTCTTGAGAAATCCTAAGATCACTTGAAGGCTTTTAAAATCCTTTAAAGTCTCTTTAATATAACTTTATTTGACACGAATCCACTTAAAATCACTTATTATCGAAAAGTATTATGACATGAGTCGCCGGCAATTGAGATTATGACCTTAATTACGGCAAATTATAATTTTTCGTGATGGATTGCCTAATCGCACATTTTCCAAATTGCCAACAATAATGAAAAAAATGGCTTTTATTTACTAAAAGCAAAGCTATATCACAATTTTTTTTATTTAATTTCGCGGAAATCATTTTTAGTCAAAATCAGATTTTGATGTGACCTACCGAGCGTGACGTAATATTAGAATACTCAATTGTAAGAATGCAGTACAGAACTAGATAACCAACATTTGTTTGACACATGGTTTATTGCATACAAAATTCTTAAAAATGAGATACCCGCTGCGATAAAAGATTCGTTCAAATACTCCTTTTTTAATATAGTAATAAAAAAAATGTATCAACGTTTTAGGCAAAATTTCACTGTGGTAATAATTTGCTGTCTTCCCTTCAGCATCTTTATTTCTTAAAATTATTCTCGTGTATTGAAATAAAAGTCTTCTTTTTTATGGTACTTTCACCGAAAAATCTAATGTGAATATAGGTTTTACAGAAGGTAACAAAATTTTGTTTCGAGCGAAAACAAAAATTTTCGGTTGGACTTCGGATCAACCAGGTCTAAAAAATTCCAGGAAGTTTAGAATAAATCTAGTCTCGCCTAAAGAAAAGAATATCTCCGATATACGATATAGCTTTATTTATTACCTGATCGTCTCGTTACACTTGAATCGAAATAAACATTGAATTAATAACTAGGGTCACACGATAAAGCAGTTACGCAATAAATTAATCCGAAGAGCCTTGCCTTTCTTTGCTATCTCTGTACTCAGAACCAGCTCTAGATCTCGATTTTTCCTCAGATTTGGCTTCCTTCTCTGCTCTCTTTTCCTTGCTCGACTTTTTCTCACTCTTCTCATCACTCTTCTTCCCATTGCTTTCTGACTTGTCCTTACTGCGTCCTTCCTTATCCTTATCCCTGGACTTCTCCGAGTATTTCGACTTGGACGACCTAGACTTTGATTTAGATCTTGAGCGCCTGCTCCTAGATTTCGACCTTTTGCTGCGAGACCGAGATCGACTTCTTCGTTTGGGGGACCTCTTCTTGCGATCTTTCGACTTGGTCCTAGAACGTCGAGATTTTGACCTCCGTGACCTGGAGCGAGAACGGTGACGACCTCGAGAGCTGCTTCTCCTTCGAGAAGGTGATTTCCTCTTCCGATCCTTCGATCGGGATCTACGTTTCGAACGCGATCGCGATCTGCGACGATGTCTTGAACGTGAGCGTCTGTGACGAGAACGGGAACGCTTTCGAGACCGGGATCTTCTGGAACGGCCTCTCGATCGAGATCTAGATTTCCTTCCACGAGATCCACTCCTACTCCTCTTGTCTTTAGACAACATGCCACCGATCATAGGATCAATAGCCGCCGAAATTAGATTATGGGCCTCTTTTACCCGCGACATGGCCTCCTCGATTTCCCTCTGCGCCGCCTCGTTGCTCTTCGCTTCTGGTTTTGATATGGCTTGCAGAGAGTGATAGATTGAAATAGGCATATCGCCCAGTAAACTACCATTTAACTGCAAAGCTGGGACGATAGAGGTTTGTTCAGTGAGTTCTAATAATGCGTAGTGGTCAGTGTCCGAGTCTCTCGTACACAGTCTTGAATACTTTACTTCTACGTTATTTTCAGCAAAAAAATCTAATAATTGCTCTGCTGTTATCGAGGGGTCAAGATTTGCGACTATCAGCGTTCTTCTTATCTCCTCGATCCTTCTGCTGTCCAAGTGACCAGGCAAGTGAGGATATGGAGGAAGACCATTCGCTTCCAGAGTAGGATCCATCGTTGTGATTACATGATTCGGCGGGATGCCTTCAATCGCGTTTACTACATTTGGCGGCAGTTTTGGCTCGGAAGGGTAAAGACCTGAAAAAAGTGCGAATGGTTATTGCATGTTTTGATAGAAAGTGGGATTCATTAAATGGAAAAATTTCCTACAAGACAATAAAGTAAAATACTGAAAGTTTCGTAACACTGCTGTTACTTCACAACAAAAAATAAAATAGAAAAAAATCGTCTTGGCACAGTAAAATACACCGTGGGTTTTGATGGAATTCAACTCAAGAGATCTTGCAACTCCCGGTCTTTATCTATTTTTTTACGATACCTCTCGATCATTTTGAAAACAATCGTTGAGCCGTTATTGGAAAAACTCAATTTTTTATTGGTGTGTGTGGGGGGGAGGGGGGGTATTGATGTTTAGTTTTGTAGAAATAGCAATTAAGTGGTGAATATGATAGACATAAACTCTTTATTTGTGAATTCAAAAAGAGTATTTGTATATTAAACATCTTGCGATAACCAAATCCATTTACAGCTTTTATGAATAGCTGAATCAAGTTGAAAAAATTCCATTTTTTTTTCAATTGCTTCTTTCTAGTGCATCTCTTACTGATTACAAATTTTTGTTACCAAATTTAAAGATAAAAAATAAGTTTCGACACCTATAACTCCAATAGTTCGCAGAGCGGCCGTTTTAATAGCATACAAAAATTCCCAATCATTTCTGAACACTTCTAAAATTATAAGTCAAAATTATTTTCACTGTACACAGTTTAAATAACCTTAATAAGCTTCAAAATATTATTTCAAAATCTTAAAACTTCTAATGTTGTTTTAAATTTATCTAAGTTTTGAATTATTTTTGACAATTTTTCCGAACTTTCAAACACTTTTTAAAATGATTCGAATTCTTCCTATTTTTTTAAATGCTGCAAAATTAAAAACATTTCCTTAAAATCTTGCAGATTAATTTCTGAAAATTTTGGAAATCTTTTTAAATATTCTCTTACGAATAATTTTTTACACTAAAAAGTCAGTTTCAACTTTCCTAGAAGTCTTAAGAAAATGTTTTTATTCTTTTGAAGCCTTTCAGAATTCTTAAAAAACTTCTAATTTTTTTTTCCGAAATCTGCAAAAATCTATATTTTGTTTTAAATTAGGCCGTGGGCTATTTGCACTGAAAATTAGGTATAAATAGCCGGATTTTGTCAATGTGCGTAGACACTTCGTTTGAATTATTTGAAATCATTTCTAATTTTTAATTAATTTTGAATCTTTTCAGATCTTCCCAAGATCTCTTCAACTTACTCGAATGTTTTCTAGAATATATAGATGTACAATATTTATTATACATAAAAATTCAACAATTTTACATGTAAATTAAACTGCATATTAAAATTCTTTAAATGAAAAATGTAAGCTTAAAAATTAAAATCCAAAATGGAAAATTTGTAAGTGAAAGATTTTCGAATTATGCCTTGTAAACCGAATGATATCATAATTAAAAAAGATAAAAATTTAACTCATTAAAAAAACTCTTAAAATCAATCTTGGACATACTTTTTTTTTAAATTTGGAAAATTCCCGGTCGAAAAATTAATTCACTGTCATTGCCCGATCTTATAAAATTCCCAGTTTCCCGTTCCAGCGACCACTCTAAGTTCAAGACCTACTCCTAAGCTATTGGAGATGTAAGGTTCAATTTTTTTTGAGTTTTATACCCTTTAATTCGCGTAAAGCATAGCTAAGCATTAGGTTCTACCAGAAAGTATCAATTAAAATATACTGAATTATTTCAATTTTGTCGCCTATTTTCAAACATTTTTAAAAGATTTCGTTATGTCAAGATTGTTAATTACACAAAACTATACTTAATCCCCCCCCCCCCATTGAGTTTTTTCAAAAACGGCTGTAACGACATTTTTCATTCTTGTCCAAAATGATCGTGAGGTGTAACAGTAATGACAACAAATAAAAACGGGAGGTTCTAGTAATGCTCTATGCATTTTTTTGCATTGAATGAAAACTATTAATATTTTTGATAATTAGGCTGTTTTAAATCACTACCCGATAAGAAAACCAGGACTTATCGGGTGCGATCTTGAATACTGGATATGCAAAATGAACAGCTGTCCTTATGAAAATTTCGATTAATGCAATTTTAGAATAACATGTGATAGATTATCGATTGTTGAACTTATTTTTGAAAAAAGGTAAGACTCGTTTTTTAGTTATGTGCTTCAAGTTACACCGAAATTAATTATACTACAAAAATTGCAGGGATCACAGGCCAAAAGGAGATTAAAAAGGGAAAATTGGGTAATTTTTTTACAAAAAAATGGGCAAAATAGGGGATAGCTTAAACATTTCTTTTTATACTTATAAAAAAAGAAACAATATTTTTATATAAAATGTTATATGTTTAAAACTTTTTTAACCATTTTTGAATCATTTCTGTCATTAAACAATTTTTTAAGCCGGTGGGAAATAATTGAGTTTGACATTTAAAAAGTAACATTTTAAAATTACTTTTTATGGGCAAGAATCTTAAATAAAATGAAAGAATTACTCATATATAGTTTGCAGTTTATCAACTTGGAATATTCCATTTCTTAAATATGTAGGTCACTTTGTACTTTTGAATCAAAAAGTATTCACCTTCAATTACTTTTTTTACGAAATATTTCTAACTCTTCCAATTTTATATTGAATAACAACTTCTGTCTCCGGTGTTTACATTTTCAACATATTTTAAAATGTTTTATTTTCAGCTAGTAGTTTGTTTAAAGAGTCTTTATTTTTAATGGACTATAGTTTTTAGCACTTGAAACTTGTTGCATTTGTAGTTACACTTGTATTATGATACATTGTTCATGTTTAATTTCGCAATTTATTTATTTATAAATAATTTATCTAAGTGTTTGGATATATATTTTATTATTTTTATATTCATTAATTTTAATTTACAAAAACTAATGAATAAAATTTTGAAAATAAATGTAATAAAGTTAAATTAGTTATAATATATAATTGAAAGGTTGGAGTCCCGAACTATAACTTAAGGCCAAAAAATCATGATTAAGAGAAAAATTATCCAGTTCCGAGAAATAGAATCTGAAAGTTAAAAATCTTAAAGTGACAGGAACCTAATATTGGGACAGGCTTTTTTTGCGACTTTCATTAGAAAAAAGTTAACTAATTCCGAGTAAATCATTCAAAAAATTGGAGCTTGTAACGGTATGACACTGTAACAGGCGATTTTTCGATGAAAGCTCCATAGAAAGAAGATATATGTTTCCTTATAAATAAATTATAATAATGTAATGAAATATAGTTTATGATAGCAAGAAAAACAACTTAATTGAAAAAACATTATAAAACGGAATTTTCTAGAAAATGAAAATTTAAGATTTGGATTTTTATTGCCACTTTGGTGCTGAACAAAGTGACAAATAGTTTTATTTCAAAGCTTTTTCTTTGAAAAAATAAGGCTTTAAAACAAGGTAAGAAGATAGGCAGTTAAAGAAGAAGAATAAGATGGGAGAGAAGTAAATAATTAGTTATCTGTTTTTGAATTACCTTTTTATTACTATATTAAAAAGGTTTAGAACAAGTATTTTTAACCCACCATATATTTGATTTTTTAAGCCTTTTGTGTTAAAAAAAACATTCTCGAAATTTTGTTTAGTTAATTAGTTTTACACTTTAACCCTTCATTTCTGTGACTTCATAAAATAACATTTATTTCCGTAAACACAGTAGCATATTCTAGTTTTTAATAGAACAATTTTGTAGATATAAAGCTAATAATGGTTCTAATAGTTCTTGCGTACACTCGCCAATTTCAGAGAATTTACCGCATAATTCAAATGCTGTCTTGTAAAATATCGTACATTTAAAGAGAAAGGGGAACATTTCAACAATGGGGACAATGAGGGGAATAGGGGAGACCGTGATCCCTGAAATCGACCAAAAACATTGCTTGGTAGAGGTTAAATAGAACTAGCAGTGTATGAAAAAATAATTAGTAAATAGTAAAAAAATAGAAAAAGGGCAAAAATGATAGACAGCGCCTATGCCAAAATATCAAGTCTAGTTTTTTTTTTTTAATTTCTGATGGATTGATCAATTGTAATGAATTTTTTTTTTTCGTTGTTTTTAAGAAACTTACTCTTCATCTCGATTTTGTGCTTAAATGCGAACTTTATTAATAGAACCCAAACGTAAAAATCGACCATTTTTGGTTCAGAATTCATCTAGTTTGGTTAAAAATTCTAGTATTAGGTGAAAAATATTATTTTTTGAAAATGAAACTTTCGCTTTAAAGTTCTCTTTTTTAATCAGAAGTTCAGATATTTGGTTGAAAGTTGAACTACTTTGTTAAAAATTCATCTTTTTGGTTGAAGATTCATCTTCTTAGTTGAAAACTTAACTATTTCATTTAAAAAAGTGAACCTTCTGGGTTAAAAAATCCCTCTATGGATGAAAATTAATTTTTTTAATTTCTTAATTTTAATCAAAAATTCACCCCTCGTTGAAAACATAACTATTTTGTTAAAAAAATTTTTTCTAACTATTGATTTTTTAAGAAACAAGGTCAATATTCCATTCTTGTTTAAAAATCGATCTTTCCTAAATAAAAAACCATGTATTTTGTTAAAAATTGGTCTTTTTTTGTAGAAAATTAATCTTCGTGGATCAAAATGCATCCTTTTTTATTAAAAATTGATCTTTTTGGTCCTAAATTAATCTGGTTTGATTAAGGATTCAAGAATTTGGTAGAAAATTAAAAAAGTTGTTTGATAATTAACTTTTTTGCTAATAATGCATATTTTTGTAAGATTTACTTCTCTGGTTTAAAATTTAACTTTTTGGTTAAAAAATCATATTTATTTTGTTGTTGAAAAATTAACTTTTTTATATGAAAATTGCACTATTCCATTTTTCGCAATAAATCACCCTCTTTCTTATGTTTTGACTTAATTTCTGGGCTAGGCTACCTTGGAGGGTATCTGCAAACGCAGACGATACGTTATCATCTTCTGAACACATAGTGATTGTAAAATAACTTAATATTATATCAAACCTTTTTTTAAAATTCACGGGTTTCGTGATGTCTTAGCTTGCCTTAACTTACTCATGACTGCAATTTTCCCAAATTGCTCTAGAGTTAAAAATCTTCAGTTGAAGACTTTAAAAATGATCGTGTCAATTAATTACCTTCATTAAAAACTGATTTTATTAAATAAACACCAAAAACAGGTCCAAACCAGAAATAATTGCCAGCAAACTCAAAGCCAGAGCAATAGAGTCTGTTCCAAAAATTAAATAATCAAACTCACACATACCTGGTACAACTGTACCATTGTTGGTTAATTCAAGAGCCCTCTGTTCATCAGGAATGTCTCCGTTCTGGTACGGAATAACGATCAGAGCACGGTCAATGAAAACTGTATTTGTCATGTGCTGGGCAACCGCGACACTACCTTGATCGTGGAATTTAATATAGCAGATTCGCGACTGTACCGGCACTGCCACATCTCGAATTGTTGGATATAATCTGATATCTTCTATTTTTCCTAGATAGCCAAAAAGTGTTTGCATCTGATCCTTGGTCGCTTGAGGTGCGATATTTGTTACTTGAACCACTTTCGTTGAGCCGACCGCCATTCTTGCAGATGCGAGGCGAGGTTAGCTTTCTGAAGCGACAAGGTTTCCCGCACTTTCTGTGCGCCCCCAATATTATTAACCACTAATCCAATGATTGGCGAATTTTTCCTTTCGTCCAGATAAAAAATCGACTCACATGATTCTGTTTTTTAATACATATTTAACATTATTTAACCGCTTTCGTAAACACCAGTAACCACAAAACACGCCAGCTTCGGTCTTCGGTCATCGACTACTTTTGGTAGATCCTCCTCTTCACCATATTATTGGTTCAGAGAGAGCCCCTGGCGGGAGAACACTAACCACTAGGTAGCGCTAGATGTTTCAGTCAAAGTTCCGCGAACATTCAAATTCGATAAGTAAAAAATTCATTTTTTAATAGAAATTAATAGTAAAAGTTTATAATTTATTCATGAAACAAAGTCAAAGAGCAAGTCATTCAATTTGAAAAAAAATTTATATTTTAATTATTGGTGAGTTTTTCTTGCATAGTTCTCTATTTCACAAATATAACTTTTAACGAATTAATAACGTAAATAAAATTTAAAAAACTAATTTACAACAATCAAAACCACCCGATATTCAAACAAACTAGTTGAGATTATATTAATTTACTTGAATTATAATCGGATCTTATGCAATTCAACCATGATCAGAGTTTCAACCCGCGAGTCAACTCACATATCTCTCGTTTTATATACAAACACAATATTTAGATTGTTTTGCAAAAGTTATTAGTCCAGATCTGAATCCAGGTGCTACGACCACGCACGCAATTGGAGGTATATGAAATCCTACTCGCCACTTCCCACAACACCAGAAGACGATCGAGTCGGCAAAATCATTTTACTTCGCAATAATCTGAAAAGGCAAGAAGCGACACACTGTTCGAGAATCACTTATTTGAATTGTGAATACTTTGCAGTAGAGTAAGAACTATGAGTTTGGAGTGCACGGGTCGAAACCGAAACTAAATAATTAATACCACTTTAAGTAATGTAGCACGTTGATGTTAGGCTTAGAAAAAGGTCACGATTGCTCGACGCGAAAGTCGAAACAGAACCAGGGAGAGAAAGCTGGATGCCAATCAGCCAACTGAACGAGCCACCACAACACCACAACCGCTTGACACCCACGGTCGCAAGGTCTCGAGCGACAGACACTACGAAAAGTGACCGCGCGGAACAAGAGCGTCAGGGACAAGCTCACAAATAATCACGCAGCTTATTAGGAATAGTTGAATTTGCAACTAATAAAGATCAATAGGAGGGTCCATAAAGCCATTTTCAACCCCATTCAAATTTGGACGATTCAATTGATTCCAATATAAATGAAATCTCCATTTTCTGATGGTGTAGTTCATTTATTTTCTTTTCAATCCAAAAATCCTGGAAATCATCGTTAATACTGAAAGCTTCCTCTAATATTCTATGTTTTGATGTAATGTCCATGATGTAATGTTATAATATCTTTGGTAATGTCACATGTTCGGTCGGCAATCTGCGCGGCGCTCTCGCGTGATGCGCCAGAGTTGCCGAAGTTACAGCCGAATCCGAGTGAATAGTGTGACTACGCGGCACTGGACTAGGGGTGGGGAGACCAGACCGCGGATATGCTTCGATGCGAAAATCAATGAGAATTGATTTAAGTAAATTATAAACGATGTTCTCATTTTTTGTTAATGTGCATTCTACCTCATGACTCCCCCAGCCTGGTCCAAGCAGGCAGAAAGTTTTTTGATCGGAAAACATCAAAAACCTGCTTTATTTCACAGATTTCACATTTCTTTACTTTTTTAAGTACTATGGTTAACTTGAACTAAATAGCTTTTCGCTGATTTTTTGTGTAATTTATTTTGCCATTGCTTCAAAACAGCGCGTAACTCAAACAAGGATCATTCCCTTTCCGATAATAAATCCATCATCTGATATTCATTCATGCACCCAGTGGGCACAAAATTTGGTGACGTCTTTACGACATCCTATGTCCAAGTCGTTTCGGTGTCTTTGCGATATCGTAAAGACATCGTAAAATCAAACGACTTATTTACGATATCGTAAAGACACCTTAACGACATGGACATAGGATGTGTAAAGTTGTCGTAACGATGTCGTAAAGACGTCGCCAAATTTTGTGCCCACTGGGCAGTAAAACCTAGAGTGAGTGCCGGGTGTGGGGCTGATCTTGGACCTAATTCCCCAGACAGAGATCCACTCCGAATGTAAACAGTCAAGTGCGAATAAGCACCGCGCATCCCCCCACAGCTTGTCTCATTGGCGGATCCAGAGGGGGGCGATCGGGGCGATCGCCCCCCCCCCTGAGCTCTAAGTTTTTATACTTATAACTTGAAATATTTTTTTTTTTGTTTTTTTCGACTTATACGACCCGATCGCCCCCTCCGAGACCAAGGCCTGGATCCGCCGCTGGCTTGTCTCAACCATCCGCACTGGGCCACATCAATTACCGGTAGAACAAACTCTGGGGGTTCTATCTCTCGGGTTCACTGTAATTTTATTTTTGATATTCTTCAATATAGTAATTTCTGTATGGACATTTACTAATTCCAGAGAATTTCCCGCGTAATTCAAATATTGTATGAGTAAACAGAAAAGGGGGAAAGTGTAACTTTTTCCATACAGAGAAAAAAGGGAACTTTGAAAAATTGGAAATACAGAGTATCCTCTGTCTTTCCAACACTGCAAACTTAAGTCATATATCTGCCTTAAGTTTACATTTGTGAAAGGTTTTTTTGAGCTCGAAAACGTTAAATTTTGAATGTATCTAGTTTTAAATTCGAAGAGTCTACACGTACTAAAAAAACCCGAATATTCGTACAAAAGTTTCAGTGAAATTAAAAGGTGTAATGTTCACACAAAGAAAAGTGCAAAATTACACGAAAAAACTGAAGTATTCTACAATTTTCCCTAAATGTCATAAATTTCCACCGATCTTTACGCTAATATTACCATGATTCTTGATGTACACTTTCCACAAAGATCACAAGTATTTTTAGGTCCTGTGATTGTGTGGAAAAATTACACGTTTATTGTCAATTTCATTCAGCTATGGGGAAAATCCTTAAGATATCAGTGTAAGATTACAATAAACATTTAATTTTCCCATATAAATCATACGAAAAACTTACAAAACGGAATGTATATTTCATTCACATTTTTTACAGTGTTTACTGAACTTGTACCGAAATTTCGGTATACGTAGCTATATCCTGAAAGTTTTTGCATTTAACAAATTTTCAATTGGGATAATACAGTATTTGAGGTTACAATTGAAAATTTGTTTAGTTTGAAATGTTTGAACTGTTCTATTTTATAAGCACTCAATTCTGCAATTCGGGCTTGTATATAAGAACGATTAATTTTTCCTATTTTTTCTAAATATTCGGAATAAAAACATTCATAATTCATACAATTATTATAAATTTTTCAATAAAATTTTGAATGGTCTGGAAAAGAAAACTTTCAGAACTCCCGCGAGTCAGCGATCCTTATGGACACAATTGGCAGCTTCGTCCAAAAAATTAAAGAGCGCATGTCTATATATAATGCTTTTTATTAGTGACGTGTCACGTGACTGGCAAAAGCAAATGGCAACAAATGGACGGAACAATATCGCGTTCGTTTGCGTTCGTTGATCTCCTTTAATAAAAACACTAAATAAACATTGTTTAATTAACGAAATTATAAGAAAGTTAATATAATATGAAAATGTAACCAATAACTTAATACCTCAAGTAAAAACAATGAATTTATTATTATGTTGAGAAGTTCTAAAAGGATTAAAGGCTTCTAACCTCTCTTTTTGATACGCGTATTTATATAGAATTTTTGTGTATTCTGTGAGAAAGTTTATAAAAAAAAAACAGCAAAATGGATTCGGACGAAGATGATAAGGACTTTGATTCCGCAATTAACATGACTGGTTTCATGTTCGGCAACATTGATAAGAATGGTGAATTGGAAGATGATATTCTTGATTCTGAAGCAAAACAACATCTCGCTTCGCTCAGTCAGTTTGGTTTAAGTTCTCTTTTACAAGAAATGATGAAAAGTGAGACTGAAAATGAAAAGGCCAATGAAGAGGAAAATAATAGTAATGGAAAGGAGAAAGAGAATGAAAAAAATGATAAAGATCAAAATGATAAGGATGACGATTACCTTGAAAAGTCACCGAGTGCCCTTGATTTTTCAGATATTAATGAATTAGCCGAAGATAATTGTGAAGAAAATACAAGTATGTTATTTACACTCATTATATTAAATATTATTTATATCCTCTTATTTTATTTACATCCTTTAGCCCCCCCCCCTTAGAAAATAAATCAAACTAAAAATAAAGTCAGATAACTGATTATTTTGTTTCTGTTAGGGATATAGATATCAAAAACTTTGAAATCAGTTTTATTTGGTAAAATCCAAATTAGTAGGAGGCTCTGTAATAATCACAGTTTTCATTTTAATTTAGAGTTTAAACACCTACCGAAAAAATCCGGCTATTCGTAACGAAATTTCGGTACAATTAACCTCTTTTCCAGTTATTTGTGCTGAAAAAAATCGGATATTTACACCGATATTTCCGGACATGCAGCCACGGCCATTAATTTAATTAAAAAATTCCAGATATGTATATTTAAAATGAAATCACCCACCTTTAAAGTGCCTTGCCGCAAATTAGCCAGCTTAAAAAAAAAGAATTCTTTGTCAAGATTGTAGATGAATTTTTAATTCATCCAAATAATATATATCCAAGTCATAAATTAATTGATAATGATATTGAAAGAACTATATGTCTTGGAGAATTAAAAATATAAGGAAATAAGCTAATAAAATTATTTAATATAATAAAAATAAATAAAGATTGAAATATCAATAAATTATGAAAATTAAAATTTTTATTTCTTTAATAATAAATTCTGATAAATAATTTAATAAATTGAATTTTCTATGTTGGAAAATACGAAGTTTCATAAACCAAACCTTCATTAATAAATATTTTTCAGTTGAACATTTTTTGAGTTATTAAGATTAAGCAGGGTGTCTACTAACCGGCAAATTGCCAGGAATTAAAGTAAACCCGAGATAACCCGACAATACATTGCGCGAACATGAGTTTTAGTGGCTGTTTTCTTTTTGTTTGTCTATTAATAAAGATAACGAATTTTCTGAACCGCCAATTCTTTCAAACAAAATTTCCAAACAGGATCCAAAGAGAAAATTTCAATCGTAAAAGTATTTTTAATAATGGGAAATAATTTTGTTCGTAAAATTTTGCTACCGCATTATAATTTGTAAACTTGTTCAAACTTTTAAAGAGAGAAGAAAAATTAAATTATTGACAAAAACTTCGGATATGATAAACAAAAATACTGTTTGCGACAATAAAGTTTCTGGGAAAGTTTAAAATGAGTTTTGAATGATTTTTTTAAAAATTAATCTTAAAAGAATATTAAACAAAAAAACTTTTCAAAATATGTTTAAAAGTTTTAGAACTTTTGAAAAGATTAGAAAATAATTTAAATTTTAAGAGTTCAAAAATTTCGAATAGAAATGATGTTTTTCAAAAGAAAAAATCACTTTTGTTAGAAGAAACCTTAATAATTAACATTATCAATTAATGAATTATTATTAATTAACATTAATAATGAAACATTAACGTATTCAGTACTATATTTCTTTGATTCGATTAATTTTTTTCTCAGTGTAAGTCTGGCTTAAGTAAATAAAATTTTACATCATAGATTTTAAATTTTTCTCAAGTTCGTCATGTAGCTAAATGTTAGATTTGTCTTGCCCTTGAAATATAAAAATAAAATGCCGATATACAAATAAAATGATTTAATACATTTATGTGACAAACAAGTCCAAAAAAGTGGTAAATGAATTCTTATAAAAAAATTAAATCAAATTCAACTAGTCGAAATTACTTTTATGTTTATGAATAGTTCATCCAGAAATACTTAAAAAATGTATTTTTTTAATATTTAAAAAATATTTAAAGTGCGATGCCGGACTTTATGTGAAATCTTCTTAAATAGTTGAAAATCTGAAAAGATTTCAAAATTTAGAAGCGTTTTAAGAATTTTGAAAGATTTCAACAGAATAAAAAATTTTCTCAAGATTCATGGGAAAATTTCAAATGATATTTTATTGTTAAAAATGCATGCTAAGAGAAAATTAAAAATAATTTGAAAACATTGAAAATAATTTCCTAAAACTTCTGATAAGAATATGAAAGTTTTCAAAGAAAAATTGATAAATTTTGTAAGATTGAAATTTGCTAGAGAAAATTCGATTAAGCTTAAGTTTAAGAGATATTTAAAAGTTTTTAATAGATTTAAACCTCAGCGAATTTGAAATTAACTGAGTTACAAACGCATATAATTATAATTAAACTCCCACAATAAAAGATTAAAAATATATTTTTTTTATAATCACGCATCAATAAGTAATCATTAATTGTATTAATAGGTAATACCAAAGATATTAAAATTTATACTTGAGAACTATTTACCAAGTAGAATACCGAAAATAATTAATCAAAGGTATGTTTTTCAACTGGAAAATAACCGGAAATTTGGAAATAGATAAATTTTTTAGCTTTAAAGTTCAATTTTTTAAATTTCATTTACCCTGAAAAAATGTTTGATTGAAGAAGCCTTGAAAAAATTGTGTATTATTTTGAACTAACTATAAGGAACATTTCCTTTAGGTGAGATGTACACGGTTAAGAAAACAGAAAAGGAAGGAACAGATTACGATGCAGATGATGAGGAGGTTGTAAATAAATCAGACACTCAGTTAATGCCTCCACCGCCATTGCCTGAAGAAAAAGAACCCTTAACTCCTGAAGAAGCAGAAGCTGCCAGGCAAAGAAAACTAGAAACGCCTCTAGCATCAATGCTACCTTCGAAATACGAAAATATAAACGTAACACAATTGTTTCCGGATTTTCGAGCAAATAAAGTTTTGAGATTTTCAAGACTATTTGGTCCTGGGAAACCAAGCAGCCGTCCACAAATTTGGAGAGGAGTGAAAAAACGTCGAAAAAAGAAACGCCATAATGAAGTTAAAGATTCTGATTCCGGTTCTGATCAGGAGACGAGGAAAGTTAAGTTTAAGGTATTGTTTGTTCTTATTGCCTATTTAAATTCTTATTTTGTTTAAATAATGCAATTTTAATAATTTTATTTTAGAATGAAAAATTAATAAAATTGCCGTAATATTCTATGCATAAAATATAGCGGTATGGTATATTCCATTTAAAACAAGTTTAATTATTAAGTTTCTTAAAATTACGTAGTTTAAATGTCACTTTTGATTGTAGTCAATCAATCAATAGTGAATTTTAAACAGAATACATTAGTTTCTGAATTTAAAACTACACGGAGAGAAATTTCGGGAGATTAAAAGACAGCAGTGCTCCTCGATTTTATCACGCTTTGGGTCGAGAACGAAGATCTCGGAACCCTTGCTTTTAAAGCATAGATCTTGAAGTTTCAGGATTTAGGCAAGGTCCCTTTGTGCTCAGGTCTCGAATTCTATGCCTTTAGATCACAGAGTCCGAGACTTTAAATTGCGTGAAAATGGTAGCCCTCAAATCACGTGCTACCGTGAATGAATGTCTTGAAATTTCTCTCCGTTTAGTATTTTAAAAAATTTTTTAAAGAATATATTGCCCGAGCCAATTTTAGGATTCCCGTTCTTTAAATTTCTCACTTAATTTTTTTTTTAGTGTTTTTACCTTAATAATTTTAATAAAAAGTATTCCTTTTAAATAAATGAATGAATATATGAAAATTAAGCACTCAGATAACGATTTGATTGAAGCAATAAAAATTTTTCGGTTTTTGTAACCAACTCTTTTGAGAAATAGGCAGAAGTTCACTGCATTTTCTTTCTCATTATGATTAATTAAGAAATATATTTAATTTCTCATAGAGGATGCATCAATGAGTTTTTGCAATTATTTTAATTTATTTGCATTTTTTAAATTTTTCCTTGCACTAGTCAAAACTGTAAATTTTTAAAAAATGTGCATAATTAATTTGAAATTCAAATTGCATATATCGGTATCCAATAAAACTTTGAATTTTTTAAACGCTACCCCTAAAATTTCTTCCTTTTGGGGAAAAAATACTGCCATAAATTTTATTATATTAAAAAAAATGGTTTAGAGGTTTCGCCAGGCTGTTTAAGGTCTCAATATGAATGTTCTTAGTCACAAATTTAAAAAATACCACTTAAATGCTAAAAAGTTCTTTCGCCTCTACAAACAAAATTTTGAAGTTACTATGAAGCATAGGATACGAAAATGTGTAATTTCATTACAA
The DNA here is from genome assembly GCF_010883055.1 of Belonocnema kinseyi. Lineage (NCBI taxonomy): Eukaryota > Metazoa > Arthropoda > Insecta > Hymenoptera > Cynipidae > Belonocnema > Belonocnema kinseyi. The sequence goes on from NC_046663.1 coordinate 73,163,429, forward strand.
TTAATGCTCTGAAATGGGCTTTAAAAATTTTTTCCTAGGATTCCTAGAATAAATAAATTTAAAAAATTTATGCAGAATTACATAAACAAATTGCGAGATTCGAAATACACAGTTTTTATAGTTCAAAAATTTGTATAGTACTTTGACATGTTTGACATTCTACGTTTTTATAGGTTTTGATAAGTTTCGCGTACCGCTTTCATTAAATTTTTAATTGATGAAAATATGACTTAATATAAATAATAATAGGAGTTGTGTATTGGACAGCGGGATAAAATTATATAAATTGAATGTAAAAAAATGATAATAGAATTGAAATAACACTCGCCAAAAAGCTTGAAAATTGGACTCTTTTGAAATGTATTCATTGCCGAAAATATTCTCTTTATTTTTTAGAAGAAATTCTGTGAATATTATTCCAGGAATACAAATATTTAGAGGTCATTTCAGACCATGAATTGTAATCAAATTAAGAATTTTTGTATTCTAAGCCCGATAAAGCTTTAAATTTCTTTTTTTTTCATTAAATTTTGAGTCTTAAGTACATTAAGAACCTTAGAGTATTTTAAAAAATCGAAAACAAAGAAAATTAATTTGTAGATCTATGACAGCCCAACGAAACCTTCAGTTTTTTTAAATATAAGAAAATTTATAGGACCGAATCGATCAGGGACAAAATATGTTGTTTTAGAGGATATCAAGCGATGCTTATTTTTTAAATTTGAGAACAAAAATGTCTACGAAGTTATTCGTGTTTGAATTTTGTGCTTGATTTAAAAAAAAAACCTTTGTTCCGAAAGTATAAAAATCGATTTTCTCAAAAAAGCCACACTTATATTTTTTCCCATTTTTTGTTGTTGAGTTTGGAATTTTATAAGGATGACATCTCGTGAGTTTTATAGGTACTGAATAACTTTTGTGGCCAGGATAATTTTTATCATAAAACCCAACTTCAATTTTTCTCGCAAAAACAACAGATACAAAAAACTGTCAAAATAAAAGTTTGCATGTCTAAAAAAGTTATATGAAAAAATCTTCCTCTTTTGTGATTTCTTCCATAGTTTACGAGAAAAATTCAAAAATTATTTTCTCAGTTCTTTTTTTTTCTTATGTTTGCTCATGAATAGTTTAAGAGTTAACTTATTATTTTGTCACAATAAAAAAAATTATTTTAATTGACGTCAGATGTCTTACCTCAATTTCTGAAAAGAATTTTTTTAATTTAAATTTTGTACAAAGGATATTTTATATATTAGCAATTTTATAAATGTATCAAATTTTGAATTGTTTCTTTTCCTGTTTCAGAAATTTAATAATCTGAATAGGTTGGTTCAGAATCAACCACAAATATTTTTTCATGTATCCAAAATTTAAAAACAAAATAGATTTTCTGGAAACCCCCACGTTTTAAATTTTACCTCTAATTTGTGTACTTATATAAAGAAGATATCCTATCTGCTTTATGCAGGCTCATCCATTTTTGAGATCGGGAGAATTTTTTTTCCTTAAAAATATAATTTTTGAATTTCTCTCGTAAACTATGCAAGATTTTGCATAAGAGTTAGATAATTTTTCGTATCTGTCGAAGTTTGTAAGAAAAATTAAAAATTTCGATTTTATGAGAAAAAAAATTCTCCTGGTCAAAAAAGATATTTAGCGTACATGAAACTCATAAAATGTCTTCCTTATGAAGGTAAAAATTCAATAAAAAATTGGCAAATAATAGAAGTGTGGATTTTTGATAAAAACTACTTTTAATATTTTCAAAAAAACTGACGCCATTTTAATCAAAATCTGAAATAAAACGATGATCTCAATCAAGTCAAAACTTATAGAGGTTTATGAAAAAAAATTTTTTTTAAAACAAAGCTTAAAATTTAAAGACGCATAACTTTGTAGACGATTGTTTTTTGCAGTTAGGGAAAATACGTATCGCCTAATTTTCTCTGGGAAAACAACATATGTCGTGCCCGAGATTTTCTGCAATTTCAAGCGTAGAAACTGCCTGATTTTAAATGGATGCGGTCATAGCAGAATTTGTTTACCAAAAGAAATATATTGGGAGAGGAGCGTTTGCAAAATTCAAATTTTGATTGGCTCTGTTCACCCTTTTGCATATAGAGCCTCATTTTTTTCGACATCCATTGAACATGACCGAAAAAATTAAACTTAATACATCATACTAATTAATTTAAAAATTTTACTGTCGATTTTTATTATAATTTACTTTAGTGCCAATTTTGTTTGAATGGAATTATTTTTTTCAGGGTTGGCTAATGCAATATGGACAAGAACCAAATCCAGAAGAATGTCGGTCTGATGACGAGGAAAAATTGTTGAAGCCACTTGAAGATACAGAGCAAACGGGAAAAACTGGTGATTTTGGAGAAAATGGAGACATGGGACCAAAAGTTGCAGATTGGCGTTTTGGACCAGCTCAAATCTGGTATGACATTCTGGGAGTTCCCGAAACTGGGGATGGTTTCAATTATGGATTTAAAGTCGTGGAAGAGAAGGTAAGATGAGAGAATTCCTTAGTTTTTATTTTTATTTTTATCTCGATACATTTTGCAGGAATTTTCGATACCATGAAGTTAATTTTTTTTTCGTATTTCATTTAAAAAATAAAAATTTAAATACGACAAAAACGTTATATTTTTTTTAACTTTTTGAGATATCGTCTTACTCGGCTTAATAAATTAGGATTCAGGTTCGAGCACAGGTGAAAAATCTAATTTTTTACTATCATTCAACAATAGTGTTCCTTGATTAAAGAGAGTAAAATATGATTCTATAGAATCTTATACAAAATAAACTATTGGTAAAGTACAGTGAATTTTGAATTGAAATTTAAAAATCCAATCGAAATTTTAATTAGAAAAACGCTTTTCCTATACACATATATTATACATAGAGTATAGTGACAAGGAACCCTTACAAGGTGTCTGCCTCCAATTTTCTTGAAATTTCAATATGTTGTAGGGTACGAAGAAGTAAGAAATAAGCAATTTTTTTTATCGGCGGAAAAGCGATTCTAAGGGGTGAAACTGACCCTCGAAGTTCACCCTAAAAATCGAATTTTTTTCATATCTCAACAAAAAATTTGAATATTGATATCATTTCAACGGCAAAATATTATCAAAAATAATTGTCAAAGAATGAGAATTTGATGCCGAATATTTTGCCGTTGAAATGATATAAATATTCAAATTTTTTGTCGAGATATAAAAAAAATTCGATTTTTGAGGGTGAACTTCGAGGGTCGATTTCACCCCTTAGAATCGTTTTTCCGCCGATAAAAAAAAATTGCTTATTACTTACTTTTTCGTACCCTACAACATATTGAAATTTCAAGAAAATTGGAGGCGGACACCTTGTAAGGGTTCCTTGTGAGTATATTTTTCCCACACAAAATATTTTCGAAACAAAATATATCTTACACAAAACTATTATGTCCAATATGTTTCATACGCAAAATTTATTCTAAACAAAATTATAAAAACCGTCGATCATATATTTTCTACAGAAAGTAGATCATGGATGGAATGAAATAATTTTTTTTATTTAAATATTTTTCCTGCTCTATGGAAAAAATTCTGTGTGAAGATATTTAACACAGAATTATTCTACAAAAAACATCAGGTGTAAAACTTTTCCAACGCAAAATAAATTTATTAACAAATTATTCACCCGGAGAATATAAAAGAAGACTTCACACTAAAAGTAAAGCCTTTTAATTTGAATTTAATGATGAATCTTTTTAATGCTTGTTTCGCATAAAATTATTCATGATAAAATAGATTACTTTTCAATCTTAAATAAAAGATTGTAAATAGAGACACTAAATTCATGATTTGTTCCCATGTGCAGTGCTCAGAATTAATCACAAAAATAAAGTCTACTATTATATTTTTGGTTCAGAATTCATCTCTTTTGGTTCAAAAATCTACAATTTCGCTAAGAATTTAATTATTTTGTTGAAAATTGAACTATTTTGTTTAAAAGACAACTTTTTGGTGGAAAATTCATCTATTGGTTGAATATTGAGCAACTTTGATAAAAATGTATTTTATTTTTTGGAGATGTAACTATTATGTTGAAAATTAATCTTTTTTTTGTGTTAATTTTTTTTTTTTCAACTGAAAATTCGCCTATTTTATTTTTGTCTGAAAATCGATAATGTATATTTAAAAAACGAACTGTTACATTTTTCGTTGAGAATTCATTTTTTTAGTTGAAAAGTCAACAAGATGGTTGAAACTTGTACTAATTTTCTAAAAATTAATTTTATTGATTGAAAATCAACTTTTTTGTTGAAAATTATTTTTTTTTTTCAATCTAAAATTCAACTATTTGGTTCAAAAGTTATTTTTTGGGTAGAAATTTATATTATTTTTAAAGAAGATTCAATTGTTTGGTTGAAAATTCAACTCATTGGTAGGAAATTCGCCTTTTTGGTTTGAAGTTCACCAGTTTGTTTGAAATTTGTCTGTTATTTTTTAATTTAACTATTTTTTATTCAAAATTAGAATCTTTTGTTTTTGAAATGTTAAATATAACATTTTTTTGTTGAGAATTCATCTATTTTTATTACAAATTCAACTATTTTGTTAAAAATTAATTTTTTTAACTGCAAGTTTAACGCTTCGTTTTTTGTTTGGACATGTATCTTTATTATTGAATAATTCAGCTATTTGGTTGAGAATGTATCTTTTTTAGTCGAAAATTCAACTTTTGTGTTTGAAAATGCATCTTTGTAGTTTAATTCTGTGCAGGATATATTCTGTTTAGAAAATATTATGTCTAGAAAAAAAAAATCAGTATACCTTGAGTGCAATATATTTGTATGGTAATGGGTGCTGCTCATTTTACCTTTCTTATTATTTTGTTCAATTACAAAAAAAAAACATGAAATCCCACCAAAAACATCTGCGATGCAAAAAGTTTGCCTAGTAGTACTATATGCATTTACTAAATTAATGTTGGCCAAATAATTTAGGAAAAAATATTTATAATAAAATATGTAATGAAACTTTTTTATAAAGTGCTCTAAAGAAATTTGTTAATAAATTTTAAGAAGCCATATTAGACATTACACGCAGGATTGAATGTTAGAAGTAAAATGATTTTAATAAAAAATTGCTGGGTATGGGAGATTTATGGTATAATGTAATCTTATCAAATTATATATTGTCAAGTATGCCTTCCTAAAATTGTTTTAAAAATTTCTATCGTGCTCATTATAAAAAAGTTTCATTATGTATTTTATTATTAATATTTTCCCCCAAATTGCTTAGCTAACTATCTAGCTGGATATTATTATACCAAATCTGAAAGAATTTTAAATTATATTAAGGCAAAATAAAATTTTGTTCTAAATTATAGTGTCTAAGTGTGAAATAAGAATTGATATTTCTAGACAAAATATATTGCTGCTTTCGAAACGATTTGTATAAGTCTTTTAGAAGTCTGCTTTTGATTTCTTTAATGTGCAGAATATAGAATTATGTAGTTGTACCTTTCCGGACCATTCTAAAAGAAGGAACCAAAATGATGTGATGATACCGAAGAACTTCGATTAAAACATCAAAATTAAATAAAATCTTGATATAAGACGCAGCTTTGTATATAAAAATATATTTTGAAACTCCTTTCTAAGATATAGATGGTAGAAATTTCTCGGAAACTTTAGCAAAAGAATATTATTCTTGACTCGAATGAGAAAAAAATAGTAATAATATTACAAAATATCATGGATATTACTCACATTTTTTTATCTCAATTTCTATTCCTGTTGGAGAAATTACACCTTAGCACAAGACAATGATAAAATCAGGAGCCAGATATAATAATAAACATAATATAGCGGAAGTGCATTCGAAAATATAAATTTTTCTTTAAAGTGGATATATGATTTCGGGGGTAGGGTGTAAATGTCAATTATGTTTAAATATTTTAAAAATTGTTTTGATCCACAAAATATATTATATCAAGCTTTAACAATATTCGAAAATATTTATAAAGTAGAAGCATTTTTTTTAGGATCGTATAATATTTTTAAGGTGGTTTTTAATATATTTACAAATATTTTTACGATCTAAAGACTACATCATTACTTTGCAAATACTGAAAAAAATCAAATGAAAAATACTAACATATTTAGGTTCGTAAAATATTTATCTTTTAAACATGTCAATTATGAAACAAAATAATTGTAAGATATAAAATATAAAACCTTAAGGAAAATCTATTAGTTTTCATTTATCGACATAAATTTATTCTAAAATAAATAGCTGTTGACAGAAAAATTTCATTTACATTTTCGGGGCTCCTCCTTCTTTCGAGAAACTGTCCCGATTGTTTGGATTTTTGCTCAAGTTCGCTTGGTAAAATTTGTAAAATATATATCCCGAACCAGTAAATTTCATTTGAGGTTTTGCGAATTGTTGAAAAGAATTATTCTGTACAACAATTATACCCATAAATTTGGGTAAAAAATATATTTTTCTGCAAATTCGATTATATCTAATTCCAATACTACATACTTAAAAATATAATCATTCACACCAGAATAAATTACCTGCCTTCCTAGCTATATCTAAAAAATCTAAAAAAAAGCAATCTCACGAACAAACTCAATCAAGATCACTCCTCGGTTCTCAATTTTACTGCCCAGGTGCGAAAAAACCTAACCTAGAGATTACGTCCCGGAACGAATCCTGCACCTGAACTTGAAGTTACGTTAGGGCATTTTCCAAACACACAATACACATCTAAATCTTGAAATGGTACATCGTCTTTTCAAAGAATTAAAAGACTAGAAATTTTATAGAATTTCAAGTATTCGAAGTTTCAAAATGACAGAGAAATTCAAGATTTATCAAACTCAGGCGCAATTCTACAACCAGGTTGCAACAAACAAACACACAACACATACACTTTATAGAGTTTTCGCCTGTTTAAAAAATAAAATGATGTACGCCGAAATAAAACATCCTAAGTTAAAGTATTTCCTTATATATTTATATAAATATATATTATATATTATATTAGAAACATTTTTTTAAAATGTTTAATTATATATTTAAATAAAATTCACATTCTCACTCAAAGATTATACTCAGATATAAATTCAATTAATGAAAAAATACAGATTTTTAAATATTAATCTACTGCATGCATAAATAATAAATGTAATGATACTAAATCGAATATAAACTTGGTGAATAATTTTCTTTGTGTAAAAAATAGTTGAGATACAGTTTTCCGCGGTTTTTAATTTTATCCTGATTTATAGAATCTTCATAAACATCACAAGTATAAAAATATAAATTTAAAAAAAGAAAAAAGTTTTATATTGTTCACCAAGAAAAGATTAAACCTGAGCGAAGAATATGAAATAGTCGAAATTAATCGCTAATTACGACAAACGCCTTAATTAGCAGTCACTATATTGATTAATATTTTAATTACAACTTTCCTCCGTGTCCGTCCTTGGATCATTCACTTTAAAAGGGACCTACTATTTCGCGGATTCCCTCGTTGAGGCCTCGACAGCTTCCTGAAAATTCAGAAAAAATAAATTTTTATTCATTTAAAAATTGAAACTCCCTAGAAAAAACCTCTGATTTAGTCAAATATAGTAATTTACCTGCTTCCCGGGTTCCCCAATGCCCGAGAATCTTGGAGGTCTTGATAATCCTAAATGGCACTTCTCCTGTCTCGTAAAATGACACTGTCACCTGAAAAATAAAAATAAAAAATTATTAGAATAAATATGAAATAATCCAGCAGCAAAATCAATCCATCTCAATAAGAAATTATAATATTGAGTTTTCTGGAAAGTCCTCTTTAAATTTCTAATTAGCCACAAGGGGTATATGGTATTTTAAACAAAACAGTTGGATTTTTAACCAAAAAAGATTTTCTACCAAACAATATTAATTTTACACCCAAAAAGACGATTTTTTTCGAAGACAGTTGAATTTTCAACAAAAAGGTGTATTTTGTACCAAGGAATGATGAATTCCCAACCAATAAAGATGATTTTTGTACAGTAATCATTAATTGTCAATCCAAAAGAACACATTTTGAACAAAACAGAGTTGCATTCTCAACCAAAAAATATGACTTTATCAATTAGTTAAATTTTCAACCTTCAGAGATACATTTATAACCGAATTTTCGAATTTTCAATAAAAAATACTAAAATTTAAATAAAGCTTTTGAATTTTCCAGCAAAAAAAAACGAATTTTTAGAAGACAATTGAATTTTCAACAAAACAATACATTTTCAACCAGGAAAGATGATTTTTCTACCAAAACGCGAATTTTCAAGCTTTTGAATTAAACGAATAAAACTAATATTTGTTGAATCCTTAACCAAATATATAAGTTCTTAAAAAATAGAGATGAATTTTGAACGCGAATATATGTTTTTTTAACAAAAAAGTTAATTTTCTACCACATAATTAAGTTATCACAAAAATAGTTTATTTGAAACAGAATTTTAAGTTTCAAGCCAATTTGAAAAATTGGCCAATTGGCCAAAAATGATCAATTTTCTATAAAAAATTTAATTTTTACTAAATTATTGAGTTTTCAAGTCAACAAGGTTTGAATAAACTGTTCCAAAAAACCGTTATATAAACAGTTATATAAAACAATTAAATTTGCAACTAAAATCATGAATCTTCAACCAAACAACAATAAAAAAAGAATTAAAAAAAATAGTTTAACTTTAAATCAAATAGTTGAATTCTCAACAAATGACTTAAACATTGAACCCAAAAGATGTTTTTTTAACCTAGAAGATTAATTTTCTAAAAATGGATTAGTTAAATTTTTAACCAAAGAAGATTTTCAAACAAAGCTCACTCTTTTTATTCTTTCTTGTGGAATTTAAATTATTTTGTTGAATTATGAATTTACCTAACGGTATTTTTTCAGCGATCGCACGTTTTTTGTTCTGTTATTTATGTTCTGAGCTAGTTGCAATTTCCTGATTTTTTAAATTGAAACAGTAAGCAACCAAAATTATAGAAAAATATACCGGAATAGAAAACTAAAATCGAGGAAAATATGATTGAGAACAAATTTATAATCCTGGAAAATATGCATGAAGGGAAGCCCCAACATAGTTTCATTGTGAATTAAATCGGTTTAAAATTCCTTTTTATTTCATAGTTGAGAAAAAAACAGTTTAGAACACCTGAGGTAAGTCCATTTAAAATCTTCATTTTATGAATTTATTCAAAAAAAAAGTTTCAATTGTCTATGCCTTTACAAGAATATTTTAAACAATATTAAGTCCTAGATTTGGAAAAAACCCACTGGAACTAATACTGCGTAAATTTCGTTTAATAATAATAGATTCTTTGATTTCCAGAAATAACAAATAATTTTTTGTTTTAAATTAATTAAAACTCCGATTAAACCTGTACTTACTAACTTACAAAATTCTTAAATCTCGATTGAAAATCCAAGCCATTGTTTTGAACTGTCACAATGTCAGAGTACTAACGCTTTCCCGCCCGAAAAAAGCTTTTAGGAAAACATCTACGGTAATTTAATTTGAAGATTCTCACTCACAAATCAAATATTTCAAGATTTTAAACAAAATTAACTCTCAAAATGTGCAAAAACTCACCTTAAATAATACTGCGTAAATTTGATTTAATAGTAATTACTCCATTAATTAGTTAAAGTATAATTGCGAAATTTTTCTACAAGAATATTAAATAATAGAATTTTAAACTTGGCGTCGATAAATTTCTAAGAAAAAATAATACATTCTTCCATTACCAGATACAACAAATAATTTTCTAATCCTAATCTATTCATCAAAGTACGCTTTTTTTAATTAACTGAAACTCTGATTAAATTGATACTAACCTTAAAAAATCATAAAATCTTGTTAGAAATTCCAAGATCAAAAAGTCAACAGTGAAAAATAGCGAAAGTCTGATTTGTCACAAGGTTAAACGGTTTCCCGCCCGAAAAAGCTTAGAATAAAACTTCAAAGGAAACTGAATTTGAGGATTTTCACTAACGAATCAAAAATTTTACGCTTCACGAATTGTCTTAATAAGTCACTGAAGACTTCAATTTCATAGAATCCGAAATTCGGCCAATTTAATGGCAAAAAGACGCGTAACCGAACACCGGCGAAATTACGATAATTTATTTCCGAAATTCAAACGGCGAAAAATGCCACAAATTAACCTTGATTTACAAAAATTATTATATTATTTTAATCATTGACGGTTCCGATACTTGTATCAACTCGAATTTGAATGGAAATCCTCGAAAAATGTTATTTTTTTACCTTAAATCCTAGAGCTTGACGCGACAGACGTGCTTTCATAAAAGGACGTTGTTTACTAGTTCTAACAAGTGATCTGAAGTGAGCTGACCGTCGATTTCAAACTTGAAATATTTCAATTTACGATTATCTCGATTTTTTAAATTGTTTGTTCTCAAGCTTGAAAAATTATAAAAAAAAGTGGCTTATAATTTATTATTTTCAAAAATTAAGGCTTATTTAAACTTTTAAGGCTGAAAAATTAACAAAATTTCGAAAACTGAAAATAAGTTGTTAAACTGTTTAAACTTTCAGTGCACATGGCTAACTTACAAAATAATGGCGGGAAAATTCAAACCTTCGAATAAAAGAAGTTATAAAATTTTCATTTATAATCCAGTGCTTCTTCACTAAAAGTAGGTGTGTCACGAATTTTTTTGAAAGCATTATTTTATTTTTTTCTCAATGTCGATCGATATTTGAAAAACTGGAAATAAAGAATATTGCCAATTTCAAACGCATAATTAAGAATTCAGTTTCAGTTGAAGGTTATTGAACAAGAATGTCACATTTATGTGCATAATAAAAACTGATAAAAATGTAGGATTCATAATTATTTAAAAAAAAAAAACTTACCCCTCGGCTAATTTTGGCTTCTTCAATCAAAATTTGAATCCAAAATACCTTCTTTTCTTACTTTTTGATCCCAAAATATGACAAATTTAACTTCAAAATCGACTATTGGGATGTTTTTCATATTTTCGAAGATGAACATCTCTTGAAGATATAAGAATTGCTAAAAAATCGCTGTTTTGAGATTTAGCATTTGGGTAATATATTAACTTGAAGTTGATGTTCGTTATTCAAAAGCGCTTAAAATTTGAAGTACTCGGTTGATTAAATTTCCCTTACAAAAAATTTCATTAATTTCCAACGTACTAATTAAACTGTTTAATTGATGGGTTCTGAAACTTAAGCTTACAATAAAAGATTGTAAATCAAGAGAATTTTATGAAATTCATATGAATTAAAAATAATTCAAGTAAGCGGACTGAGCATTTTAATATCTAAAAAAATTCCATTGGATTCAGATAAATGTGAGTGAATAGTATTAGTGAATAAGAATTTCATAAAATCCATAAGAATTCAAGTCAAATTTAAAAGTCTTTAAAGTAAATTTAAAGTAGTAACTAAACACAGATCCATTGAATTGATGAATAGTTCGTCCGGAAATACCTTGAAAATGTACTTTTTATATTTTTTAAATATTAAAAAATATTGAAAATACAGTGTTAACTTTAAAGAATTGTATGTAAATGAACAACTTGCGTCATTGACATTGAGTTTACTATAATTATAATTAACTATAATTAATTTTATCTTACTATAATTAGAGGAACTTTTGTAAATCATATACAATTTGCTCAAATAATGTAAGATTTTCTGAAAAATCTATTATAGTGTGAAGTTGTTTCGAATGCAAAATAAAGCTGGTTGTTTTTAAACAATAAATTTTCCAATAACGTAGATAAGGAAGTGGACAAATTAACTGAATACAAAAAATAGAGCTCAGGAAAATAGTTTAAAAAACAAAATTTACTTAAAATTGTTATATTTCGTATCACTACTTTATAATTTATTTGTTAAAATTAAAAATCTAATTGAGTACAATTAGATTTAATAATAATCCCCGGGGGAGTGTATTCTTTCTCAAGAATACATTTCTTTGAGAATGTTGGCGTAAAAAAATGTTTGTATTTTTACTACAGTTTGATTTTTAGGGGGAAAATATACTTTCGGAGAAATAATTTCTAATGAGAACAGAAAATTCTGTACATTTTAAATTAAAAATTAAAATTTTACAAAAAAAATTTTTAATTAAAATTAGGTATACAGAAAGATTTTAAAACATCTGCCCGCTTCACGGGTACATTTTCATAGCCTGCTGCGCGCGGTTCGCTTCGCTCGCTAGTTTGAGAGCGCCTAGGGTGCGCGACTATTCATTTTCGCGCTTCGCGCTCGATATTATATATATCTCGCGCTCCGTGCTCGCATTACCCTCCACATTTGTGCACAGACCACATTGCGAAATTTTCTATATTGTATGTTAAAAACTAGTATATCAAATTCCGATTACAATTTCTTTTTGTGTGTACCTTAGTTTGACACTAATTATTCAGATATTGCAAAGTATTGTTCACATTTTATTTTTCCTGATGCTAATAGGACCCTGTTGTGGTTGTTTAATGCTTTCCCCTTTTTTTTAATCGTCTGTGTGTATATATATAAATTATATTAAATACTGTAATTCAAACCCCTCATAAACTACAATCGTAAAGTAAAGCTGAGCCTTTTTTTTAATTTAACATTAAAGAAGGTTCTCAAAGCTCTTACGGCCTTGACGATTACATTCTCATTGCCATAATCGCGCTTCGCGCTCTACTGTTAGATTTACGGGCTCTAATTTTTAAAAATGTGGGCTTATCGAAAAAATTGGCTAAGATAGTTTTAAAATATATTTGGTATCTAGTGAAAATTTTTGGATCTATGAAAAAAAATAATTTTTTCCATTTTTTTTAACATTTTCAAATTTTTGAAAAGTATATAACTTTTCTCATTTTCATCAAAATTAAAAATTTTATTTGGATAATTTACAAGTCTTTCACCCATCTATAAGAAACTTTGACAAAAATTTCAAAATTTTGAAAATGCACTCAATTTTTTAATTTTGGTTCGAAATATCTGGTTAACGAACTTAGCCTTTATTTTGGGGACCTTCAGAAGTGTATCAAATGCGGACTCTATTGGGAAAATTCTTCAAAATTTAGCGTGGCTACAACATTCAGGTAACCATACATACAGACATACAGACAGACGTATAACAGCCGGACACTGACAAAATTTTATGATTTTCGGATTCTTTGCGCGCCGAAACGTAAAAATCCGTTAAAAACCAGAGATCGAAAATTTGGACCATTACATTACACTAACGTTTTTAATTTTCATCCAAATTAAAAATGTCATTTGGATAATTTGAAAGTATTTTTGTCAAGTATCGAAGACATTTACATTTTCTGAAACTTGCAAAAAATTGTCTAAAATGTTGATAAAGCTCTAATTTTTTTAATTGTGTGCTAATCGAAAAATTCGGCTAGAATAATTTGAAATATATTTGGTATCTGGTAAAAATTTTGAATAAAATTTTTCGATCTATAAAAAAAAATAATTTTTTCTATTTTTTGAAAATTTTCAAATGCTTAAAAGTATATAACTTTTATAATTTTCATAAAAATACAAAATTTTATTTGGATAATTTTCAAGTCTTTTACCCACCTATAAGAAACTTTGACAATAATTTATAAAATTATAAAAAATATATTTCAACATTTTGAAAATGTTCTCAATTTTTTAATTTTGATTCAAAATATCTGATTAACGAACTCAGCCTTTATTTTGGAGACCTTCAGAAGTGTATCAAATGCGGACTCGATTGGACAAATCCTTCAAAATTTAGCGTGGCTACAACATTCAGGTAACCATACATACAGACACAGACAGACACCGATGAAATTTTATGGTTTTCGGATTCTGTGAATACCGAAACGTAAAGATCCGTTAAAAAACAGAGATTGAAAATTTGGACGATTACATTACATTTTCAGGAATAAGAATGTAAAAATGTTATCAAATGTAAGTCTATGAAAAAATATTTAAAATAATTCTTTAACTATACAATCTTGTTTGAAAACGTATTTTTACTACAATGTAAAACTTCTCATAAAATCAACTTTCGCTATAAAATGTTTTCAAAGATTATTTTAAGTATGATTTAACAACAATATTTTTGATAATTTTTTATTTTTACTGCATTATATATATACATTTTAATTTAAAAAACTAAAATGATATGATAAATAACATATAAAAACTTTATATATTTTTACAACAGCGGTATTAACCAAAGAATAGCACATACAAATGTAAATTGCGTCCCTACAAGAATGATGTATTTTTTACAAATTTAATAATATTCATTGATGAGGGCTAACATTGTGTGCCGAAGCGTTTGAATCAACTCAAGTGTTTTCAATATTTAGAAATATTGTTGAAAAATGTGGAGATAAAAAAAGTTATTTCTGGAATGGAAATGTTTGTGACCAATTTCTACACTTTTTGGTAAAATTCTTTAACAAATATAGAATTTTCGCCTAAGTAAATAATTATCAATTTTTAGGTCAAGTAATTTTTTTTTAATTATTTGTTTTTTTTAAATTCTATTAAAATCGCGTGATTTGTATTGATTAATAATTTTCCAAGAAATGTTTTATTATTAAGCTCAATTTCAAACCCAGTTTCAAAATAATCCCTTTTTCTTTCTATATAATTTCAGCAAGAACCCCAAGAAAATGAAAATGCGGAAGGAGAATTTGCGGATGATGCCTTTTTGATGGTTTCGCAATTACGCTGGGAAGATGACGTCGTATGGAACGGCGATGAAATAAAGCACAAGGTGATGCACAAACTAAACAGCAAAAGCAACGCAGCTGGTTGGGTTCCTTCCAGTGGAAACAGAACTGCTCAAGCCTTCAGCCAACCTGGAAAAGGAGCTCCAGTTCCTGTAGCTCCTAATGTCAGACTTGCTACACAAAATATAGTTCCAACCCAAAAAAATAAACTGTAAGTTACCTTTAAAGACTAACACAGGGTGTCTACCCTATCTGGAAAACCTGGCATTGCCAGGGAATTTTCTCGAGATTATGCTTAATTTTTGTTAAAATTACAGCATAACATTGAATGATAAGGATTGTTTATTTTTAAAAGTAGCTTTATCAGGGTGGCCAACCACTCGGGAGAATCGGGAGAAACTTACACCGAGAGAAAACCGGGATAAAGCCGAGAGAGAAATATCACACCGGGAGATATCCTCTAGTTCATAATTCGCGCGTTTCCCAAGTTTTTAAAATTTCCAACTACAAAGAATATAATTTTTAAATTGTTTAGAATAATTTTACTTTGAAGCTCCTAAATATTTCTCAATATATTTAAAATTCTGCAATTTTTAACAGTGAAAATGACATCCATTCGTTTTGAATTTCACCTGATACTACATAATGTAATACTTATCAATAATATATTTATCGTTTTTAAAATTCCTATAATTTAAATTTTTAATTATGGATTTGAATAAGAGATTCTAAAAAGATATAATCTTCAAAGTCTTGAAACAAAAGTTTTTAATTAAATTAATGTTTAAATTAATTTTGGCAGGTTTAGAATTTTAAATATAACAATATTGTAGTTTCAAATTCAAATATTCAAAATGTCAGGACAATTCCACTATTAAATATTTCAAAATTTCATATCAAAAGACATAATAGTCACTTTGGAATTTAATAATTTTATATGTAAATATGAAGCAATTTCGAATTAAAAAGCTTTAAATTGTACAAGTTCAAAAATTGGAATCAAATAAATAATTTCAAATTGAAAAATATTTAATTGAAAAATTTTAAGAATGAACAATAATTTTAAAGTATAAGTAACAATTCCAAAATTATTAATTTTTAAACCATTACATTTCTTTTTAGATTTAAAACAAGTTTACATTCGTTTAAGTTTCAACTTTCCGGAGTAGAAATTTTTCATTTTTGATATTTCTCGTTTAAAAATACTTCAAATTATAATTGATGGAGTTTAACTCCTTTTTCTAATTAAAGTGTTTAAAATCGTGCTATATATTTTTTTTTCGTTGAAGATGCTTTCAATTAAAAATTAGTAATTATAGAAAAAAATTTGAAACATAATATATAAAAATTGGTTTAATAATTGAGTTGTAAATTTTTTAAATGATTCAAATTCAATATATTTCTTGAGGAAGGTTTGCTTATGCTAATCGACTTCCGCAGTTGATCATAGATGTGAAAAAAATGGGTTTGGCGAAAAGAGTGTATTTTTCTTGAAACCTGGATAAATTACCGAGAGAACCGGGAGAAAGCCGAGAGATATAATTTTTTTCAATGGTGGCCGCCACCCTTTTTATGTTACTGTATTTAACTATTCTATTTTTGGTTGAGTTTGATTGTTTTTAAATGAAAATTCAAGTATGCGGTTGCAAACTCATGTATTTTGTTGAAAAGTCATTCTTTTTGGTAGAAAATTAATCTCCTTGGATGTAAATTCATCCTTTTGCTTTAAAATTGAACAGTTTTTTTTGCAATTTTTTCTATCTTTTGACTGGAAAATCTTTTATGGTTAAAACTTCATCCTTCTTGGAATTTAATTTCAATTACTTGGTTGGAAGTTAGTACAAAAATAATTTTTTGTTTCAAAATTCATTATTGTAATTGAAAATTCATCTCTGTGGTTGAAAAATGAGCTATTTTGTTGAAAATTCGTTTTTTCTTTGGCTGAAAATTAATTTTTTGTACTGAGGACATTTTTTATTGAAAATTAGATTTTTTAACTTGACCTTTTAACTATATATTTAATTTTTGATTGAAGAAATATATTTTTCAATTATTCTGGTTAAAGAATTATAGTTTTTGTGGAAAATTAATCTTTTGGGTTCAAATTCAACTATTTCAGTTGAAGATTCATTATTTTACTTATT
>NC_046663.1:73180441-73197301 GCF_010883055.1 Belonocnema kinseyi
GCTCTTCTTAATATTTTGACACCAAAATCATGTCGATACACCTTACCGACTGCGAGTAAAGCCACCCACGCTTTAACTTGACAGACTGTATATATATATATTGATTTTTTAAATTGTGTATAAATGCTGTCTAGCTCCGCTTGGATTCGAGCTCAGGTCTTCAGATTACTGGTCTGGACTAGTTGGCAAAAAAAGTCACATAAGAATTAATGATTAATTTATCTGGTCAAAAATCTTGACATCAAAAATAAAAATTCAAAATTTTAGTTGAAATTGATATTTTTGTTTAAAATTCAACTACTCTAGTTGAAATTTCATCAGTTTCGTTAAAAATGAATCTTTCAGTTGAAAATTCAACTATTTAGTTGAAAAGCTGTTTTTTTAATGAAAATTTTACTATTTAATTAAAAATTCATGTTTTTTTTTTGAAAAATCGTATTTTTGAAAAGTTGTCTTTTTCATATGAAAATGTAACTGTTTCGTTAAAAATGCATACTTTTTTGTTGAAAAATCGTATTTTTGGTAGAAACATAAACTTCTTGTTTAAAATCTTTATTTTTTGGTTTGAAAAATCAACTAATGCAGTTAAAGATTCATCATTTTAATAATTTGGATGGTAATTTTTATGTCTACTAGTCCAGAATCAATATTTTATGTATATTGAGTTTTAAAATTGTGAAAATCAGAATTAATAATTAATGTACCTGGTCAAATACCTTAACATAAAGAATAAAAATTCTTCATTTTAGTTGAGATTGATATTTTTGTTTAAAATTCAACTATTTTAGTTGAAAATTCATCAGTTTCTTTGAAAATGAAACTTTTTCAGTTCAGAATTCAACTATTTGGTTAAAAATGTTTCTGCTTTGGTTGAAAAGTGAAGTGTTTCGTTGAAAATTACTGTATTTTGTTGAAAAATCATGTTTTTTGATAGAAACCTAATCTTCTTGTTTAAAAATTTATCTTTTTGTTTGAAAATTCAAATATTTCATTCAAAAATTCATCATTTCAGTTAAAAATTGATCTTCTTGGTTATAAGTTATTATTTTTTGTTTGTTTAAAATTCATCTATTTTAGATGAAGATTCATTATTTTCATTGAAAATGTATCACTTCGATTGAATTATTTTTTTGAGGAAAATTAATTTTGTTAACTGAAAATTTAACTATTACATTTTTTGTTGAAAACATATCATATTGATTTGGAAATTCAACTATTTGGTTGATATTCCGTTCGTATTGTTACAAACTCGTCTTTTTGTTAGAAAATACTTCTTTTTGGCTGCAAATTCAACTATTTGGTTAAATATTCAGCTATCTTTTTGAAAATTGCAATTAAAGTGGCCACAATGATGTTCCCTAAATATGCACTTAATTTTAAGTATAAGAAGATGAAATAAAAATGTATTTGAATTATTATTCAAATTCAGGACTTTAGATCAAGCCATCTTCTTGGTCTAATTGTAAATTTATTATAACTTCGTTTCCTTTGAATTCAGACCGATTGCTAAGGGAGGTCAACAAATGAGCCGGGAGGACACCGACGACACCTGGTGGTCTATTTTCCCAGTAGAAAACGAGGAACTAGTTTACGGTCTCTGGGAAGACGAAATCATCTGGGATGCAGAAAACATGAAGAAAATACCGAAACCGAAGATCCTCACCCTGGATCCAAACGACGAGAACATCGTCCTCGGAATTCCCGATGATATCGATCCCGCCCTTCTTCATAAAGAGAACGGACCTCAGCCTAAAGTGAAAATCCCACATCCTCACGTGAAGAAGAGTAAACTTCTTCTCGGAAAGGCTGGAGTGATCAACGTTCTCGAGGAGGATACCCCGCCTCCTCCGCCAAAGTCTCCAGACAGAGATCCCTTCAATATTTCGAACGATCCCTACTATCTTCCTCGATCTTCGGAAACGACTCTGAGGTTGAAGGTTGGCGGAGGAAACCTAATTCAGCACAGCACTCCCGTTGTTGAACTACGAGCTCCGTTTGTGCAAACTTACATGGGACCAATGCGTCTCAGGAACTTCCACAGACCACCATTGAGACGTTTTAGCCACGGTCCTCTTGCCCAACTGGCTGTACATCCTGTTCTTCCTCTGCTGAAGCACATCAAGAAAAAAGCCAAGCAACGAGAACAGGAGAGAATAGCTTCTGGTGGTGGTGATGTCTTCTTTATGAGAACTGCTGAGGATCTAACTGGTCGCGATGGGGAAATAGTTCTTGTTGAATTTTCTGAAGAACACCCGCCTCTCATGAATCAAGTGGGAATGTGTTCGAAAATGAAGAACTACTACAAACGGAAAGCTGGAAAGGATCAAGGACCTCAGAAGTACAAATATGGCGAGACAGCTTATGCTCACACAAGTCCCTTCCTAGGAATTCTAACGCCCGGGCAGAGTATCCAGACCGTCGAAAATAATATGTACAGAGCCCCGATTTATGAACACAACATTCCAACTACGGATTTCCTGGTTATCAGGACGAGGCATCAGTATCATGTTCGAGAAATTGATGCACTTTTCGTGGCTGGGCAAGAGTGTCCGCTTTATGAAGTTCCTGGACCGAATTCGAAGAGAGCTAACAACTTCGTAAGGGATTTTCTCCAGGTTTTCATTTACAGGTATTGTAATGCTACATATTTTTCTATCTTACTTATCACTTTAAGGATATTTTCGAAAAATTTCGAAAAATTAATTTAAAATGTTTTTAATTCATCTCTTAATTCTTTATTTCCTAAGTTTCGGATTCAATTTGTTACACTTATTTGTTGAAGATTTTAAAGTCGAGAACGCCCAAATTCGAACATTAAAAAGTCAATAAATTCACATTATAATCGTACTGTTTAAAAATATAATTTACAAATGAAAGCCTTACTTTTCGATATATTTTTTTAATTGATTATAGTTCAAACTAGCTGTGAATTCGAACTCTGCTGTTTATACTTTGTTTTTATTTACAATTGGATGGTGTTTATTTCATGAGCAATTTGCTTCTTCATTATGATTAATTAGTAAATATATTTGCTTCCTCATAAAGTTTATGGAATTTTTTTTCTTTAAGTCAGGAAATTTTTCTGAGAGCATATTTAATTTTTGGTTAAATTGCAATATAAAATTGAATAACTGGGATTCTTAAGTTTAATAGTACCTTTATATTACTGTATTCAACTGTTCTATTTCGGATTGAAAAGCGATCATTTTTAGTTTAAAATTCATGTATTTTGTAGAAAATTCGTTCTCTTTGGTAGAATATTAATCTTCTTGGATGATAATTCAACAGTTTGTTTACAATTTTCTCTCGCTTTTGACTGAAAAATCTTTCTTATTTGGAAACTCTACTCTTGTTGAAAAGTCGTTTTTTTGTTGTTGTCTGTAACTCTTTTTTATCAAAAATTAAAATCTGTTTTGGTTGAAGATTCATCATCGGCTGAAAATTAATTTTTTTAAATGGAAGTTTGTCTATTCTAGTTGAAACTTCAAACATTTTTTTGACATTGTTTTTTTTGTCGAAAATTATTTTTTTTCCAACTGAAAATGTACAAGTAACTATTTAAGGATTATAATTTTTGCCGAAAATTCATTACTTTGTTTGAAAATATAACTTTTTTTTTTAAATTGACTTTTTTTGTTGATAATTGTTTTGTTTTTTTTTAATGAAAACGTAGCTATTGCATTTGAATATTCTATGAGTTTAGTCAAAAATTCATCTCTGGTTGAACATTATTTTTTTTCAACTGAAAATTTAACTGTTCAATTTTTGGTTGACATTGCATGAATTAAAATTCAGTTTTATTATCATTAATATTATTCATTAGTTATGATCGCGTAACATTTTGATAATTCGACTTTTTTTTAGAAATTATCTTTTTGTTTGAAAATGTATGTTTTTGGATGATAATTCAAATATTGCAGTTAAAAATGAATCCTTTTAGTTGAAAATCCATCACTTTGTTTAAAAAATTTAACTATTTAAAAATATATTTTTTTTCTTGGTTGAAATGTATTATTTTTTAACTAAACATGTAGCTATGCCAATTAAATATTCCGTCATTTTAATTGAAAATTCCTCTCTTTGTTTAAGCATTATTTTTTTAAACTGAAAATTGAAGAATTCAATTTTTGTTTGATAATGATCCTATTTAGATAAAAATTCATCTTTTTTGTTTAAAATTCATTTATTCCAGTTAAAGTCTTATCATTTTATTTTAAACTTTATTAGTTTTTTGAAAAATTAATTTTAACTGATAATTTAACTATTCCTGTTGGTTAAAAATTCGATGTTTTATATTTTAGAATTCTACTATATGGTTCAAAAAATTTTTTTCTAGTTTGAAATTCCACGATTTCGTTAAACATGCATGTACTTTGTTTAAAAAGACTTCTTTTTTGGTAAAAAATTAGTATTTTTAATTGAAAATTCATATTTTTGTTTGAAATTAAAAGTACTTTTTTGAAAGTCAACTCTTTCGTTCAAAATTAATTTTTTTTAAATTTCTCTATTCCAGTTGAAAGATTAATCATTTTAGTTAAAACTTTTTTTTTAATTTTATAACTTTGGGTGATTTTTTGTGGATGGAGAATCAATATTTTTAACCGACAATTAAACTATACTATTTTCGATTGAAAACTCATTTGGTTCAAAATTCAACTGTTTGGTTGAAATTACAATTATTCGGTTAAAAATTCATCTATTTTTTTAAAAATGCAATATTTTGTCTTGAAAAGTTAGGAATTTGAGGTGATTAGATTGAAATTTAATGTAGTATGCATATTGATTTTACCTAAATGTGTACCGAATTTCAAGTATAAGAAGAAAAAATATAAATTTGTTTGAATTATTTAAATTCATGGACTTTAGAGACAAATTCAAGAAATTATGAATAATATTTTAGTATTATTTAATTGATATATTGTACTAATATATTTAATAATATTTTGTAATATAATTCCTCAAACTTTTCTAAATTAAACATATTAATTGAATTCCTAAAAACTAAAAAAAACATTATTTATGATGAACTTGTGAAAATGTGAAATATTTGAATGGCCTCCGTACTATAAAAAATTATACCTGGAACAAATTCCGTACAATTAAAAGCTCATTTATTTATAAATTATTCAAAATATGTACAATTAAATATGGAATTTGTGAAATAGAAATATTTTAAATCAGAGTTTAATTAGTTTCATTTTATGCGATTATTCTTCTTGAAACTGATATGTTCCTCTTCCTCTAAAAATCTAAAAGTTTTCTGGAATGGAATTTTCAGTCCGAGGTTTCCGATGTTATTCATGTTACATTTGAAAAATACTGAAAAATACCTGGAATTTAGAATTCGGAAATGCGTAGCAACCTTGGTATAAGAAATTGAATTAAGAAATTGTATACAAAATTTCATCAAGTAACAACAAAATATAAGAAATTATATATATAATTTTGTGGAATTTCATTTAAATAATTTTCTGATCAATGGTATTTATAAGGATCCAGATCGGTCCCTAATTTTAGAAAAATGAATGAGTATAAATTGGAGTTCATGATCTGAATATTTTACTGTGTTTTATACTATAAGTTTTTTTTAAATCATACCACTATTTTGTTACTATTTTATATAATGTATGTCACTATTGACACTATTTTTTATCCTTAAAGTGAGTTCGAGCCCCGTACTATTTATCAAAAATTCTTTTAAATTCCTTAAATTTATTGAAATATGTTGAAAATTCTTCGAAATATTTCAAAATACCCTAAAATATTTAAAATTCTTTAAAATCTCTTCAATCCATTGAAATCTATTTAGAATTCTTTAAAATCATTAAAAATACCTTGAAATATTTCAAATCCTTTGGAAGTATTGAAATCAAGAAAAATGTATTTAATTCTTTTTCAGACTTTTCTGGAAATCGAGGGACACACCAAGAAGAATCAAAATGGACGACATTAAAAAGGCTTTTCCTTCACATAGTGAAAGTAGTATAAGAAAAAGATTGAAGCTCTGTGCTGATTTCAAGCGAACCGGAATGGATTCCAATTGGTGGGTCATCAAACCTGAATTCCGATTGCCTACCGAGGAAGAAATCAGAGCCATGGTCTCTCCGGAACAGTGCTGTGCTTACTTTAGCATGATTGCAGCAGAACAGAGATTGAAAGACGCTGGTTACGGCGAAAAGTTCCTCTTCACGCCGCAAGACGACGACGATGAAGAAATGCAGCTGAAGATGGACGACGAAGTCAAGGTCGCACCTTGGAATACAACTCGAGCTTATATCCAGGCTATGAAAGGCAAATGTTTGTTGCAACTTGCTGGTCCCGCTGATCCGACTGGATGCGGCGAAGGATTCTCTTACGTCAGGGTACCCAATAAACCAACAATCAGCAAGGAAGAACAGGAGGCACAGCCCAAGAGAACTGTCACTGGAACTGATGCCGACTTGAGAAGATTGTCCCTCAATAATGCCAAAGCCCTTCTGAGAAAGTTTGGTGTTCCTGAAGAGGAAATTAAGAAGCTTTCACGTTGGGAAGTCATCGACGTCGTGAGAACTCTTTCGACAGAAAAGGCGAAGGCTGGGGAAGAAGGCATGACAAAATTCTCTAGGGGGAACAGATTTTCGATAGCCGAACACCAGGAAAGATACAAAGAAGAATGTCAAAGAATCTTCGACCTGCAGAATCGAGTCTTGTCCTCGAATGAAGTTCTCAGTACCGATGAGGGTGAGAGCTCCGAGGAAGATAGTTCAGACATTGAAGAAATGGGAAAGAATATTGAGAATATGCTCTCAAATAAGAAGACAAGTACTCAATTGTCCCTCGAGAAAGAAGAACAGCAGAGGCACGAATTGAGGAAAATGTTGATGGGTGAGAATCAGGAACAGGACAAGAAGAATAGAGAGAAAAAGAAAGAAGATGAGGAAGAGTCCCCGATGAGTAGTCTGAACGCCCAGCCAGGAAGAGTTCTCAAGATTTATCGAACTTTTAGGAACCCTGAAGGACACGAGTTTACGAGAGTTGAGCTAGTTAGAAAGCAGGCTGTGATTGATACATACTTGAAGATAAGAAATTCGAAGGACGAGTCGTTTATAAAGCAGTTCGCGACTATGGATGAAGCGCAGAAGGAAGAAATGAAGAGGGAGAAAAGAAGAATTCAGGAGCAGTTGAGAAGAATTAAAAGGAATCAGGAACGGGAGCGAATGCTGGGTGGAAATTCGAGTACTCCTTTCAATGCTTCGGGATTTTTCGATCGAAGCAATTCCAGCACTCCTGTCACGACCTCTACCAGTATCCTTCCATTATCTAATTTTCCTTCTTCTTCTCTTACTCCTAAACCTATCCGATCTGAAAACTCTACTCCTAAACGTAAAAAACCTAAACTTAAACCAGATCTTAAGCTGAAATGTGGAGCTTGCGGTAATGTAGGACATATGCGTACTAACAAAGCTTGCCCCCTTTATCAAAACAGCATAGCAAATACGACGCCAGTCAATGTTGCGATGACGGAGGAGCAGGAGGCGGAAATCGAGAAGCAGCTCGTTGCCGATGATCAGGATCTTGTCAACGTCGATGGTACCAAGGTTAAATTGTCGTCGAAGCTTATTAAGGTAAGGACATTCTTCATAAATTCTGGATGATCTTTAGTCAGGGCAGAAGCGGCGGAACGTTTTTATCTCTAAGTGGGCGCAGGAGAATAGGCTTATAATATTGAATGGCACACTTTGTACATAGTATAATAATATGCAGAGTGGCCACCGGACCGGGAGAACCGGGAGAAAACCGGGAGGATGCCGGGAGAGAAATATTACACCGGGAGCCTTCTCGCATTTCATAAGTCGCGCGTTTCGTAGCGCCGTGTGTCCGAGCAACCAATCACGAAATCGGTAGTTACTTGGGATTCGTTGACCGCATTCGTTGACCACATTACGTTTCGTGTACGAACGTATTAATTCGAATTTTAAACTGTTCTGGAGGTTCTGTAGTCTATAGACTGTCTATATAGAATGCCTGATGATAAAATTTGATAAAAAAAACTTGAAAAATTAAAAAAAAAATTTTTAAATTTACCTGAATCTATAATCTTTTAAGTCAGTTAAAGTTGTAACAATCTATGATTTTATATTTATATTGCTCTCCCTAATTACATGTTCCTTTAAAAATTATATAAGAAAATCTTTGCGTTTTCCTTTATGAGGCATTAAATTGTTCTCATCCTACTTATTATGATTGCTCATACGTGAAAAAATAGCACTTTTCGCAACAGCAGTATATATATATTTTAAACCGGGAGAAAACCGGGAGAAAAAAATAAAAGAAATAGTGGCCACCCTGATATGATACTAAATATAAATTATACATAAATAATAATAAATGAACAATCAATAGTAAATAATAAATACAGGTATAAAATGAATATTTCGCAAAGCTTTCTAAAGATTTCATAAATATTTGACAAAGTTTTTAAATATTTCGAAAACATTTCGGATAGATATGAACGATTTTACAAAGGCTTCAATGATTTCCCAAATATTTCAATATTTTCACAAATATTATCAAATATTTCAAATATATTTTTCATCTTTCGCAGATTTCTAAAAACTTCAGAAAGATTTCAAATATTTCCCAAAGATATCAAAGATACCAAATATTTCAAAAAATTTGAAGATTTCCAAAGATTTCAGAAAGGTTTCAATGATCTTTCAAAGTTATCAAAGGTTTCAAGTGCCTCGCAAAGGTTTTTCACAGATTTAAGAGATTTTCCAAACACTTCACAAAGATTTCAATAATTTTACAAATATTACCAAATATTTCAATTATTTGGGAAAGATTTCAAAAAGATTTCACAAAGACTTCAATGATTTTCCAGAGATTTCGCAAAGATATCAATCATTTTTACAAATAATTCAAAACTATTTTAAAGATTTCGCAAAGTCACAAATGATTTCAGAATTATTTTAAAAAGATTTAGAAAATTTCACAAATTTTTCAAAAATATTTCAAAGATTTCACCAATATTTAAAGGAGTTCATAAATATAATCAAATGTTTCACAAGGATTTCAATATTTGTCTAATGATTTCATAAAGATTTTAAATATTTCGCAACGATTTTTAATAGAATTTAAAGATTTCACAAAGACTTCAATAATTTCGTAAAGATTACAACAATTTCAAAAATATACCAACTACTTCAAAAATATTTTCAAAGGATTTCAATGATTTCTAAAAGATTTCACAGATTTTTAAAGATTTTGAATATTTTGAAAAGATTTCGAGTTATATTTACTAGATTTTACAAAGATTTCAATGATTTTCCGTAGATTTTAATCATTTTTACAAATATTTCCAAATATTTCGCAAAGGTTTCTGATAAATTTGAAATTTTCTTACAAATTCACAAATGATTTCACGAAGATTTAAATAATTCCAAAAATATTTCCAAAGATTTCACAAAGATTTGAATATTTTATAAAGATTTCAAGTATTTCGCAAAAATTTTGAATATTATAAAAAGATATAACAAATTTCACAAAAATTGTTTAATAATTTATAAAGATTTCAATGAGTTCCCAGAGATTTCAAAGATTTCGGATAGATTTCAAAGATTTCAATGACTTCCCAAAGATCTCAAAGATTTTAAATATTTCATAAAGATTTCGGATATATTTAAAAGATTTCAATGGTTTTTTAAAGATTTCAAAAATTTCAAATATTTTACAAAGATTTCAACGATTTCCCAAATATTTCAAATATTTTGCAAAGATTTAGGATAAATTACCATCAATTATTTCATGAAGATTTCAGGTAGATTTTTAGACAAATTTAAACGATCTGTTGAATTTAATCATTCGATTTCAGAGGAGGGTAAATCAATACTTTGCCTGTTACTGGGCAATTTCTGAGGGGGGAATCGCCCCCTGTGCCTTCTAGGGCTTCCCCGCCTCTGAGTCAGTGTGACCGCAGGTCAGGGAAAATCCGGAAATCAGGGAAAAATCATGGCAATTTTTTGGCCAGAGAAAATCAGGGATTTAAAAAAAAAGACGCAAAAGTCAGGGAATTTCTGTAATATGCACTTGAAGTAACTGTCAAGAATAATCAGAGGTACCACACTTTAAAGGAATTGCAAGATCTTTATAAGATTTTTATAATTTTAAGGGTTTGGAAGATTTTTAAGTATTTTTGAATATTCAAAGGAATTTTCCAAAGCCTAAAAATTTGCAAGCGACTTCAAAAGATTTCAAAAGATCTGAATTATTTTAAGGTATTTTAAAAGGTTCCAAGGGATTTTGAATAATTTGAAGGAATTAAAAAAAACGTGTATGGGTTTTTAAAGAATTTACTAGAATTTCCGAAGATATTGATCGATTTGGTAGGATCTATACAGTTTTAGGATATTTCAAAAGATTCCAAAGAATTTTATAAGATTTCTGAATATTTCTATTTTTTAGAAGGGATTTTAAACACTCCAGAAATTCAGGAAATATGAAATTTTAAGTAATTTTACGGGATTTTATAATACTTTAATGGATTTCAAAGAATTTATTAGCAAGATTTCAGAAATTCCGTCGGGTTTAAAAGATTTTCTAATATTTTAAGGTATTTCCAAAGATTTTAGAAGATTTCTAAAGATTCCGGCGAATTTTTATTAGATTCCAGTAATTTGAAAGGACTTCAAAGGATTTTAGAGTATTTTTAAAACATTGAAGGAATTTTCAAAAGCTTCAAAAAGTTTGAAGGGATTTTAAAGGTTTTGATATATTTTAGGGCATTTAACAAAATTCTCAGACATTTTCAAGAGATTAACAATTTTATAAGGAATTTCTAAGTGTTTGAATTAGTTTTAATCAATTTTCCAGGATTTCAGAAAATATCAAATTTTATGTTATTTTAGGGGATTTTAGAATATTTTAATCGATTTCGAATAATCGATTGGCAAGAATTAAGATGTTTTGTAGGTTTTAAAATATTTTAAAATATTTTAAAATATTTTAAGGTATTTCCAATGATTTTAGATATTTTAAAAGATTCCAAGAAATTTTAATTTTGTTTGAATAATTTTAAGGGATTTCAAATACTTTTTTTCAATCATCACTGGTTGTATCCTATTCACCTTGTTCACCTATTTTGAAGTTTGTCACCTTTTTCATCTATTGTCGAGATTAATCACTTTGTTATCTTTTACGATTGTCAATTAATTATGTTGTTTGAAAAAAAATTAACCTAACCGTTTCCTATTCTAAATTTGTACTTTAGGGTGAATATTGTTTCATAAGATTTTATCGATCTTATCGTAACGGCTGTTTTCAATATGAACAAAAATATTACTCTTTTCTCGTTTTGTTTACAGAAACTTTACAACTACTAATGCTACTTATTTTCATTTTTTGTCCATTTTGAAATTGCCTAAGAACTAAGTTCAAAGATTTTTCACGTTCAAAAAAATTTTTTTTTTTTTTGTTGAGACAGAACCTAATTTTATGAAAAATATTTTGAAAACAATAATTGTGAATAAAAATCGTATTAAACAAATAAAAAAAGTCATTTTGTTGGTATTTCAAAAAATTCTAACTTTATAACAAATTTTTTTTTTTAAATATGATTTTATATTACTATTTGCTGTCGGAAACTGTACACATATAAAATTTGCAATAATTTTTTAACACCAATTTTTGGCAAAACTGATATGTAATTTTGTTTTAGATCACGGTTATCCCGATAGGACCTCAATTTTTACTCATATATACCTCAAAAACAGATTTCAAAAAATTATTGTTTATACTTTTCCCTACCCTCTTATATTATTTGATTAAAAAAAATGATTACGCAACAATTCTCGATTCACCCCGCCCCCACAAAAGGGTTACGTAATATATTGACTACTCCTGTGACATGTTCAACAAATTAAAATATTTTAATAAACACTGTCTTATATCTTGACTTAATTATGCAACTTTTTTCTCATCGACTTTTGATAAAGAATTTTCACTTTTTTGAACGAGAATAGGTATTGTTGTGTTTTGTTTTTGTTTGTTTAATTCATCCTGAAGTCTTTTAAACTTACCTTGAATTCTCAGGCATATCATTAAATTCTTGTGAATCCTCTTTAATTCTTCTAAACTTTTTTCAAACTTTTATTCCCTGTATAAAACATTCTCTATTAAAAATGTTACTAGATCAAAAGTGTTGTCTCTAAATATTAATGATTCGAGAAAAATCAATGAATTATGGAAATAATGTTTCTGGTAAAATAATGTTGAAATTGCAGCATGCCGAAGAAATGAAGAAACGCACTTTGCTTCTGAAAGTGCCTAAGGATGCGATGCATTCCAAGAAACGAAAAAGAATATCCGGTGACGATCACTGTGATTACCTGAAACGACACCAAAAACCAGCAAACAGACGAAGGACAGACCCTGTGGTTGTCCTGTCCACAACTCTCGAAAGTATTCTCAACGAAATGAGGGACTTGCCAGATGTGCAACCCTTTTTGTTCCCTGTTAGTGCAAAGGTAAGATTTTAAAATACTTAATCCATGTCTCGGATCCTACGACTCTTTTCATCTTTTTTTTATAAAACTGCGAATTTCTGAAGAAAAATAATTATAATCAAGTTTTTTCCGCTTTTGTTAGAATTTCGTTATACTTAGATTCAATTTTAATCACAATGAAACTTTTGAAATTGAAATTCCAGACTAGAAAAAAGTCTACCATTCTAATTGACTATTTTTTTGAAATTTTTATTATTTTTTTAATATTCATCTTTTTTGGTCGAAAATTTAACTGTTTTGTTGAACACTCGTCTTTTCGAAGAGAAAATTTATCTTTTGTGCTAGAAACGTCATGCTTTTGGGTGAAAATTTATATTGCTTGGTTCAAAATAAACTTCTTTGTTGAAAATTTATCTGTCTTCTAAAAAGTTCGACTTTTTTTCTTGAAAATTCAATCATTTGGTTAAAAATTCATTTATTTACTTGGTTACAAATTACTTTTTTTGTTTGAAAATTCCACTATGTGGTTAAACGTTCATCTTTTTTTATTGAAAACGATTTAGTAGCTGAAAATGATACTTTTTATGTTGATAATTCAATCTTAATCTACAAAAATTCGTTTTTTCCTTGAAAATGTAATTAATTGTTCGAAAATGCAATTTTTTGGCCGATATATAATCTTTTTAATTTGTAATTTCGACCATATGGTTCAAAAATCAACTATTCGCTTAATAGTTCATCTTTCTTGGTTGGAAACAATCTAGTAGTTGAAAATTAAACCTCTTAGGCTGATAATTCAATCTCACTCTGAAAATTATTTGCTTGTCTTGCAAATTCAATTACTTGGTTGAAAATGCAATTGTTTTTGGTTAGTTTTTAAGGTTTCTATTTTAAATTTTGACCATTCGGTTCAAAATTCCATTATTTGGTTCAAAAATTATCTTTATTGGTACAAAATTCAACTGTTTTGTTAAAAATTTGTGTTTTTGGGTAGAAAATTAGCCCTTATGGATGCAAAATAAATCTTTAATGGTGGAAAAGTCACCCATTTTAGTTGAAAATTCATCTTTCTTGGTTAAAACCGAACTGTTTTGTTGAAAATTCAACTGTTTGGTTAAAATTCATCTCTTCTGTTGAAGATTCGTCTCTTTTGATTAAAAGTCTAACTGTTTGGTCGAAAATTTATCTTTCTTCCTTAACAAATTACCTTTTTTGTTAAAAATTCAACTTTTCAGGATAGCAAATCAACTTTTTTTAAACTAAATTTCTCTCTTTGGATTGAAAATTCAACTATTTGGTTGAAGTTCAACTTTTTTTTTAAATTAGACTGTTTGGTTTAAAATTCACCTTTGTAGATTTTTCAATCCAAATTTGGACAAAAAATTCAACTACTTTGTCGAAAATGCCATATATTTCGACTTGAAATCTCAGGAATTTAAAGCGCTTCATATTGATTTCATTATTCTATTTATATTGATTTTATTTAAAAGAACTTATTCCCTATTGTTCCTCTATTGTCGTGAAATAAAACCATATTTTCCCTGTTTCGAGAGTATTTTGAGCTCTTAGAACTGAATTAATAAATAATTAATAATTTCATATTAAAAATATGGTCTCAAATTTAAATCCTTAGTTGTAGATTAATTTTAAGTTTAAAATGTTCAAAATGAAGTTTCTTGAGGTTCAAAATTTATATAAATTAGATACTTCTCTTATTTGAAAATAATCCAAGTTAAGAAATTGAACAGTTCACAAATAATGATTTGAAACCCAGATTCAGAATCATTCAAGCTGAATGACTATTGTTAAAAAATTGTTTTAGCTTTAATCATTAATTTTCATTCTGCGAAGAATATTTGAAAATCAATACTCTACATTCTAAATAAATAAAGTTAGTATTTCATTCATTTAGTGTCTGTTCCTGCTTTTTTCATTACACATTTTTATAATTTTAATTCATCTTTTTGTGAACTTTTTTCTAAATTCCATGCAATTTTCTTTGTAATTTTGTGCCTTTTTTAAGCCTGCATGTCGATCTAAGCCCTGTTAATCATGAAATGCCAAAATATTACATTGTTAAATTTCAGCTTACAAAAGACAACTAATGATTGCAATTTTCTTATCCAGTCAGTGCCAGATTACCACAAGATAATCGACAAACCCATGGACCTGCAGACTATAAGAGATAACTTGAGGCAAAAGAAGTACCGAAACAGAGAAGAATTTCTGGCTGCTGTTAATCAAATTGTAGAAAATTCAACTCTCTACAATGGGAAGAATAGTTCTCTCACAGTTGCAGCGAAACGCATGATGGATATTTGCGTTGATAGACTGCGTGAGAAAGAAGATCGTCTGATGAAACTTGAGAAGGTTATCAATCCTCTGCTTGATGACAACGACCAAGTTGCTCTTTCTTACATCCTGAGCGACGTGACCAATAGACTTAAGTCGACCCAGGATTTGTGGCCCTTCCACAAACCAGTGAGCAGGAAACTTGTAAGAGATTATTACACGGTGATCAAGAGGCCAATGGACTTGGAAACCATCTCGAGGAAGATTTCTGGTTAGTTTTTATTAATATTTTCAAAAAGTATTACTTCAAAATCTGGAGAGGTTTGCCTTACTCATTAATCAGAAGAATTTATAAAGGGCCATTCATAACCCACATTTCCAATTTAGAATGTGGAGGGGGGGGGGGCTTACAAATAACGATATATTTCAATAATAACCTAATAAGTTTAAATATCACTTTCATATTTCAGACTACACTCTCTCATCTATTCCCCTCTTTTCCCTATTTTTCAAGAAATCTTTTTTCCATTCTTTTCAAGAAACTTCTCATTTTACCCAGGTTTTTCGTTTAAATGCAAACTGAATATTAAAAACTTAAAGCGTTATTGCCCGCCTAACGCCTTTTTTCTTACTTCCCTATTACAAAGGGGAAAAATATTTTGCATTTGGAAAAAAATGTTCAATCGGATCTTTAAGGACCACGGTTCTAATCTTGTGGGAAATATTTAGCCCACCCCCCCTCCTTTATAGAAAAGCGTTGATTTGTTTATAGTCCCCCTCCTACCCAGAAAGTAACGTAGCCTTTAGATAAAACCAGAGTTTACATTTATACTGATTTTTTGTGTTAATAGCGAGTCAAGTTGCCAATATGTCCATATTGTTCACGTGACCGTGTGGTGAATTATAAACTTCGGTAATAAATCAACAATTAAAATAAAGTGATTTTCAGAGTAAGTGTTGAAATGTGCCGAATTGAATTGTATATGACAGTTAATCCGGATATTATTGAATTTTTAAACTAAGAAAGGTAAATTTTTTACCAAAAATGGAGTAGTTAAACTTTTAATTTAAAAAAAAAAAATATTTTAAATGAAGAAAAAATGAATTTTCTAACAAATAATTGTTTCTTTTTACTAATTTATTGAATTTTGAAGACAAAATGACGATTTTTTTGTACAAAAAAGTTGAATTATCAAATGAAAATTAATTTTTAACAAAAAAACGAATTGTTAACAAAATAGTTTAATATTAACAAAAACTTGGTTTTTTACTTTAAAAATAACCATTTTCGACCAAAAATGAAAAAGGTGAATTTCCAATCGACAAAGTAATTTAAAAACAAAAGAAAAGGCATTTTCAACAAAACAATTCAATTTCCAACCAAAGAGATGAATTTTCAACTAAAATTTTGAATCGTCAACTAAAAAATGCATTTTTAAGAAAGTAATTTAACTTTGAAACGTAGGTGTTAAATTTGTAACCTAAAATATGAATTTTTAAACAAAAATATTAATTTTCTACCGAAAAAAGCAAATACATTTTTAACAAAATTCAAGAATTCTCAAGCAAAAAGTTGAATTTTCAACTAAAAAGATGATTTTTTAAACAAAAAAATTAATTTACTACCAAAAAATACGAATTTACAATCCAATTCGAGAATTCTCAACCAAAAAGTTTAATTTACAAACTAAAAAATATGATTTTTAAACAAAAAGATTAATTTACTACCAAAAAAGACGAATTTTTAATCAAATTCAAGAATTCTCAACCAAAAAGTTGAATTTTCAACCACAAAAATCATTTTTGAAACAAAAAAATGTATTTTCTACCAAAAACATTAGTTATTTGGAAACGTACTAAAAACGGTACCATATGTACTTTTAAAAAAAATATGTTGTAGAAAATTCCTCTTTGTGGCTTAAAAATTTAACACTTTGGTAGGAAATAAAAATTTGGTTTGATAAAGAAATTTTTGGTAGAAAATTCAAAGAACGTATTAATGAAATATACAACACTTCCATTATAGAAAAGAAGAAGAAAAAATGGTTACAAAATTACAAAAAAACTGATCTAAAAGTTACCTTAC
>NC_046663.1:73197401-73198866 GCF_010883055.1 Belonocnema kinseyi
AATAAATATGTTTTTCACATGTTATTTCGGATGCTTTTATTTTGATTTTATCATTGACCGTAAGACCGAACATTTGCTGAATTTAGCTAAAATACTGATTGACAAATCATATGTTGAGGTTGACAATTCTAAATTTTTGTACACTTTTCAAAATTCAATAGTTTTTAAGATTCACCTTTTTGTTTGAAAATTAAGATACTTTGTTTAGAATATGTTTTTGTTTGGTGTAAAATTATGCTTTTAACCGAAAATTAAACTATTTGGTAGAAAGTTCATGTATTTTGTTAAAAATTCTTCTTTTGATAGAAAATTAATCTTCATGGTAGTAAACTCATCTTTGTATGCTTAAAATCCTACTAATTTTGTTGTTGTTAAAAACATGTATTTTTGGGTTGAAAATTCTTTATTTTGGTAGAAAATCTATTTCGGATGAACATTAAATCTTGTTGTTGAAAATTCAACTGTCTTCTAAAAAATACGTCTTTTCGTCTTGAGAATGTAACTATTTGGTTAAAAGTTCCAATGATTTTATTGAAAATACTTCTCTTTTACTTGAAAGATAAACTTTTTAGTTATTAATGAAACAATGAAACTGTTTATTTAAAAATCAATTTAGTTGCTGTTGAAAACTGGTGTTTTTGTGATGAAAATCCTTATATTTTGATAGAACATATTGGGTGAAAACTTAACTATTTTGTTGGAAATGCAATATATTTTGACTTGAAATCTCTATAATTTGAAGAATTTCATATTAAATTAAATATTATATAAAAATTATTTTATTATAAAGAATGTATGCCCCTAGTTAGAGAGCATTTTGCTCTGCGAAGTCTGACATTTTAATATTTTCAATTATTCTTAACCCTTAAACGGCCAAAACGCCACTACCGGTACACTGCTTTTCAACGGCCAATAACTAAGACTATTCGACACTAGAAAAAATTGAGACACATATATTATTATTGCTTAAGATCTCCTCTTTCCGACGGTGCCAATGAGATTCCTGAAAAAATGTATTTATTATCCCAAAATGCAGTTTAAACAAAAAAAAAAACGTGATTTTTCGTGCCTATTTTTTTTTGTGAACCATTTTCCAAAGCTTTTCGAGTCTGTAATTAACCTGGAATCTCACTAACCGGAGGAATAAATGTCTAAAATTTGAGAATCCATGGTTCAAAAATCGATTTTTCGTTTTAGTATTTTCAAAATGGCGTCTTAATGGCAAAATTTTTGTGAAAATATTCATGAATTTTTTTACAATAAACGATGCGCTTTTCGGAAAAATCAACAAGAATAAAAAGTTCTTGTAATCAGCCAAGGAATACGCCTGAATTTTTTCGAATCGTTTTGAGCAAAATTTTGGATTTTGCATATGAACAATTTTTGGACAATTCAAAATTTTGCTCAAAACGCTCCGGAAAAATCCAGGCGTATTCCTCGGCTGATTACAAGAACTTTTTATTCT
>NC_046663.1:73198966-73215777 GCF_010883055.1 Belonocnema kinseyi
GCAACATGTATTGCTGCTTACATTGTTTCTCAAAATTACATTCTGAAACAGCAGGATCAAAATGATTTCAACGGATTGAAATCTGAAATGAAAAAAATTCTCGATAAAAAAAAATGTAAAAAAAATATATAAAATCCCTTTAAAAAAAAGAGACTATCGATATTCGTCGACCTCCACGTTGATGATAGTTGGGCAACGTAAATTTTGTTTGCGGCAGACGGACGATAGATATTCGTGAATCATTTTACTCTTACACGATGCTTAGAACTATGAAAATTTTTTCTTGAAAAACTATGCGCTTTTCGGAAAATTTGTCAAGAATAAAAAGTTCTTGTAATCAGCCGAGGAATACGCCTGGATTTTTCCGGAGCGTTTTGAGCAAAATTTTGAATTGTCCAAAAATTGTTCATATGCAAAATTCAAAATTTTGCTCAAAACGATTCGAAAAAATTCAGGCGTATTCCTTGGCTGATTACAAGAACTTTTTATTCTTGATGATTTTTCCGAAAAGCGCATCGTTTATTGTAAAAAAATTCATGAATGTTTTCACAAAAATTTTGCCATTAAGACGCCATTTTGAAAATACTAAAACGAAAAATCGATCTTTGAACCATGGATTCTCAAAGTTTAGACATTTATTCCACCGGTTAGTGAGATTCCAGGTTAATTACAGACTCGAAAAGCTTTGGAAAATGGTTCACAAAAAAAAAATAGGCACTAAAAATCACATTTTTTTTTTTGTTTAAACTGCATTTTGGGATAATAAATAAATTTGTTCAGGAATTTCATTGGCACCGTCGGAAAGAGGAGATCTTAAGCAATAAAAATATATGTGTCTCAATTTTTTCTAGTGTCGAATAGTCTTAGTTACTGGCCATTGAAAAGCAGTGTACCGGTAGTGGCGTTTTGGCCGTTTAAGGGTTAATTCATTACCACAGCTCACCACCCGGTTATGCAGACATAGTCGCAACTGAACTCACTTCAAATGCGAAAAGAAGCAGCAGGAACGTAAATTCCATGTTTAGTCAACTGTTAAGTTAATTGAGGGGGGAGGGGGTAATTACACAATTATGGTCGTCAACTAGGAGCCGGCTGGAGGGTAAAAAATAACCCAAACTTGTTAACTTCGTTTATGAACGCCCCCTAAGTTTTGTTTGATCTTTAGCTCAAAAATACCACAATCGTCACGAATTTCTACGAGACATTCAGCAAATTGTAGAAAACTGTACAATCTACAACGGGCTGGATTCGCCGTACACGCAAAAGGCAGAGTCCATGGTGAGAATTTGCAGGGAAGCTTTCGATGTTGTAAGTGAAATTTTAATTTTAATTTGAGCTTAAAATTTTGAGAATTATTAAAGTTTTTCCGTTCAATTCATTTATGTGGAATTTAATTTAATTTTTAGTATGGCGAGAATCTTACTAATATAGAAAACAGCATCCTGATGGTCCAGAAAAGAGCGATGGAACAGGCAGATATGGATACTTCCTGGATGGGAACAGACGAAGAGAATTACACAATTGCTGAACCTCAATTCCATGGGGTAAGTATTTTTTTTCTACTGCACGGCGAAATTATGAAATTAGGATTGTTAATTTTGTTACAGATTAAAAAAATGAAGTTTTCAATACGTGTTTTTTCACTTGTTTTCCGTTTATTTATGTATTATTAAAGATTTATGAATCTTCTGCACCATAAATTTTTTATACAAAAATTTCAAATTAAATAATTTTAATTGTAACTGATTATTTAACAGTTGGGAAATAATTCTGTCCGTAAAATTTTGCTAATATGCAATAATTTTTAAACTGTTTTACATTTTTAAAGTGACAAGAAAAATTAAATTGTGGGCAATAGCTTATTTCATGATTTAAAAAATATATTAGAAGCTTTTTAATGATTTTGAAGGATTTGAAGAAATTAAATTTTTTTTTAATATTTCTGGAAAAATTTTTAATGGTTTAGGTTTTCTTTTAAAAAGAATAATTTGAAGTTCTGAACATTTCGAAATGTATTGAAAACGAACCTGGAAGGTTTTAAGATGAATTTTTTAGTTTTTTAGGATTTAAAAAAATATAAGGTAACCTGAATTTCGCCGAGTGTCAAGAGGATAAAATAAAATTTCTTAAGATTCATGGGAAATTTTCAAAGGATTCATTATATATTTTTTTAATGGATTTTAAGAAAAAATGGAAAAAGATTACAAAACATTTTAAATTATTTTCTAAAATTTTGAAAAGTATCGTTAAAGATTAAACAAAAAAATTGCAATTTTACCATATTGGATAATTTTAGAAAAATTTTGATTAAGTTTAAGAGATAATTGAAAGTTTTTAAACGATTCAAAAATAATTAAGATTTGTAAAGATTTCAAAAATTTCAAAAGCTGTAAATTTGGAAAAAGAACTTTTTAAGCATTTCGAAAGGTTTCAAGAGCATAAAAAGATTTTCTTTATGTTCATAGGAAAATTAAAATCATTTAATATTTTGAAAAAAAATGGTAAGAGAATGTCTTTCAAATTTTGATTTTTTAATGTTACTTTGTTCATTTAAAGAAATATTTAGAAGATTTGAAGGGATTCAAAAATTAATTTAAACTTTGAAAGATTTGGAAATACTTAGGGTTTTAAAGATTTAAAAAAATTAAAGTTTTAAACGAAAATTTGGATGATCTTAAATAAGTTTTTTTTTTAATTTTGAAGGATTTTTCAAAATTTTAAGAAAAATTCGAGTGAGTTAGAAATATTTTTCGTAATTTAAGAGGTTTTGAATAATTTAATAATATTTAAAAACTTCGAAAGATTTCTCAAAATTTATAAAATATTTTTTGTTTCCTTTATACTTCTAAAATTCTTAGGTATCTTTTAAAATGTTTAGAATATTCTCTAACATTCTGTAAAATCCTATAAAATAAAAATAAAATTTTTTTAAAATCTTCTAGATTCTTTTTCCTCACATTTGAAATATTGAAAAATCGTTTTCATTTTTTCAGAATCTAATGTTAGCTCGAATTTGGGTGTTCAAAAACTTTGAACAAATAAAGTTATTCAAAATTATTGAAAAACCAAACGCACACATAGCAAGCATAGCATGTGATGATATTATTGAAAAAATAAAAAGTCAATTTTCACAGAAAAAACCCTATACTTATATTTTTTTTGTTGAATTTGGTCTTCTATAAAGAAGACCTCCTTTGAGTTTTATGGAGGCTGAGCCATTTTTGTGGTCAAAATAACTGAGAGAGATTCTGCGAGAAGTGCAGATAACCCCTGATTCGAAATAGATTTGATCCAAAGATATACTTGTTTATTATATCCAGTGTTTAGATACGTGCAGTTTATTAAAAACTGACGAGTCATTTTTTATTGCATTGAAAAAAGTTGTAAATGGGTGATTTTTTTAGTGCTTATATTAAATAATTTAAATATTTATATGACTAAAAAAAGTATTTGAAATGTTTTTTTTATTTAGAAAGCGTCTATTATGTTTTTATATGTAATACAAAAAGTCTTACGTACTGGGGGAAGGGGGAGGGTGAAAAGGTCAAAAATAGCATCACGTAATATGTGAATGCTCCCAAAGACCTACCACGGAATTTAATATGGATTAGGTCATTTATCATTTATAAGAGTGAATAATTTATCAATTGTATCGCATTGCTTTTATTTAAGAGCCAACCGAGTTCTCCAGAAAACATGTTTGGAAAGTCAAGCTTGGACGAATTTAATTTTGTCGACGTCGAAGGAGATATTGATCCAGACGGTGCTGGACCTTCACAGAAGAAAGACGTTCTTGAAGAAGGTAAATAAATATATTTTAAATTTTCATTGAAGGCGAGGAAATTCCCGAGGCTGATAATTAATTAAAATTCTTCTTCTGATTTTTTATTTATTATGTACAGACCTGCAGTGTTCAAGCGAAGATGACTTCGATGAAGTTCCATTTGTAGGGGACGAACAAATAGATCATTCCGGAATGGAAAATTTAGGACTGGATGAGAATCGGTAGGTTTAACTTTTTATGATCAATCATCTTTTATTTCCTATTTTTAAATTGATTTGCAATAACTTTAGTTCTTTCATACACGGTTGGAATATTCAAAAAGTTAAGAACGGAAATTTTTTGAAATTTTTCCAATTTTTTTTATAAAATTATAATAAAAACTTTACTCAATAACCGAAATATTTTTCATACCGTGTAATATTTACACTTTTTATTTTTAAAGTGATATCAAAGGGAACTTTAGTGGTGCAGACCGAACCGAATCCCCAATGAGTGAATTGAGGGATGTGGAAATTCCAGCAGATGATGACAGCCAGCAGGCTGCAGAAGCAATGGTGCAATTGAGCAATGTTGGATTTTATACTGGCGAACAACAGCCAGTCCTCCAACATGGTACGATAAACTTTGATATATTATTTTTTTCTTATGTAGGCTTCCAAACTTAAAATAAGGAATGAATTTTAGAGCCTTTTTAGTGAAATGAAAAAAAAAACTAGAAAGAAACAAAATCTAAAATTTCAGATGAAAGCATGGATGTCGATCCTAACTACGACCCTTCAGATTTCTTACTAGCAGGATTGCCAAGTAGAGAAGAGAAGGAGCAAATAAGAATTCAGGATGATTTGGCGGTTTCTGAGTCTGAAGACGAAATCGAAACTAAGGACGAGCCAATTCTACAAAAACAGGAACCTCCACACGAAGAAGACCTTGGCGGAGATCTGTGGTTCTAATGTCGGTGACTTATACCACTTGTACATAAAACTGGTTATACAAATTATTCTAAAATATTTGTAACCTTTTTCCGCTGAGAAGGTTCGCTGTATTATTTAAATAAATAGTTAATTTTATACAATGAATCTTCAGACACTACAGATTCTATTGTTAAAGCTTATTTTCAGAATCAAGTTTCTCCCGCGCCCGAAATCGTTTCCACAATCCATATCGAACCTTCCGGTCCACGAAGAAGAGTTCAGGCTTCTCCTATGTGACGTGATGAGTTGCAAAGGTATATCGAGGCATAATAGGAGGATTCGAGTAAGGAGCCCACTGAGCTCTTTCCATCACGATTTTATTTAGGTACAATAGGCTTCCAATGTACTGTCTAACGTAAAAAAGTGTCACGAGAGTTGAAAACGGACGTGCGGGGGCGCTGGTAGTAACTTTGTTCTAGAAAACCATGCGGTGTCATAAGAAAATTGCATAAAAATTACAAAATAAACATGAAAAACCCTATAAAATCATTTTTTCTTCATAGTTTTGGGATCTAAAATACTCGAATACGCCACCTGGTGACAGAATCGGAAAGCCCTGAGCGCAGGTAAATTTTGACGGGAAGTATAGGCGAATATACGAAAATAATTTTTCTAAAGGTTTTACAGTGTTTTTTTACAGTGAAACCGGGATAAAAATAAAAAGTTACAAATAAAATAAATCAAACTTTATCAATGGAGTTTTTGCCACGAAAATCGAAGAGCAAAGTGTTTTGTTGTGTGTTTGGTTGCTCTTCTACTGCTCGAAAGCAAGAAACTGTTAGGTTTTTCTGAAATTTAAATAAACTCCTATAAAAAAAAGTATGAAAAATATTATAGTACATTTACAGCATTTACTGATAGTATGGCGCAAGAAATAAAACAGAATAAAGTAACAAATGCACGAGATTCAAACGGATTTTCAAGCTTGTTCCACTGTCAACAAAAAAGT
The DNA here is from genome assembly GCF_010883055.1 of Belonocnema kinseyi. Classification (NCBI taxonomy): domain Eukaryota; kingdom Metazoa; phylum Arthropoda; class Insecta; order Hymenoptera; family Cynipidae; genus Belonocnema; species Belonocnema kinseyi. The sequence goes on from NC_046663.1 coordinate 73,204,671, forward strand.
TTGAAGAAAAGGTTGTAATCGTCGTCAAGTATTTATCGTTTTTATTCTTCAATGATCTTTCAGCATTCCGAGTGAAAATAATCAAAGCAAGTTCTAAATAAAAATATTATTTTATGTACAAATATATCAACATAACCTCAAATCTGAAAAAGTTACTGTGGATTTGTCATTTCAAGTTGATATGAATTAAATTTTTTATTGAAATGTCGATAGTAAATATTACATTTTGAATGTTTATGAGGGGAAAGATTGAAGAATTTATTATTTACACAACAAAAGTTTTTAAATTCCAAGTTTGCAGACAAAATGCAATAATAGAAACTGAAGTTTCATTTTCCACCTCTTTTCCACAAAATAGAAGGTGTCCTTCATGTAAAATTCTTTCTCATTCTACGAAGTTTCTACATGCCGGTGTAGATTTGGTGAAATCACAAATCTGAGCTATTGTTACTTTCATTTTTAAGGTTTGAGACTAATTTTCAATGGTTTTACATGAGTCTTATAAGACGTCTACCTACTGTTGCCGGCCATATTGCTTTCGCCGCTAGTGGTGCCCTCTACTTATTATTTTTTTTTTAATATAAGAAAAAGCCGCATAATTAAAATAATTTAAACACACAAACAAATTGCATGGATATTCAGAACATATAAAAATAATAAAAAAATAAATAACGAGTACACAAATTAATGAAAAAAATCGCCGAAAATATATATTATTATAGAATTATGAAATTTCACATAACGACAAGATTTTTAATCGACAGAAAATAAAATTCTGAATTTAAAAACATCCGAAACTAAAATTCACCGATTTTGAGACGACCATAAATTAGTTAATAAATTACTACATTAATAATTATTTTCGATAACATTAAATCTTGGCAAATTAAAATTTTAGGAATAGAAATATTTATAGGAATTTAACAATTTATTTATTTTATAATTCGGCAGTTTTATAATTCGGTCCCCCCGGATATTCAACACTTTTAAATATAGCGATGAAGAACTAATTTTTTTATATTGCAGTTTTACAATATAATGCTACTGTATAATAAATATAGTTATTAGATATATCTATATGTTACAAACAAGGAATATCATAAATCACAAAATATTGTTTTCTATTAAAATTTTATTGAATAACAAACTCTTAAATGTAACATTTTTTTAAACAAATTGACTTTGTAACAATGCTAAAATATTTTAACATTTGTATAGTCACTCTTAAATGTTTTAATAAATCCATGTTGAAATTAAATTATGAGAATTGAGAAAAATAAAAGACGTATTATTAGCTTGTTTTTAAATTTATATTAATATAATTTTCATAAGATTCTTAAGAAGATTAAAAAAAGATTTTTCAATATTTCCGACGTGTCAGAAAAAAATCTAAAAGATTTTAAAGAAATTTTTTTCTTTATAAAATTTCACCAAATATGAAAACTGTTTGTTTTTTAAAAGATGCTTAGGACTTTTAGAAGTTGAGAAGGAATGAAGAAATATTTGTTAAATTTTTGAAAATGTTTCACAGTTTTCGAATATTTATAATATATTTAAAACGTGTTATATTCCTGACAACATTTTTTACTGAGTCGAATTTTTCTGAAAAATTTCAAATATTCTTAAAATTTTTTTTTTAATTACCTTATAATCTTCTAAATTTTAACAGCAATTTTAGAACAATTTTTTTATTCTCTTGAAAACTTTCAAAACCTTTTAAAATTTAAAACCAATTTTGAATCTCTTCAATTCTGCTAAATATTTCTTGGATTTACTCAATTTTTTTTATTTTTATTTTTTAAACTTACCAATTTGAAATATTTTACTTCAAAATCTTCTAATCTCTCAAAATTATTTAAATCTTTTCTGTAAAATTAAAAAAATGGGCCTAAAATCTTTTAGATTCTTCTTTGACAATTTTTTTAAATCTTTAAAAATCTTTTTAAATAATCTGTTTAAATTAATTTTTCAAAATAATATATTATTTTTATTTTTCCTAGGAACCTGAGAAAAAGTGTTTCATTTTCGTAAAACTTTACAAAATTCTTCAAAAATCTTTACAAGTCTTAATCATTTTTGAATCGTCTTTTACACACTTTTTAAACATTTTCGGAAATGATTCGAAATTTTTTGTGATTTTTTTTTCAATTTTTTCTCGAAATTCCTTACAAAAGAATCATTAAAAAATTTTCCATGAATATTAACCGAAAATATAAGTATTCAATTTTTTCTTGAAAATGATCATTTTAGTTAAAGTTAATGTATTTTGTTGAAAGTTCCCTTATTTTTGTTGAAAAGTAATCTTCTAAGTTAATACTTTATTTTGTTGTTGTTGAAACTCTCATTCTTTTGTTGAAAATTCCTCTATCTTGGTTGATGATTCAATTAGTTTGTTAAAAAGTCGTATTTTTAGATTGAATTTGACTGTTTTTGATTGAAAATTAAATATAATTAGTAAACATTATGAAATCAGTTAATAAAATTTATAGAAAATTTATTTGTTCACGAACAACATGATAGTTTTAAACAAATGCAGTTTTCCCGTGAAGAAAGGCATTAAAAAAATGATTTGCGTACTTTTGGAAGATTATTGACGGAAATTAAATTTATAAACAGTTTAGTAAACAAAACAAAAAAGAAAATAAACAAAAGTTCAGGCATCGAGAATCGAACATGCTGCCAGTCGGATATGAAAGCCGAAACGCTACTTTCTGAGCAAAGATATTGTCTGAGCAACTTGGCTCTCTTTCGACTGTAAAATCTTTCTTAGTTGAAAATTTGTCTTTTTTGGTTGAATTAAACTGTTTATCATTTGAAATTAAAATATTTTTTTGGTGGAAATATTGACTTTTAAATTTTACATTGAGAAATCATCTTTTTTGGAAAAAAATTCAACTAATTGGCTAAAAATTAACCTCCTCGGTTAAAAAATAATTTTTGGGTTGGAAATTCGTTATTTTAATTCAAAATTTCTCCCTGGTTTAAAATTTAACCATTTTATTGGAAAATTTTTTTTTCTTACTAATTTTTTATCTGAAAATTTAACTATTTCAGTTAAATATTTCATCATTATAGTTGGAACTTCATTTCCTTGATTAAACATGAACTTTTTTACTGAAAATTAAAATATTCTAGTTGAATATTTCATAATTTTCGGTAAAAATTCATATTTCTGTTGAAAATTTAAGTACTTGATGGAAGATAATAATGTTTGATCTTAATTTTTCTGTCTAATGATCCAATCAATATTATGTTTAAATATTGATTTTAAAGTTGTGAAAAAAATGCTCTCAAGCTCCGCTGTAAACAGAAGAATTAACAACAAAAAATATTAATTAATTTTACCTGATCACGAACCTTAAAATCAAAAATAAAATACTTGATTGAAGATTAAATTCTTGTGTTAATAAATTTTGTTCGTCATTTCAGTTGAAAATTAATCTTTTTTGTTTGAAATTAAACTATTTTGTTGAAGATTCGTTTTTTCCGGTAGAAGATTAATTTTTATAATTAAAAATTTAATTATTCTATTTTTGTTTTTAAATTAATCTTCATTATTTTAGATGTAACTTCATTTCTTTGGTTGAACATTAACTTTTTTATCTAACAATTCAACCATTTCAGTTGAAGATTCATCATTTTAGGTAAAAATTCCCCTTTTTGGTTGAAAATAAATAACTTTTTTGAAACTTAAATACTTTTGTTAAAAATTCATCGTTTTGGTATACAATTCAACTATTTCAGTTGATCATTCATCATTTTAGTTGAAAATTTAGCTATTTCGTTAAATATTTGTTTTTTTTTATTATCGAATATTAATCTTTGTAATTGAAAATTTAACTGTTCCATTTTTTATTAAAAGTAATTATTTTGTTTACTTCAAAATTCATCTATTTCGTTAAGAATTGATTTTTTTAGATGAAAATTCAACTATTCGGTTGAAAATTCATCTCTTTGATTGAAAATCGAACTATTTTGATGAAAATTCGTTTGTTTTTATGGTCGAAAATTAATTTTTTTACTGAAATTTTAACTATTCAATGTTTGGTTGAAAATTTTCCTTGTTTAGTTCAAAATGCATGTATTTTATGACAAATTCACCTATTTTGGTACAAAATGAATTTTCTTTGTTGAAAATTAATTTTTTTATTTCGAAAATTCATTATTTTAGTTGAAAATTCATGTCCTTGGATTAATATTAAATTTTGAAACTGAAAATTCAACTATTTCAGTTAAAGATTCCTAAGTTTAGGTGAAAATTCATCTTTTCTGTTGAATATTAAACTACTGCGTTGTATTAAATACTGTTGTTAAAAAATCATATTTTTTGTTGAAAATTCAACTATTGCAGTTGAAGATTTATCATTTTTAGTAAAAAATAGTTAGTTTAGTTGAATTTTAATTCAATATTCATCACCGGTTGAAAATTCAGCTATTTCGTTTAACATTAGTTTAATATAGAAAATAATTTTTTTTAATGAAAATTTAACCATTCCATTTTGTTTACAAATTAATCTTGTTAACTTCGAAATTCAATTATTTAATTGAAAATTTGTCTTTTTAGTTCAAATGTCATGTATTTGGTTAAAAAATCATCTTTTAAGATCGAAAAGTAAGCTCTTTCGTTCAAAATTCTACGATTTGGTTAAAAATATATATATCTTGTTGAAAATTCAATATTTTATCTTCAAAAGTTCGGAATTTGAAGTGTTTTAAATTGTATGTAAATATATTGCCCACATTAATTTTACTTAAATATGCACTTCATTTTAAGTATATGAAGATAAAATAAAAATGTGTTTAAATTATTATTCATATTAAAAAATATCTTTTCAAATAATTTGCCAAAGCTTTCTAAATTAAACATATTAATTGATTTCCTAGAAACTTGAACAGTTAAGAAATGACTTATTCTTTAATAAAGTTAGTTTCACAATTTAAAAAACAGTTATTTAATTTTACATATTAACAGTACTATTTTTAAACATTTAAATATTTACAAGCACTGAAGAAAAAAGTATTCATAATACACGGGCGAAATTGTATACATTTTCTGAGTCAATTGTTTTAAAAATGCGAAATACTTGAATGGCTCCGTTCTATGTTATGAGGTTTTTAATCCTTGAAGATTTTTTCGGATTACGTTCAAAATGTTATCAAATTTTAGTAGATTTGAAAGGGTAAGTAGTTGGAGACTTACGTGCAATTTAGGTTTAATTTATGCTGGAATTAATGCTTGGGTATGTCATATTTTACGTGATGGGTATATGACAGGATTTTAAATAGTCACTTTTTTATCTAAAGGTAATTAGGATTGAAAATTGAAGAATCTTTTTCAAAGAAGATTTAAAACTATTTTTAACTTTCGAGGGAGCATTGGAAACTTGACTCTCAAATTTGGATATCGCCGAAAAATCAATATAAATTTAAGGAGTTCTGTTTCCCCGCTCTTTTAACTTCACGCATGCGCAAAAAAGTGATCAGCTCTTGTGCAGACAACGTCAGGGGAGATCATGTTTTTCATTTATACTTCATAATTATATTTACAATGCACACCAACACAAAGTTACGAGATTTGTTCCAGTCAATATTCCAATCTTTCTATAAAGTAGATCAAATAGATTAGTGTGTATGTGTGATAATGTGAAGTATTTTTTTTTAAACTGTGCCTGTGAATAGCGAGAAGTGCGATACAAATAAATGATGGCATTTGCATAATATATTAACAGCGGAATAGGAAGCAGAAAAGTTAGTGCCACCACCGGTAATATTATACCGTTCTCTGAAACGATTATGTGACAATCTTTAGTATAACATCAAAAACAGCCATTATGATCAAGTATCGACGTAACTTTTCGGGGTTATGTTTACGAGTAGTTGTATTATTAAATTATTTTTAATGCAATAAGTCGTAATCCAAAGATCTACCGCAACTTTTTTACAACAAAAAAAGCTCGACGACTAATGCAATAAACTTGAACCAGTCTCAAGTGATTTTAGTCATTTGCAGGAATTTTATTCCACATGAATCTTCACTCCCCTTCGACGTTTTCAGCTCGCAGGTTCGTAAGAAGAATGATTATTTTTCTACTTTTTCTATGATCAACACAATTTTAAAAATTTAGTGTCAATTTATTTTTATATAGTCATTTAATTTGAAGGATCTGCTTTTTATTACATTTTTAAAAATATATTTATGGCATTCCGTTCTATTTCTATCAAGTGTTGCTCAAGGGTATAAAAAAGATAATAACTAATTAATGGTTTCTGATAAGGCATATTTTCCTCCATTAGTTTCTTTTTTAAATTTTAGAATGAGGATGACAATGTTTTACTAATGATTTCATTATATTATTTTGTATAATATTTACATATTGTGTATGTTTTTATCCTCATTTTTCTATTAAGTACGTTCTACTTTTATAAAAGTTTTTTATTTCTAATCTTAAAAATACTTAACAATTAACGGGCTAAAAACTGACGACTTTTAACTCAAATAGTTCCAAAATTTTAGTTATTTACAACTTTATCATTCATAAAATCACTTTTTGTATTCTTATTTTATTATATCTTATATAAAAAATAGGTAGAATGAAATTATCAAAAATTGTTGTTGACTACCTAATTGGTTGTATACACTGCGTGAACATGACTTTAAAGTTTAAGTGGCTGTTTCCAGTGTATTTTTGTTTAATTTTCGAGAACTTTGAAAATCTCAATATGCAAATCAGAAATATTCTAAAAATGTATATTTATAAGTAATATTTATTATAATGTATTAACATTTATAATGATATATAATTATTTAATAATATTTATAAATAATATTCTGATTTTAGCGTTTTGACAAATAGTTTTAAGAATGACTTGTATATAGTTTACGTTTGTTTTGAAGTACAGTTTAAACGCGAATAAAACGTTTGAAAACGATTTACAGTATTACGAACTCTAGCATTTCTCATTATTTGTATTTTATATTTCTACTCTATATTTTATTTACCTTATATAATTGCTCAAATATATTTAATTTGTAATACATTGTATGTATATTGTTATATTAAACCCTACAAATACTTTAATTTTTTTTATAAAAGAGATTAATTTGTTAATTTATTTATTTTTGTTTGTTTATTTTATTAACCAAAATATATAGATGCAAATATCAAATTTAAACCCGTAAATACATTTTTAAATATTTAAACGTACGACTCGCGCGATGCGTCAACGAGCGCGCGATGCTACGTGGAATAACTTTGCATAAATTATTTCTTTCTGCTTCAAAATTTCTTAGAAATTAGGCGACATAATACTTAAAATATTGAACAAAGTCAGCTCAACTTTTTTGTTTACCTGTTGGGGCGACTACCATTGCCCCACCCACCCAAAGTGCCCCAGCTTACGCTAACTACGCTTACATTACGCCTGTCTGAAGCATTCCCCAAAGTATTAGGCGGAAGAAAATAATAGACAAAAAATTGTCGCTGGCTCCCGGACTAATACTCCTTATCCATATTAATTTATGTTATATGTATTTACTAATTAAGAAAGATAAATATTTTCTGCGCCATGAATTTAGTAAATCAAAATTTCAAAATAAATAATTTTATCTCATGCCAAAAATTTATTTTTGAATGCTTCTAAACATTATTGATAATAGGGCAAATTTTAATTGTACGTTTTTTTAAATATTGGGATATAATTCTGTTCTTATGTTTTTGCTACCACATTATAATTTTTCAACTTTTTCACCCTTTAAAAGAGATGAGGAAAACGAAGTTATGGACAAAAACTTGAAATATCTTAATTTATGATTGAAGTTTTATTTTAAAACATTTATTTTAATTTTTTAAGATTTCAAAATATGTCGAAAAAAATACTGAAGATATCAGGACAATTTTCTGAATAGTGACAGGATTTTAACAAAAATAAGGAAATCTTTTAATTATTTCAAAAGATATTTCAAATTTTTAGAAGTTATGAAAAAATTCAAAAATTAGTTTAAAAGATTTCAATACATTTAAAACAAAATTTAGATTTTTGAATATTTAAAAATAAAATGATAATTTTTTAAGGATTCTGTAAGGTTTTAAGATGAGGTTTTAAGATTGAAAACTCGTGTTCCAATCGCTGCCTAAGAACTCATGTTCTAAACCTCTGAAATTGCAACCTTAAAAATGTTCGACAATTTACTCGTAACTGGCTAACTTTTTTTGCTCAAACATTTGTTATTCTCGTGCCAAAACTCTATCTTTCGGGATTTAGATTTAATTCGTTCTTTAAACTGAAGATTACACTTTTTATCGCAATCCGCAGCCGCGTTTGGCTCCAATTTCCGGACAGTGTCACATTGAGATTGTCAAGTTCCAAATCTGTTTCTTCCAAAATGGATAACTTTTTCTAATAGAACTTCTTTGTCCTTAATTAAGCAATACTTTTTCTTCAGAGTGGACTTTTGTTTTATCTTGCAATTTTGATTTACATTTTACAGCACGTTCTTGCGCTTTTCTGAAAAAATTTCGATTTTCTTGGTTACCTAATATGGTACGGTCACCTTGCAAGTAATAATTAAAGAAGTATATTTGAATCCTACAGGAGATCCCACTTAGCGTCGATCAAAAAATTATGTTTAAACGTTTCCTGCACGAATTACGAGATAAGGATTCTAGAATGAGGAGTGTTGTCATCATGTAGAGTTTGTTGGTAAAAGATGATGACCAATGTAATTCCCTTGTCACCAACGAGACGACGCCTTTTGATTGTAATTTTTATAATTCTGGTGCCATGGATTTTAAGTTTTTTGTCGTCGCCAGACGTGCAGGACGAGATAGTATTACAAAACAGTATAGCAGAATTGCAGGCAAAATTAGAGCATCTTCACTCCAAATACATCAGCAGTCAGGAGGAAATTCAACTGGTGACTCATCAGTTGATCCAATTGTCGGAAAACAATCACATCCTGCCAGATTTTCAATTCTACATGAATAGCAGCATGCCAAACATGACAAGCATAAAACTACCATCAATCTACAGCTTCCTACCTCATTTTTTAAATGATCCAAATAGCTTGAGACCTGCTTTTGTTCAGAGCAAAGGGAGATCTAGCGTGAGCATGGTTCTTGGACTTCCAACTGTAAAACGAGAGGTACAGAGTTATTTGCTAGCAACGCTCAAGAACTTGCTAGATCGCATGACACCAGATGAGACTGCTGACACACTTATTGTAGTTTTAGTTGCTGAGGTAGGTATTTTAACGATTGATACTAAGGACACCATTTTTTCTCACAATTTCCCGCTAATGCCACTATTTTGTTGCTTTTCCTTGACAACATTTTTTTAACTTCTTTCTTAAGTAGTTCAACTTTCAACCAAGTAGTTGAATTATATACGAAAACAGATGAATTTTCATGAAAAAAATGTAATAGCTGATACTTTAACCCGGAAAAGATTTTCATTTTGAATAAACAATTAAATTGTCACAAAAAGTGCCAAACAGTTGAACTTTTAATCAAGTAGTCAAAAAAGGTAAATTATCAATAAAATACAAACATTTTTAACCAAGTGGTTAAGTTTTTGTTAAACGAGATTAATTTTCTATCATAAAATACGAATTTTCAACCGAATACATACGTTTATAACCAAGTAGCTGAATTAAAAAAAAAAGATTATTTTTCTATCAAAAAATACCAATTTTCAACAAATTACATAAATTTTCAACTAAATAGTTTAAATTGAAGTGATGTTAGTCCAAATTTTATTTAATTAATTTTTCGGTGGTTTTTGTTGTTGATTGTAAACATTTTTAACAAAATATTTTCTATTTTTAAACTAAAAAATAACCATTTTTACCTAAAAGTTTCTACAAAACATGTGGATTTTGTACTTAATATTTTAATTTTCTGTCAAATTGTGGAATTTTAATTATAAGAGGACGACTTTTTCTACAAAAGAGTTGAATATTCAACTCAAGAATATGAATTTTCAGTTAGAAAATTAATTTGAATTAGTTTCATTATTTGATATATTAACAAAAAAGAATTAAATTTGAAATAAAAAATATTTTGAATAACCAACAAAAAAAAAGAAATTTTTAACGAAATACGTGAATCTTCAAATAAAACAGGTTAATTATAAATCTAAAAAAGTTGCCTTTGTAACAAAAAAATTAAATTTCTATAAAAAAGGACGAATTTTCATTCGAATTCACGAATTCGTAAATTTTTGACCAAATACAAGTTAAATCTTCTTCCAAAATAAATCATGAACTTAAACTGATTAATTTTCAGCCAAAAAAGGTTAATTTTTAACCCTAAAAAAAATGTATTTTCGACTAAAAAAAATATGAATTTTAAACCAAATAGTGAACTAATAAATAGCTACTTTCAAGGAAAAAATTTAAGTTGATTTTTTTTTTGACAGGATGGAAGTTATTGTTAAAAAAAATACTTTTTTAACCAGTTATATTTTAGTAAAAGTTTGGAACATAACACGTTGCAAAAAGTGACAAGAGTTTAATTTTTAGAACCCTGAAGTACAAATTCAGAATAAAAAACTGCTATGGTTTTTAAGTAAATTGGACTTTTATTTCAAAGTAACCTAATGAATTTTAAATTAAATTCCTATATTAGTTTAAACAATGACACATTTTAAAGATCCACATTTCTTGTAGATAGTTTCAGTCATCTGCTTTATCAAATTTAAATATTTATAACATTGTAAAGAACAAAAATTTCATTAAATTGGGAAAATTTGTGTCGTCTATTTTCCTTAATATATATATATATAATTAAAAATTTGTCATAAGGACAACCGCAGGATTTCGCCGGGAGCGGGTGCTAATCTGAAAAATTGCACCCGCTTCCAGCGAAATCGCGGTAAAATTTCAGCCATAACCACGTCTCACAACCGTGAGATAAGTGGTTCCAGTCTGTAAAGGAATCAATACGACGATCCAGCAAAAGCCTCGTGGACCCTAAGAACACGGAGCGACCCAAGTACAACCGCCTTTTGCATTTTTCCCGCAAGTGTTCTAGCATATTGTTGACACGCAGGGATGCTTTTTAGGCTATTAGGAAGTGAAAGCTTGGCACCTCCAAGAGCGCCGATGATA
>NC_046663.1:73215877-73229494 GCF_010883055.1 Belonocnema kinseyi
AATATGCTGCCTGATGGTCAGCAGCTTTGACTTGTTAAGTGTGTGATAACGGGTCCGGAGTTCGCGCGCGAATTTTCGAACCTTGGCGGTAAAATTTCTGCCTGATGTGATCTAGTCAATCACACATTGAATGCGGAACGCGTACTGTCTTGCCATCATCTTGATGATGAAGAATGAATAAAATTATTTTAAAAAATCATTTTTAATAACGTTTTAAATTAATTTTATTTTCAAGCAAAAAATTATTTAGACAAACTTAAAAATCGCCGAAAAGTTTTTTAAAACGCATTTTTGTACTTGATGCTGAAATTGTTATATTCTTTAAAGAATCAGAGTTGTGATAAATAGGAAATTAAATTTAATACGTGTTTTACTTGTAAGCTCTAAATGAATTCAAGGTCGAGGATTCTAATGTCATATTCGAGAAGAAAATATTGTTGCTTATGAAATGAATAAAAAATATTTACTACAATTTGTATTTCGCTTCGTAACAAATAATTTTAAATTATACTAGTTTAATGTAATAGTTGTAAATTGTAAATTAATTCCTATGGCTAAATTTAAGATTTTTGTTGAATACCTAAACCTCTCTAGAAATGCAGAAAAATACAATGAAAATTTTCTAAGTTCCTGAACAGATTCGTATTTTTTTGTTGCACTTTGAAATATTGAATAATAGAATAAAAAATGTGTAATAATTTGTTGTAATCTCTTTTGTTACAGAGTGATATCGATTTCGTTAGTTACACTGCGAAACAAATTGAAGTACAGTAAGTAACTAATCTCTTTAAAACTATTATTTTCTTCGAAAATAAATTAATCATAAATTTATGTCATCTTATTGTAGGTTTCCAGAGGAATGCGAATCTGGAGTAATAGACGTGATATCTCCATCCTCCTCTTACTATCCCGATTTATCAAAATTAAGAGACACCCTCGGCGACGATCATCAACGCGTGGTATGGAGATCAAAGCAAAATTTGGATTTTGCATTCCTCATGTCCTATGCCCAAACAAAAGGAACCTTTTACGTTCAACTCGAAGACGACATCTTAGCGAAGAAGAACTTCATTTCGACGATGAAATCTTTCGCTCTGCAGAAAATTAGTTCCAGGGAACACTGGTTTGTTCTGGATTTTTGCCAACTGGGCTTTATCGGTTAGTCTCTTATTATATCAATTTTTATTAATAATGTTTATATATTTAGACACCGGTTAAAAACTACGTCATGGTAAACACCTCAAATAAAAATAATATTGAAAATGAATATAAATATATTGCATTTTCAACAAAATAGTTAAATTTTTACCAGAAAATGATTAGTTCTCTACAAAAAGAGATGCATTTTCAACGAAAGAATTTGGTTCTTAGGACAAAAAATTTAATTTCTTAGGAAACAGATGACTTTTAAAGCCGAAAAGATAAATTAAGAACAAAGAAAGGTGATTTTGCAATAAAATAGTGTTATTTATTAAAAATAGACAAAAGTAATTTTAGTCCAAATATTACAATCAAATAGTTCAGCTTTCAAGCAAAAGAGAAGAATTTTCAACAAAATATTTGAATTTTCTACCAAACGCTCGATTTAAAAAAAAAAAGGTTAAACTTCAACCACAGAACGTTGCAATTTATAACAAACATTTGAATCATCAAGCCAAATAAAAGAAGAATTTGGTAAAAGTCAATTGAATTGTCAATCCAAAATGATGAATTTTCTGTCCAAAAAGACGAATTTCAACAAACAATTTAAGTCTTTTTTAAATGCATTTTCAAAACAAGAGCTTCTAATAAATTTACGTATCTTTTTACCTTTTTTTTCGTCTCCTGTGTCGTTTTTTCATAAATTGAATTTAATTTTTAATCTTTTTTTTACGATTAAAAGAAAATCTACTCGTCTTTTTTTAAAATTATAATTGAAGAATTTGTAGATCCTTTTGTGGTGAACAACTTTTGTCAGTTAATTTTTTTTTGTACCTTGCGCCGTTTTTCCAAAAATTTCATTTTTAATTTTATTTTTCACGAATAAAACAAAAACTACGCATCCTATGAAAGTTGATTAATAACAAATTAGTAGACCTTTTCTGGGTGAACAAATTTTGTCAAATCATTTGTCTTATCTTGCATAGTTTGACCGCAAAATAGAATTTTTCATTTTTTTTGTCCCGTCAAAATTTGATTTTTTAAATATTGTAAGTGTTATAACTATGGTAATTTTTTTTGTACCAAAAAAGGTGATTTGAAGAAAATGTTCGTATTTTTAAGTACTGGGAATAAGCGTACAGAGAATTTCTGAATCTCAAAAAAAGTAGACGCCAATATTTTGAAAATGTTTCACTTTTTTAATTTTTATCCAAAATCGCTGGCTAACGAACCTGCCCTTTAATTCAAGACACTAAAAGAGTATACCAACGGTCAATCCGATCTGTCAATTCTTTCAAAAGTTATCGTGCAAAAACGGGGGGGGGGGGGGGGGGGGGGGGGGGGGGGGGGGCAGATTTTACACGAATCTAATGCCTTCGCCGGTGAGGATGTAAAAAACAAACGAATTTTCGGCAAAGTAGTTAAATCCTTAGCCAAATTAGATTAATTTTTAACGAAACATTAGCTCTTTTAATAAAAAAATATCAAATTTATAACAAAAGGGATAAATTTTCAACCAATTATTCGAGTTCTTAAACAAGCAAGATTAAAAATCAACCAGAAACAGTATTATTTTTAAATAGATGTTGAATTTTTAAGTCAAGAACACGAACTTCTTAGGAAATAGTTTAATTTTTATTTAAAAAGGACGAACTTTCTATAAAAAAAGACGAATGTTTAATAAAAAAGTTAAATTTTCGACCAAAAAAAAACAAACTTTTTAACAAAATAGTTTAGTTTTCAATAAAATACTTAAATGTATGACAAATTAGTTGGAATTTATATTAAAGTTCTAAATCTACAACAAAAGCAATTAATATTTAGTAAAGAAGTTCATCTTTCAACCAAATAATTGAATTTTCAATAAAAAAAGTTTAATTCTCAACTAAAAATATAATAGTTGATATTTCAACCAAAGATTTAAACATGATATAAAAAACGTTAATTCTTAACGAAAAATGTTATAGTTGATATTTTAACGTGAAAAGATTTTTATTGAAAATAAAAATCAGTTAAATTAAAAAAAAGGCGAATTTTCAACAAAGTGGTTGAATCCTCAACCAAAAAACATTAATTTTTAGTAGCACTTTTAACTAAAAATATAACATTTTCACAAAAATGTATGAATTTTTAACTAAGAAAGATTTTGTATTTAAGATAGAAGCAAAGCATCAAACAACTTTTTAATTTTGAAGCCAAAATGGCGAATTTTCTACAAAACAGATGAATTTTCAACCCGAAAATGTGAATTTTCAATAAAAAAAGTTACGATTAACTTTGAGCCAAAAATGGAATAGTTAAATTTGCATTTGAGAAAATTTGTATTCATCATGAAAAAAAACAATAGATTTTCAATAAAATAGTCAAATTTTCAACCAAAGACATGGTTCAAGAAGATGAATTTTTTACCAGAAGGACGCATTTACAATAAAATAGAAAAATTTTCAACTAAAAATAATCATTTTTCAACTAAGAATTGAATACTTAAATTTCCAACAAAAAAATGAAATTTTAAACATACAAAAAAACAATGTTCAGCAAAATAGTTAAATATTCATAAAAAAGAATGTTTAACCAAGTAGTTTAACTTTCAATCAAGTAGTTGAATTTTTAACCAAAAAATATGAATTCAAAATAAAAAACTGAATAGTTGAATTTTCAACTAAAAACGATAAATTTTTATTCAACAATGGAGTAGCTAAATTTTAAATTAGTTCAATCTTAATCCAATAAAATAAAATATAAACAAAGTACTTCAACTTTTAACCAAGTATTTGAATTCTCATAGAAAAAAACATGAATTTTCAATTAAGAATTTAATGTTATGATTATTGACAAAAAAGAATTGGCATTAAATTTTAAACACTTATTAGTTTAAACTAAAAAAGAATAAATTTTCATTAAAATAGTTAAACTTTCAATAAAATAGTCGAATTTCGAACCGAAATAGATTTGAGATTGAAGTCGCATTTAGATACTTTACTTGTAAAATAAATTCCGAATTTTGATTTTTTCAAACATTGCGAAAAATTGTTACTCACATTTATAGTTTACACTTGTGATGTTACATTTTTCGCCCCCCCCCTCCCACTGTAGTTATTTAGCGGCCCCCTAATGATAAATATATATCTCAAATATTTTTCAATGTAGGGAAACTGTTCAAATGTGCGGAATTGCCTTGGCTGGTTCAATTTTTCCTCATGTTTCATAACGACAAACCCGTCGACTGGCTGCTGGATCATTTAATTTCGACAAAGGTTTGCAGTCTTGACAAAGACACTGTAAGTTTTGAACCATAACTATTTCTCGACTTGATTTTGAAATGATAAATTGCTTTAAACTAATTTAAAACTTTTCTCTCCAGAAACATTGCAAGATTGCCAAAGCACAGTTATGGATGCATTACAAACCTTCACTCTTTCAGCATATCGGCACTCATTCCTCCTTGAAGGGAAAAGTTCAGAAACTGAAGGTACCCTTTTTAAATCTATTCAGTATTTTTAAATCCTAGGGTTCATTTCATTTTTACTTGTGATTTAATTTGCGAAGCCGCAATTAATAATTTTAAATATTCTTTTTGTAGGACAAGCAGTTTGGAAAGATAACTCTCTTCTACTCCCACGTAAATCCAGACGCGACAGTCGAAACGCAGATCAAACCTTATAAACAATTCACGTTGTATAAAGCTTACAAGGGTGAAACCTTTTTTTGGGGACTTTTGCCACAGCCTGGAGATCATTTGAAATTTAAATTCACTCGTCCTATTTTTATAAAGAAGTAACTATTAAAGTTCGATAATTATATTTCCCTCGATTTAATTGCTAACCAGAAAAGTCTTTCACGAACTTTTTGTACGCAGGTATTTATTCAGAAGTGGAAATCCTGAGCACCCATCGGACAAATTTTACAATACGACAGTTGAGATTCTCCCTGATTCCTTGGCTGCTTTAAATAGAAATAATAATAACGTAACAGAAGATGGATATATTATTGTAGGAAAATTCGATGCTCTCGGAATTGCCCTCGGCACTGTGGACAAAAGTTTGGGAAGGGTTGCAGTACTCCGTTTAACTGTTCACAGTGAAAGTGAAAACTGGGCCATTTTATCTGAAGTGAGCATTCTCGGTTTTCAAAAATACATAACAATTCGTGAACATATTAGGGGGGGGGGGGGTCGCACAAAAAAACTACGGTTGGCAACAGGGTGATCAGTGGAGGCATCGTTATGAACTTAGATAACATTTAGTACGTTTAATACGTTTCCTGATGAAAACATTTGAACAAAGTTGGCGCATTATGCGAAATATGAGTTGCTCTGCAGCTGTACCAGGATATCCATAGACCTTGGAAACCTGGAATTCTTCTTGCATTTTTTAGCATCTTGAAAACCTGGAAATCTCCTTGAATTTTTCGCGAAAACCTCGAATTAATCTTTTTCCCCTTTGAAACAGTTATTTGGTTGAAATGCGAAAAGTAATTTAAATTTTTTAGTATGTTATGAAAGAAGCATCTCGTTTGGAACAAATTTTGCTAATGATGAGTATTTTATTTGTTAAGATATAATTTATATTTTACTCATTGCAGCATAAATAGATTTCTAGGCATTTTTGTGTAGACTTTACCAATTATTTTATAGATTGCAATTGGGAATGGTGGTCGACCATTTCTCCACCTGGTGCCGAAAAATGGAACTAGAAAGAGTAGGTGCAATTTTAAAGATGTATTTTAATTTTTGTATCAAAGTGTTTTTATGATTGTTTTGGAAAGTATAAAACAATGATTAATTACTAAAAACAAATCTTCATCAAAAATAAATAGTTTTAGATTGAATTTCTATTTTATACAGTGAAAAAAGCACATTTTTTAGCTCTAGAGTTCGACTGATTCTCGTGAAAATGTAACAATTTGGTATAAAGTTAAACTATTTCAAAGAAAATGATATATTTCTTATATATTGGAAATAATTTAGAAACGAAAAAATATAAATAAAAAATTAATCAAATAAAATTTGGATAAACATCGCGTTCATTGTTAAAAGTATTTAGTTGTAAATTGAGATAATTTGTCAAAAGTTCGTCTTTTTTAATAGAAAACTAATCTGTTTGGTTGAAATTTAATTATTTTGTATAAAATGCATAATTTCGGCTCAACAATTAAAAAATCTGGAAAGAATATATGCATTTTGGTGAAAATTCGTTGTGTTTGGTATAAAATCGATTTTTTAAAATTAAATCCAAATATTTTTTATTTTAAATTGATTTTTTTTTAATATCAACTATTAAATTTAATGTTGAAAATTAATGTTTTTGGGTTAAAAATTGAACTTCTTGGTTGAAAGCGGAACTACTTAAAAGGTCCTTTTTTCGCTGAAGATTCATAATTTTTTTGAAAATGTTTGTTGTTAAAAATTAATTTTTTAAATGAATATTTAACTATATTGTTGAATATGAAACTGATTTGTTATAAATTAACTTTTTTGGTTGAAAATTCATATTCACGGGTTGAAAATTTAACAGTTTTAAAGAAAATTCGCCTTTTTGGCTAGCAAATTCAACAATTTGGTATAGAGTTCAACAATTTGGTAGAAAATTGAACTGGTTTTTAGAAAACTCGTCTTTTGAGCTTGAAAATGCAATAAATGATATAAAACTCAACTATTGCCCAAGTGCAATAGATGATGCCCATCTCAAACAGTGAAAGAAACAACACATTTTTGTCAAATAGGTTACAAAAAACAATAAATATTTCACTTTTTCTTTTAAGTTTCAATGCGTTGTAAGTTTAAATAAACTTTAATTAATGTAGGTAGCAACAACTGTTATCCAGATTATGCAAGAATACAAGTAATAGACGATAGGAATAAAAATAAAAATTTTGACCTAAATGTTAAATCCGATTTTAATTAGTAAATATTTCATATATAAATGAATGAAAATTTACATTAAGTTCATTTTTGTTTCAAAACAAGTCCATTTAAGTTTATAATCTTTTGAAAGTCACAATAAATAGTACAATCATTGTTTTTTTTTTGTTTATCTGTCAAAAAATTGTTTTTTTTTTCACCGTATAATATGTAAAGTTAATACGAAACCCGTTGTTGCTGATACATACTTATTTTTATTATCCAATAAATACTTTGAACTCCACAAAAAAATCTTTAAAGCACTTTTATTCACAATTTAAAATGCATCTTTAAAATCGTACCTATTCTTTCTAGTTAGGAGTTTTGTCACCAGGTGGTACATTGCAGTCTAAGCATTCCCAATGAACAAACTTTAATATTGTAACAAATTATTCAAGGGTTTCACCACTCGGTTTTTGAGTGTACATCAGATTACAAAACCTTACTAAAGATTTCAAAAGGTTTTTAAAATATTTTGAAGTATTTTGAACATTTTACAAAGATTTCATAAACATTTAAAAGATTTTACCAAGATTTCAAACGAATAAAAGATTTGTAAAGATTTCAAAAAGGGTACATTACACACGATTTCAAAGATTTCAAAATATTTCCTAGATTTTAAAAGATTTCGAATATGTCAATGATTATAAACGAATATTAAAGAATTCTCAAACAAAGGTTAAAGAAATCTTTCACAAATATGTCAAAGATTTCCGAAAATTTTTAAACATTTCAAAGATTTAAAATATTTTCAAACAAAATTTCACATCTAAAACAAACGGCTATTTAATTATTTGATGTAAAAAAAATGACGCCTGGAAAAACCTAACTTCTTGACCTTGATAACCTGGAAAAGACCTTGTTAAAAAGTCCACTGTTACATTTTTGATTTAAAATTCATTTCGTTTGATTAAAAATCATAATATTGGGTTGAAAATTTTATTATTTCGTTAAAAATGTAACTGTTTGGTTAAAAAATCATATTTTTCTTCAAAAATCCAACTAGTTGGTTAAAAGTTGCGTCACTTTATTAACAATTCTTTTTTTTTTTTTTTAAGATTTATAATATTATTTAAAAATTCGATTTGGTGACAAATTTAACATTTTGTTGAAAATTATTTTTTCTTGGTTGAGGATTCATGTTTTTAACTGACAAATTAACAATTCCACATTTGGTTCCAAATTGCTCCTTTTAGTTAAAAAATGATCTTTTTTAGTTGAAAATTCAACTATTTGGTTGAAACTTGGTTAAAAATTAAACTATTTTTATAAAAATGTAACTATTTGGCAGACAATGAACTTTTTTGTTGAAAAATCATATTTTGGGGTTGGAAATTCAACTGTTTTTTAGATTAATTGTCTTTTTGGCTTCAAAATTCAACAATTTTGATGAAAATTGGTGCATTTCTTTTAAAATTCACCTTTCTTGTTGAGCGTTAAACTATGTTGTTAAAAATTTGTTTATTTGTATGCGTTTCATTTAACTGATGGAGAATTCGTCTTTTCTGAGAAAATTCTTCTTTCTTGGTTGAAACTGAACTTCTTTTGGTTATAATTTGTTAACATATTTCGATATAACTTGATCCCAGAGTTTTTTGCGTTTAGATATATTTTCTATCTTGTTGATGCGAGGAAAACTTTTTTAACAAGAGTAACGTATATAATATATTTGTTCGCGTCCATGAAACGCATCAATTGCCCAACTTAAGAACATTGCATGATGTACCATAACGTACCAATATCGTTTTTGAATTTGTTAGAAAAATTATTTTTCTTGTTTATAAGAGGTTTTTTTTTATATTTGGAATTTAGCAGTACTGCATTTTATTTAATTGTTCGCGTTTTCGAGACGCGTGGATTGCTCTGTTGACGAATTTTCGATCTCAATTCTTGATTATAATCAAGGGCGGCTTAAAAATTAAAAAAAAAGTTACATTATTTCAATGAAGAAAACTTTAATTTTTAATTGGAATGTAACACCACCGTAACTTAAAAGTTGTTCATTTTAACAAACGCAGCGATTTACATTTTGATGGGCCCTCTGATTTTCTGAAAATAAGATTTTCGGTAAAACAGAAACATATGCGTAAAAAAGGTTGAAAGTATCCATTTTTGTTATTTTGTTGTTAGGGAAATACCTTCCTCTATGAGTATTCAAAATTCTCATAAAATGAGCACAAATAAATAAACCCATACTGGATATATCTATGGGGAATGGTGGTCTACCATTTCGCCACATGGTACCGAAAAATGGAACTAGAAAGAGTAGGTACAATTTGAAACATGCATTTAAATTTTTACATAAAAGTGTTTTTACGATTGTTTTGTGAAGTGTAAATAAAGAATGATTGAATGCTGAAAACAAATATTCATTAAAAAAAATAGTTTTAGATAGAATTTCCATCTTATACAGTGAAAAAACATATTTTTGTGAAATAGGTTTTTAAAAAAAAAATACAATTATTTCATGTGAGTTTCAATGCATTGTAAGCTTAAACAAACTTTAATCAATGTATGTAGCAAAAAATTTATCCATATTATGCCAAGAATACGAATAATAGACGACTGGAATTTAAATACGATTTCTAACCTAACTTTTAGATCAGATTTTTAAATAGTAAATATTTTATACATAAACTAATCAAAATTTACTTTTGTGTTCATTTTCGCTTCAAAATAAGTCCATTTAAGTTTAGAATCTTTTGAAAATCACAATAAAGAGAACAATAATTTTTTTTTTTTTGTTGAGAAAAACATTTTTGTCAAAGTGTGAATTTTCACTGTATAATATGTAAATTCCATTTAAGACACTTTGTTTTCGATAAAGACTTATTTTTATTATCCAATAAATACTTTAAACTCAAAAAAATGGTTAAAACACTTTTATGCACAAATTAAAATGCATCTTCAAAATCGTGCTTATTCTTTCTTGTTCGGATTTTTGTCACCAGATGGCGTATCGCAATTTAACCATTCTCAATAGTACTTCACAGCGGTATATTACAATTTACAAAGTTTTCAATTTCTTTCACAGATCCTAATCGAAGAAGACTCACCCAGCTGACACAGTACTCTAAGGAAGTGTTCAAGATTTAAGCTTCGATATTCGCAAAGAATATAATCCATAAAGAAAGTTGATGGACCCCCAATATTATTGCTGTGCCTTTTCTGTTGTAAAAGTAGGCCACGATAGCATTAACGATGTGATAAATGTAAAATTGTAACTTATTTCAAATGAATCTACGGAACTATTGCTCTCTATTTAACACATTTAAAGAATCTCTAAAAGACGTTTTTAGATCAGCTCTAGATCTTCAAGTTGACGTCTAAATATTTTATCTATCGCTGTTATACTCTTGAATAATATATGGAACGACAAAGGTAATATTTCATTACCTCTGTATTTTTATGTTAATTTACCACCACGTTATCAATTGCAACATGACAATTTTTTATCGATTGACTATCACTCTGCGAAATGTATGTTGTGCAATCACCTTCAGCCAGTTGGTCAGCGTTTGATGTTTACATGTCATAAATATTGATAAGTCGAGTTTAAAATGCATTACCAACCCTGGCAAGTGAGACTTAATTTTTATTTGCTCTCTAGTTTTGAAAAATATACATTTTATGGGATTATATACGGCCTTTTATTTATATTTATTTCAGGTTTTATTTCCTATTCAGTGCTTTCGAATGAAGCATCCAAGTAGTAAATTTAATTTGAATACGATAATAAATATATAAATAAATGATAAAGAAATCAGAACTTATCCTCCTTCCTTTTTTTATTGTCCGTAGAAGAAAAAGACCTCGACCAAGAGCTCGCAGAACAATTTCTGAAAAAGTACCCGGACTCCGGCATATTGGAAACACCGGCCTGCAATGCAGAAATTAAATTTACCCTCTCTGAGTCGGGACAAAAGAGAGATGAATATTTCGTCGGATACCAGAAAAGACTGGCTTCCGCGGTAGTCGCCTTAGGTACCGCACTCTCTACTGTGTTGAATCAACCCACGGGTGATTTCGATGTGCGGGAAGTCATCAAGCAGTTTAGTGACGTCGGGGATTAATGGTGGGACTACATCACCAACTTACGGAAGCCAGGATTGCGTTTATTCAACCAGGCATTACCAAACCCGTCAAGAATGTTATCAAAGAGAATAAAACTGGGAAATTCCTATCTGGCGAGAAACTGTACGAGTAGTTCAAAGAGGTCAGGTCGATAGAAAAGATTGCCCACACTCTGAGGAAGCCCCCTATGAATAAGTTCAAGACAAACAAGTGGCCTGCGAGACAGATGAATTTAAACTGGCAAAGCCAATACCAAAAAGGCAACAACTGGCACTCGCAATCGAGAGGACAAGCGAGACGACAACCATCGAGAGGAGGGTGCTCGAACCGAGTTTACAATCACGGACGTCAACCCTACCAGAGCCAAACCAAGAGGGGAACTCCCAACAAGAAGTATTAAATGTAGGTACAGTAGCGGGAAATTTAAAGTGTTTCGTAACACAGTGGCACGAAGTTTCTACCGATCGCTTTGTATTGGAGGCCATATCAGGGTCTAAGATCAGTTTTCACGAAAAACCTTTTCAAACAGTTCCTCGTAAAATTAAAGATCTTTCAACAAAAGAAAGGGCGTCGATGGAAAAAGAGATTGGAAAATTGTTAAAGAAAAAAGCTATTCGCAAATGTGATCCGGTTCAAGGTCAATTTCTTTCTCCATTCTTCTTCGTTAGAAAGTCAGACGGTACAAATCGTTTTATCATTAATTTAAAAGAGTTAAATATGTTTATTACCACGGAACACTTTAAGCTCGTGGATCTTAGAACAGCGGTAAAAATCCGGGTGTTGAAATGCTCGTAGCATTTCAACACCCTGAGTAGCGAAATTTGGGAATGGGCAGAAAGGCGAAATAATAGGCTATTTTCATCTTATATCACGACCGCTTAAAATGCAAGAGCTGACCAGTTATCGTGAATCAAAAATATAGATACAGAATGGGAGATTTCAAACTTAGCCTTTCAGGAAATTTTCGCGAAATTTGGCAATCCAGAGGTCGACTTTTTTGCATCGTATTATAACAAAAAATGTAACAACTTAGTATTGTGGTACCCTGAGAAACAAGCCTTGGCAGTCGATGCTTTTACTATTAACTGGACAAACTTTTTTTTCTACGCCTTTCAACGATTTTCCCAGATTTCCAAACTTTAAAAAAGTTATTCAGGACAGAACTCAGGGAATTGTATTATTACCAAACTGGTCCACACAACCCTGGTATCCGATCTTTAAGTCACTGCTTACGAGTGAAATATTGTGCTTCGAGCCAAATAAAAATTTAGTTTCGTCTCCTTTCAGGACAGAACATCCCCTGAGCGCACGTCTTTCTCTAATATCAGGGATTGTCTCAGGACGGCATTTAGACTGAAAGGTAACCCGGTGGAATCATTAGATTTGATGATTGCATCACCATCCAGCTCAACGTTGAACCAATATGAAGTAGGCTTAAAACAATGGTGGGGCTGGGGCTTCTGTCAAAAAAAGGGAAAAAGGGAACCACTATATGATACCGTTTGGGATACAAACGACGTTCTAGCCACTTTAGAGGGTTAGTCCCCATCTAACACACTTACCTTGAGTAAGTTGTCACAAAAAACAATTATGCTGTTAGCCCTTTCCACGGGACACAGGATACAAAGTTTTACATTATTAAAAATCATAAATATTATTAAGACGCGTTCGGGAATTGCGATAAAAATACCGGAGTTAATCAAAACCTCAGGCCCTGGAAAACTGCAGCCCTTACTAGAATTACCTTGTATTAAGCAGAAACCAAATATTTGTGTTGCGTCAACGTTAGAGGTATATATCGCAGCGACCAAAGAATTGCGTAATACAGATAGTTTATCAGTGGCGTAGCTACTAAATTTTCCGCCCGGGGCCAAAAATAATTTGCCGCCCATAATTCTCAAATCTGCATTCATTTCAAAGATCGTTTTGATGCACCATGCGTTTGCGCCCGGGGCAGCGGCCCCCTTCGCCTCACCCTAGCTACGCCACTGTAGTTTATTCCTAAGTGTACGACTCCTCATAACGCATTTAGGGCGCCACCACAGTTTTTCAGTTCACTGAATATTTTTTTGAACCTAAGAACTTTTTTTGTAAATAAAATATAGAGCTGAAACTGGGAAATGTATTAGAGTACAATAAAGTACGTTTAGGTACTGCATTTTGGTAGGAACTTCACTGAAAATTATTTCATCTTTTTTCTGAACCTCAACATTTTTTGAACGTTCGAACTTTTTTTATACATAAAATATCGGTCTCAAACTTTGAGAAATGCAAGAGCCGAAAGAAAAATACGTTTAAGTACAAAGCTTAATAATAAAAGATGTAAAAAAATATATTTTAAAAATCAATTCCAACGGCATCAGCCGTTAACGTTGTACACGAAAATACGAAATCTCTAAAGCCTTGCCTAGTGGCCGCCAGGTTTCGTATTTGCGTGTACAACGTTACCGGCTGATGCCGTTGGAATTGATTGTCAAAATATATTTTTTTACATCTTTTAT
>NC_046663.1:73229594-73262257 GCF_010883055.1 Belonocnema kinseyi
TTACTTACAAAAAAAGTTCTTAGGTTCAAAAAAACATTCAGTGAACTGAAAAACTGTGGTCGGTAATATAGGTATTTAGCTGTGTCACATGCCCTTAAGCAAATGGTTAAAATCAGTACTGGTTCAATGTAACATAGACAGCAATATTTTTTCTTCGTATTCGACGAGACACGCGGCAACGTATGCAGCTTACAGAGCATATATCTAGATATTGCGTCTATCTGTAAGGCAGCATCTTGGTCAGGAAGGTCTCAAACATTTGCGAAACATTATAATAGGCCATTGAAACCAGCTATTAATGCATTCGCCAACGCGGTTTTAAATAATTAAAACAAATAACTAAAATAATTCTTTCCTATTATGTAATAAGAAAGAAAAGGGACGTCGATTTGGAAAAAAATAGTATTTTTGTTCGCTGAAATTTCTGGTGACTCTAAACATCTACAAGTTCTAATCTCGAGAACGAGGTAATGAAGTATAATTAAACGGTTAAACGAACTTACCTATAAGTGAAGTTCGATCGTAATTATACGAAGAACCTCGTTCGAAGAGATTATAATCCCTCCCAGCAATAACTTATTTACCCACACAATCTCTTCGAATGATAAAAATTTCAGGAAAAAAAAGCTGTAAATGAAGGGAGGGGATCACGTGACTTTTTTCTTCCTATAGCGCTAAAGGTGTGACTTTCACGTATATCTTCGAACGAGGTTCTTCGTATAATTACGATTGAACTTCACTTACAGGTAAGTTCGTTTAATCGTTTAATTATGAGTCAAAATAACTGAGGGACATTACATCGTGATTAAAAATGACTACTAAGAAAAATTTAATTTACTAGGAGCTTTAGCCCTTACACTGTATCTATAATTAAAAATAGAAGGCGGTCGTGGATTGAAGAATTGTTTAATTTTTAAATACAAATATTAGTAATTTTAAGGATTTGCAAAAATGCTTAATTTTTGAAAACTTTATCGAAAATTATATCTACTTTTCCTTTTTATAAATCAGAATTAACATTAAAATTCTTCATGTAAATCCCCTGTTCTAAACCCGGTAATAAGCGTTGAATTTAGAAAAATTAAGAATTTGTATTCCTATGAATACGCGACTTTTCCTCCGTCTAAAAATCGCCCACCGGGGAAAAAAAGCTGCAAATCCTATTCCTCTCAATCGACTTAGTAAAATTTAACCGAAGCATTTATCTAACCTATTTTTCATTATTAAATATTTTTATAACTTATAAATTCGAAAAATATTCAAATTTATATTTATTTATATTTTAATAATTTATTTAAACGTCTTCAAAAATGCACCAGAGAAATCTATTCAAATGTGTGAATTTAAATAATTTTAACTCTAGAGGGGCAGAGTTGAATGAGTTAGAATTAAAATTTCAGAACTTATATTCCGCATGAAGGAATTAAAACAACTTATTACACATATTTTGTGAATTCATTATAAGGAATTAAATAAAATCAAAATATCACCACTTCTGAGGAATAAAAAATATCTCTGTGAGGTGCATTACCGGTACAATTAGAAGGAATTACATATATTGAAAACACGTTCTCTTTGGGAGAATAGAAAACCGTATGGCGGTCGCTATGGAAATAGAAGTGAATAAGTTTAGGAGGTATCTTATTCTTATGGTGGCATTTTAGACAGAAGGAAAAATCGCGCATTCAAAATAATAGAATAATCTTCACTTTTGCGCTAAAATCTGAAAATATTATTTTTTCTCTATTCTACGCTTATTACCAGGAAGAGAAAATCATAATTCATTACATAAACTCCCCGTTCGAAAGTATAAATGATTAATATTAAACGAAATTCCGTGCCACAAAATTTTATTTAAAATTCTTTACGTAAATTCCATGTTTCACGCCAGAATTAGATTTATTTACCTTTTTCTAAAATTTGAAAGAGAGAAGTTCCAAATTCTGGGAAATTTTCATAAAAAAGAGGATTTGATTTGCATTATAATTTTCAAAATCTGACAAATTCGGAATTGGAACAAAGATTGTTTTTCGTAAATTCCCTTTTTGTAAATTAGAATTAAAAATGTTTTCCGAAATTTGACCATTCTCTATAAAAAATTATCTGTTTCAAAATAAAATTATAATTATTTAAGGTTTTTTTAAAAATATTTAATTTATTTATTCCCCTCCAAATCTTAGAATTATAATTCTTTTAGAAAAAACTCCTTGTACGAATTATTTAGAAGATTTTCTATTATATGCAAGTAATATAATAAGTCCCTTTTACCAAATTTGGAAGAGAGAAGTTTAAAATTATGACTAATTTTGACTTTGAACAGAGGTTTCTTTTACATTTCTTCTAAATCATAATTAAAAATATTTTCCAAAATTTCCGTTTCATGTTAAAAATTCCCTGTTCCAAGTTAAAATATATCCGATGAATGATTTTAAATTCCCGGTTTTCTACCGGTTAATTGTGTACCATTATGTATATTATTATGCACGAATGAGCACAAGTCTTGCACAACTTAAATTTTTTGGTATATTTATTATTTGATATGAAATTTCATTTATGAAGGTTTCCAATTTTTAATTGTTCAATTTTTTATGCAGTTTCAAACTCAAATAATAAAAACGTCAGGACAATTTCACTTTTATATCTTTCGAAATTGCAAAATATCATATTGAAAGTCTTTTAGTCAGTTTTTTATTTAATAATTTTAGATTTAAATATTCTACATTTCTTTCAATGTTAACCATACCAAATTGTCTGGTTTTCTAAATTCTTCAAACGTATAGAATATCAAATTGGCACAATTTTCTGTTTAAGAGATTTTTAATCAATCAACTTTGAAATAAAATGATTCCAAAACGAATTCAAAACATTTAAAAATTAAGACAAAAAGGTATCAAATTGAGACCTAAAAAATGAGGAGATTTTAGAACTAGACATTGAAAATTGAATTTAAACCAAATAGATTAAAATGAAACTACTTGTAATTGATGCCTCGATTTTAAAATAATTAATTGAATTTTATTTGGATTTTGAATGTTTACCATTTTAGAGTTCTAAATTTCTATGTTGGACACAGAGTTTTCTATTTCCGAAATCTTAATTTTGCAATTCAAATTGAAATTGTTGAATTTTTAAAAGAATAATCAAACAATTGAAAATTTTTATTTTCAAACGTTTTAAATTTTCTTAAAATAATTGAAACTTTAAAGCGTTTGAGTGTGAAAATGTTTTATTATCACAGTTCTTGATATAATTAAAAAAATGGTCTTAGTTTTTATTCAAATTCTAATTCGTTTAATTTTTAATGTTCTCTCATTAAAATGCTTTTATTTCTCATTTTTCCATACAAAATTACTTCATTTTGAACGTAATTTTTAATTCAAATTCAAACTCAAATAAAAAAATACTTCGAATTAGTAAATACTAAATAAATATTATAGTAGAAAATCATTTTTTTAACAATCTCCTTTTTGTAAAAATGTATGAATTATATTACATGTAAATTCTCCTTGAATTAGTTACTGAGAGTCTTTTTCGTTCAAATTAATATTAATATTAAACATTTATTATTGATTCATAACTAAAAAGTCAAAGAAAAACTGAATATTTCAGAAAATCCAGCAACTTTCTAGCACTACTGTAAGAGAAGGTAGTTATAAACAATTATGTTTGTTGAATTGAACCAATTAAAGCCACAATAAACTAAATGAAAAGTTGACAAAAAGTGGAAAATTCTAGAAAAAATCGCAACTTTCTACCATTATCCTAAGAGATGATTGTTATAAACAATAATAATTTGTTCAAACAATTAGCTTTGTTAAATTTCATTCATTATTACCTCACTCTAAGTGAAAAGTGGACAAAAAATAGAATATTTTAGAAATAGCAACAACTTGCTAGCATTAATTCATAGAGGCAATTATTAAAAATAATAATAATAATTTTGTTAAACAATTTTTTTGTTAACTGAAATGTATTATTACCTTAGCCGAATACTCGGAAAACCGGATTTTCCACTTATGGGCTTTTTGGGACCCTATAAAACAAAAAAGTGATTAAATTATTATAAAAAGTAATTATTTATTTGTATTCTATAGCTAATTATAGAGCGAAAAGAGAAATTATAAAGAGATTGTTAGCCAATAGTAATGTTTTGAAAAAGTGAAGAAAAAAACTACAATTACGAAAACTATGCATTTTTAATTGAAGACTTTAAAGATTAAACAATTTTGGAGTTCGAAAATCTTTCAAACTCAATATTTCGAATTTTTCTCTAAAAAATAGGTGTGTCTCGAAAATCTCGAAGGCATTGTTATCGCTTTTCCTTAATGCCGATTGGGTAATTTAAAAAACTCGCGGGAAGGAATGTTGCCAAATTCACACACATGATTAAGAATAGAATTTCAGTGATTTACTGATTTCAGGGTTTCAGTTGAAGGGCGGACAAAGAATGCCAACTTTGGATGCATAACACAACTGACAAAAATGTAAGATTTCTTAATTAAAATTTTTATTATTGCATATTCAGTTTAAATAATTAATTTTCAATCAAGAAAAACGGAATTTTCAACAAAGTAGTTATATTTTCAAACTAAATGCATCTTTAATAAAAGAAATTAATTCTCATCAAAAAGTGTAATAGTTGATATTTTCACCGAAAAATATTTTTATTTAAAAAAGTTGTTAAATTAAACCGCAAAATAAGAATTTAGATCAAAAGATTTCAATTTTTAACCAAAACGATTAATTTTCCGCCAATGAGAATAACTTTTTATAAAATACATGAATCATCAAACAAAAAGGTTAATTTTCTACCAAAACGACAAATTTATAACAAAATAGATGAATTTTCAACTGAAAAAGATAAATTTTTAATAAAGAATAAAATAGTTTAATTTTCAATTAGAGAAATAAGTTTTTAAGCAAATAAAATAAATTTGCAAGGAAATATCTAAATTTGCAGCCAAAAAAATTATATATCTACCAAAAAGATTAAATATCTATAGAAAAAAATGGTTTGACGGATAATTTAGATGAATTTTAAATTAAAAAATTAAGTTTCAATCAAAAAATCAATTTTCAACCAAAGAAATGAATTTTCAATCAGAAAGATTAATTTTCTACCAAAAACGAATAATTTTTAACAAAATACATGATTTTTTAAGCTAATATTTTATTTTTGATTGGAATTATTAAACTAATGTATGAATGTTCATAAACAAATTAAAAAATGAATTAGCCATCAAGAAAATTAATAGTCTACCACAAAATACAAAGTTTCAAGAATCTTTTAGACCAATAGTTGTATTTTCAAGTGAAGAAGATTGATGGTCAGTTTAAAACATTAATTTTCAATAAAGAACTGATTCTCAAGCTAAAGAAATTGATTTTGAATCTAAGATTAATTTTTGACCCAAAAAGAACAATTTTCTACGAAATAAATTGTACTTTTAACCAAAAAGTTGTATTAGTTACTAAGAAAAAAATGTAGGAAATATTTAATTTTTGAAAAAAGACTATTTTTAAATAAACTGATTTATCATCAGCCAAAAAGATGATTTTTAAACAAAGTACTTTAACATTCAACTCAGTAGTTGAATTTTTAACCGAAAAAGGTTTTTCCGTCCCTATTCACGATTATCGAAAATATAATCAAATCAAATCATATAAGATTTTCTCTAAAATCTAAAATCCATAACAAAATATTGGGAAATGAACAGTCATTTAAATTTCAAAACGCGGGAAAATGTTAAATCTTTTAAAAATTTGTCGGTAGTCAGAAATCTGTTTTACTCGTTGAGTAATTAAATACCCGACGGTGATGGCGTTTTTGGCAGCTAGGAAATCCAAGTGCCCCAAGTGTGAGTTCTTCCGTCGCCATAGACCTTGAAAGACATTCGTGAAGTCAGTCCAACGAAATTTCGATGAACCCCGAGTAAGTTTCCTCATTAATACTCCTTGTAGTAAATTTAAAGATCCTGAATTTCCCGATTGCTTAATCCACCTGAGAGTCTCGAATTTGGAGGCTAAGCAGGAATATTATCACAAATTCAAAGTGTCCTCTTCATGGTCACACGACTAATGATCAACAATTATTTTTTCATGCGGTACACGATGTCCCTGCTGTCAGAAGTCATTTAAAGTACATATTAATCAGACCAACTTGTGTAGGCAGCAACCTGACGTAAATAGTGATCGGGCTTTTTACGCGTTCATCTGTGAAGTTAAATTTTGGTTTATTGTTATTAAAAGTTAAGCTTTTGGAAATAAATTAGTAAATGTTCAAAATAGAATCAGCTATACTTATGTCCTTTTGCAATTGACTTTTTTTCATATCTACTGTTTTAGACTTTTAGTGGTTTTATATTGTTATAGGTGTTCTATTTTGTTTCAAGATGGTAGTTCCGATGCAGTTCGACTAAATAGGATTTTCATTGTTGTGCAAATACAATTTAAATACAGGGTTCATATTATAGTGTTATTTACAAAATCAGGGATTTTTATCTATTTATTAATTGACAGTTTGTGCACTCAATAATGTCTAGTTTTAAAAATTACTGACTTCAATATATATTGTCCGAAATAATTTTAGGTTAATTTTTATTAGAATTTAAATATTTGTAAAAAGTGTTAGAAATGATTAGTTATTTTACTTTTCAATTAGTTTTATTAATTTTCCATACGAAGTTTAAAGTTGAATTTCCTTTCCTTTTTAGTTGTCAGACTGATATTATTTTTTTCACAATATTCTTTGAGCAATTGAAACTTTCCAAACATTCTCAGGTTTTATTACACTTGTAATAAAAATCAAAGAAATTAGTGAGTTCTTCGGTAACTTATTACAAGTAAGCGAGATTTCTTAATCATTTTGTTCTCAATTTAGGGACGAGTCCGAATACAGAAGTCCATCTGAAGGTCTATGACAACACGTCAATGGCTGTAAAAAGAGTATATCTGCCCGCCAAACCTCTATCGCCAACCATTGTCTGATGATCGAACCAGATTAGTAAATTTTGACATTTAGAATTTCGGCTTCGGTATGAGTAATAACACAATAGGCGTTCAAGAACTTCTTTCTATGCTTGAGTCCAACAAGTCTCGTGATGTCGATGAAACAAAAAAGGTCTTTCATGATCACTTTTTGTCAAGTAAGTTTCGTACAAGTACTTTTTTTACCTATTTTAACTTGGATAACATGTATAACTCAAAACCAATCAATAAAAATTCAACTATATTTTTGGGGAAAAGTTCATTTTTTTATAGAAAAGGCTACTATTTTGTTTTCGGTTCGGAATTCATCTCGTTTTATTCCAAATTCTACTATTTGGTTGAAAATTTAATATTTTTTTCGAAAATGCAACTATATTCTTAAAAAGTCATATTTATTATCAAAAATTCAAATACATAGATTTTAAAAATGTATTTTTTAGTTGAAGGTTTATCTCTTTGGTTGAAAATTTAACTATTTTGATGAAAATTCGTTTCATGTGTGGTTGAAAATAAATTTTTTAAATTCGCAATTTTACTATTCCATTTTTTGTTAAAAATGAATCTTTTTCATTTAAACAATTATTGTTAGATGACATCTTTGCTATTTTTTCGAAAGATATCATCAACTGACCCAAGTATCATGAATATAAAGAAGATTATTTAATTTACATTAGGGTCGTAATATTCATTTTTGTGCTGCAATTAATTTTTAATAAATATATAAATTTTTAAGATTAAAATCAAATCTTATTTTTATTTTAATATAAAAAAGGTGTACTTATTAAAAATTAATTGCACAACAAAAATAAGTATTATGGACCCTAGTGCCAATTAAAAAATCTTCTTCAGAGTAAAAATGTATGCTTTTTTATTTAAAAATTTAACTATTTGGTTAAAAATTTATCTTTATTAGCTGAAAGTTCAACTTTTGGTTTAAAATTCATGCATTTTGTTGAAAATCCGCCTTTATTGGTAGAAAATTAATCTTCTTGATTAAAATTGTATTCTTTTTAGTTAAAAATGCAATTATTTGGTTGAAATATCAACTGTTACATGCTTCATTCAGAATTCATCTTTTTGATTAAAAAGACGATTATTTTACTTAAAGTTAAAATACTTTTTTTTTTAATATCTTTTTTTTTATTAAGGATTTATAATCGTTCTTGGCAATGTAACTATTTTCTTTTAAATGAACTTCTATGTCTTTTTGGCTTGAAAATTCAACAATTTGTTAGAAAATTAAACTTTTTGGTTATAAACAAGAACATAATTTTCGGTTAAAAATTTAACGTTTTAGTAGAACACCTTTTTTGTCTGTAAAATTTTTTAAAACAATTTATTTTAAATTCACTTATTTTGTTCAAAATTTATCTTTTTGAATGAAACTGCATCTTTTTTAAATGCATCTTGTTAGTTGAAATTTTAACAGCTTTTTTGAAAATTGATCTTTTTTATCAGAGTTTTCATCTGAAAATTTAACTTCTATTTTCTGTTGAAACTTTATCCTGTATGTTGTACCATATTAGTTAAAAATTCAAAAATTTGGTAGAAAATTCTTATATTTTGTTGAAAAGTCGTCTTTTTTTTGTAGAAAATTATTTTTCTTTGATGAAAATCCAACTTTTTGGTTCAGAATTTATCCTTATTGATTGAAAATGATCTTTTTTGTCCAAATTTAATCTTTTCGGATTTAAATGTCAACCGTTTACTAAAAAATTTAACTTTTCTGACTAAAAACCGTCCTAAATTTGTTGAAAATGTTTTTTTTTCATGGTAGAAAAGTCGTCTTTCTTGAATAATAAAAATAATTAAAGATTTAACCAAATAGTAAAATTTTCAAGCCAAACAGACGAATTTTGAGGATCAAAAGTTACGAGTTTTAAATTCTGAACCTTTTAAATTAAAGGAATTTTAAACGTGAATGACCAGAATTACAGACTTTTTAATTGTAAACTTTAAAACTTGCATAATATTTAATTGCAAATTTGAAAACTCTTCTCCTTTAAAGATTTGCAATTTGGATAAGTTATAACTGAAAATTCTTGAACAATTAAATATTTCAGTTCTTATCAAAATTGTAAATCTTTAAAAGAGAACAGTTTTTAATTTAAATAATGTGCAATTAAACATTATGAATGTTGTAAGGTTTACAATTACAAATTATGTAATTCTGGTAATTCACCTTTGAAATTTCTTTCAATTTGAAAGATTCGGAATTTCAGACTTGGCTTTGGATCCTAAAGCTTATCTAAATTTAAGAATTTTCATTTATATATTTTTATAAATACACCCATTAAAAATTAAAGAAGCAATTGCAAAACTTCAATATATACCCAATTCGAAAAGATGTTCAAAATTTCATGATTTTAAACTATAAACATTCAAAATTAAATCATTTGGCGTTATTTTCCATTTTAAACATTTTCTAAATGGGACAGTGTCGAAATGGAAAACATTAAAAAAAATTCTAATTCCTCAATTTGTGTTTTAAGAACATCTTATCACGATATAAAATTCCTCTTTCATTTATTAAATTATTTCCTTGCTTCTAATTCCCGCTGTGATGAAATATTTCATAGAAATAAAAGCCTTTTAATGTTATAATTAAAATAGTATAAAAGCCGATGTAAGTATTTTAATATTTATTTTATTTTTTGATTATTAATTATATTTTATCGTACTTGAAGAACGATTGCGATCATATTGTACGTTAATTAAAATGTAATAAAATGAGATATTACCATTTTCTCAAATCTTTGATATAACTTTAAATTTTTTTAAACAATGTTGAAAATTGTAATTCTTTGCTAAAGGTTTGAGATTATTTTGACTTACTGTTTAAATCCGTCGTCAAATCGATAAAAGTAGATGAAGAGTAGTTGAATAAATTTGTGGGTAGCAGTAATTTCAAAAGTGGTAATAAACACTTAGTTTTTATTGATATTTTTCTATAGAATAATGAGAAAAAATCAGAGTGCAAATTTAATTATATCCACACTTTTAAGGTGTAGAAGGAAAAAATATAAAATTATGCAAGATATCTTTAGATGATGAAACTCTACACACCTGGTAAAATTTTTCAATGTGACCTCGTCTGGTTTTAATTTAAAACCACTTTGAAAATCATGTAAGGATAACCCTTTTCTATCCGACACGAAACGGACAACAATATTAATAAAGTCAGCTGTTAAAATTAATTGCTTTACATGTCAAACTTTGCAAATAATTTTTTTTTTAATTGGAAACATTTCTTAAAAATGAAATTTGAGATTTTTGACACACAATAAAGAATTTAATTGATAGTTGTATTTGAACCAAATTCTTTTTCTTTGTTTTCTTAGTGCTTATTCCAATTGAAGAAATTTATACTTTAACTGTCATTACATATATTTCTATAAAGGTGAAAGAATAAAAAAAGGATTTTATTTTTAAGAAAACTTCAAATTGTTTTTTTGTACGTTTATTTAGTTTCGTACAGACTAGAAAATTTTTATCTTTGTGTGATTTTCAAACTAGTTTATGTATGAACCGGGCGAGGGTCCACCAAAAAATATAATCGAGTGTGTTGAGTTTTATCATCTAAAGATATCCTGCAATTTTTTTATTTTTTCCTTTTACGTATTAGGAGATATTCGATGAAGAAAAAGAAGGATTTAACTAAATAAACTTTTTTTATTAAACAATTTTATATATAACGATATGGAATTCCCTCCAATTTTGATTAGAATTATTAATACTGGATAAAAAGTAGAATTACATTATTTTTAAATAATAACGACAACATTTGAGATTTCAAAGCAGTATGTTTCAATTACTTTTAGTACTAAAATGAGTACTTATTATAAATTGATATTGATGTTGTCTACTCTACCTGGTAAACCTGGAAACCCTGGAATTTTTTGTTCTCTAAAATTGTTCGGTTTTAATTGAAAATTCAAATATCTGTTTGAAAATTCATATATCTTTGTTGAAAATTGGGACTTTTTGGTGGAGATATCAACCAATGCATTATTTTGTTCCGAATTCATCTTTTTTAAATGAATATTTAATTACTTGATTGATAGTTACTCTTTTGTTAAAAATTAATTGGTCGTTAACGATTCATCATTTTATTGGAAAATTTACTATTACAGTTGCAACTTTAACAATTTTGTTGAAAATTTGTTTTTTGTTGTTGAAAATTAATTTTTTATAGTGGAAATATAACTATTCAATATAAGGTTGAAAAATTATATTTTTTAGATGAAAATTTTCACTTTTTTAGTATAGTTAATCCTCTGGATTGAAAATTAATCTTTTTGTTAGAAATTGAATGATTCTAATTAAAGACTCATCATTTTAGTTGAAAATTAGTTTCGTTTTTATTGCAAATTAGTTTTTTTTTTACCGGAAAAAGAAATTATTCCAATTGAAAATTATATCTTTTTATTTGGAAATTCGTCTCTTTAGTTAAACATTAATTTTTATTGAAAATTTAACGATTCAATTATTGGTTGACAATTTATCTTTTTAATGTGGTTCAAAATTTTTCTTTTTATATTGGATAATGCAAATATTTTGTCGAGAATTTATTAATTTTGGTTGAAAATTCAACTTTTTGGTGGAAAATAAAATTATTTGTTTTAAAATTAAAGTCCTTACTAAAAAAATCATCTATTTCAGATGAAAATTAATTACATTTTAATTGGAAACTTATTAGTTTGTTTGAAAATTCTACTTTTTGGTTGAAAATTTGCCTTTTTTGGTTACAAAATTCATATATTTTTGGAAAAATCGTCTTTCTTGGTAGAAAATTAATCTTCCTGTTTGAAATTTTTTTTTTTTCTGACAAAATCAAGTATTGCAATTAAATAAGTTTTATTTTAGTACTTAATTCATCTTTTTAGTTGGAAATAAAACTACTTGTTTAAAAGTTCAATTACATTTATTTTAAAATTATCTTTTTTGTGTGGAAAAATAATTTTTTAACTAAAAATTTAACTGTTCCAGTTTTGGTTGGAAACTGATATTTTTTAGATCAAGACTCAGCTGTTTATTTCAAACATAATATTTGCAGTTAAAAATTCAGCTATTTTGTTAAAAATGTATCTATCTTTTTGAAAATTTAATTTGAATTTAATTTAATTTGAATATAATATAGTGAACTGCCCATATTATTTAAAGAGATTCGAACGAATTTAAGGGGTATTTTTGGATATTTGCCAATTATTTCGAGAAATTTAAAAGAATTCGGCTAAAAACTAAGCTTAGTCTAAAAAATTGTAAAAACATAATGAGCCTAAGAAGGCACAATTTCAAAATTATGTGTTAATCGTATTATATATAAACAAGAACAAAAAGGAACGTAACGAAACTTACGTTACGTTCCTTTTTGTTTCTTTACACATAAAACTTTGACGAAACATAAATTTGACAGTGTGCCTCCATAGCTGCATTATTTTCAGTGACTTTTTATACTTAGCATTATTTTCAGGTAAATTATATGTAATTTTAAGAAATAATTGGAAAATATCTGAAAAAGCCCCTTAATTTCGTTCGAATTCCTGTTTTATTTTACTTAAATATATATTGAATTTTAAGTGGAAGTAGGTAACTTAAAAATTAGTTTGAATTATGATTCAAATTCATCAATTTTAGAGACAAATTCAAGAAATGATTAATTATATTTTTAGTATTATTTACCCTTCTAGAAATAATAAATTGAGATCGATAAGAAATAATATAACTAATATCTCAATCGTTCCGAATCGTGTTTCTTAATTGTGTCAAAACGATTGAGAAAGATTGAGCATTTTGCATTTCCAATTGTTTCCAATCGGGTACTTCGAATTTGGCATGTGATGGCAGGACTTTTGTATGGCGGGAATTATTTAAAAACAGTTATTCACTTTTTTGGAAGAATATCAATTTTAAACAGTGTATATTACAAAATAAAGTAAATAAAAATGGTATAGATAATTTTTACCAGACGAAATAGGTGCTACGGTAAAACGTGTGCTAATAGTATTATACATTAAAAATATAAAATCAAATGCGCGACAAAAATAAAAAAGTTTATTTCATATTAGTGAAAGCAGCAAATTTTGTTTTGTTTTTTTACTATTATGCGCTCTTGGATTATTTATTGTAGTTAACATTTTATAAAGGCTTATAGGTTTTAAAATAAGTTGAGATTTTAAAAAAATTAAACGAATATTTTAAAAATTAGCTTCAAAATATTTAATAATTTTAGATTTAGGTTTTGAAAATCAGACAATGTATTGAAAATTATTGGGCTTTAAATTTAAATTGTTACTAAATTAATCACTCAAATTGAAACCTTTGAAAAATAATGGTATAGTATCAAATGACAATAAAATATTAAATGCAAACATTAATAATAAAATAACTTATAGCTGAATGCCAAAACTGAAAATGATTATAAAAGGAATAATTTAAAATTAAAACTTTGATAACTGAATATTCTCAAATTGACAATGTTTTTTTAAAAATATTTAAGAATGTAAGATTCAAGTTTTATAAATAAGTAGTTGAAGAATTTAAAAACTTCAAGCGTTTTAAAGCCTATAAAATGAAATAATTTTACATTGCAAGCATTTTAAATTGAACAATTTTCAATTTAATTGTGTTAAAAATTATTTGTATTTAGATTTAAATCGTTAAAAAATTAATAATTCAAATTTAAACCTTTCAAAATAAAATGTATAGTACAACTTGACAATAAAAACTAAAGTGCAGACTTAAAAAATGTAAAAATAACTACTAAATACCAAAATCTGAAAACAATTATGAAGTGAATAATTTGAAATTAAAACTCTGATGATGAATATTCTTCAATTGATAATTTAAAACTTAAAATATTTATTAATTTCAAATTGAAAAATTGAACGAATATTTCAAGAACGTGAAACTTATTCAGAAAATCGATTGAAGTATGATTTTATTATTTAAAAAATTCTATTTCTATTAGAGATAAAAGATTTTTTTACCAGGATAAGGTCTCAATTCCTAATTCTTAACCATTATTAACACATAAATTCATCTTATAATAAAAAAATTTTATTATTTCAACTTTCTAAATAGAACAGTAAATTTACTTTTATTATTATTCACAAGGTAGCCACTAAAATCGAAGAGGAATGATTTCCTGGTAAAAAAATGTACATAGAATAGATGAACAGAATAAAACTCAAAATTCAATTTTTCAAAGTTGAACCTTTTTTATTTCAAGTGTTTAAGACTAAATTGCAAATTAAACCAGTCGAAGTAGAAGTTTTCTGAACACTGGGCATTTTAAATGTATGATTAAAACATTTGAAACCAGCTATTTCGAGTTCAAATGTTCAGAATGTATGTAAAAATTATAAGCCATCTAGACACTTCTTCTAAATAAAGCATTCAGAATTTTACAATATGATTTCAGAAGCCTGTAACGTTGTATATTTAAAAATTATGCCATATGAAATTGAAGTAATGAAAAATGTACATTTTTAATCTTGTTGCGATTTGATTTGAATAAGTACAAATTCAGAGACTTAAAAAATAAACTTGTTAAAATTCGGGCTTCTAAGCTGCTTAATTATGAACTTATTAATTTTTTAATTTTAGCATTTCAAACTCAGTCTCAAAAATTTTTTAAGCTTAAAATCAATCTCTTATTCTTTGATATGCTAAAATGTAGAAAAATGTCAATACTGTTATATGAAAATTTACGAATATATGATTTTAAGATTAGACATCGACAAACCAAATTATTTTAAATGTTAAAAATTGAATATTTTAAATATTTAAAATTAGAAACTTTCAAGAATTTGAAGTCAAATTTATTTTAAAATTCATAATTCTTATATTGCAAGAAACTTAAAAGTATTGGGTAAGTTTTTCTACTCAAAAATTTGAAAAATTCAATGAGTTACCTACAATGTATTTAGCCCGAGTTTCAAAATATTAGCGCCATCCTAGGTTCTATAATGATTCCAATCGTTTTCAAATGGGTATCTATTATTTTGAGTAAGAAGTTAATATTGTCACTACACTATTTTGATATTGCTATACTTATTTACAAGCGACTTTTTACTCTTTAAAAGAAACAAATGTCTACAATATGAATATAAAAAGAAGTAAATAAAGATTTTACAACAATATAACCATTAAATCAAACGACTGCTACCTACTTGATAATCACACTATATCACTGACACGTCCGTGAAACGGCATGGTTTTTGCATGTTATTATAACCCCAGATACTATCGATTTTTCATTCGGTATACCGCCTGAACAAACATTCTAATTTTTGTTCTTAAAGTTGTTGTTTAATTATTAAAAATTTAATTTCTAACCAATAAAAGCGTGCGATTAGGAACAATTGACACAGTAAGCAACAATTTAAACCGATACAACTTTTGATTATTCTTAATCGTCGTAAATCCTTTCCAATCGATTATTTCTAGAAGGGTAATTAATCTAGCGTGCTTAAATATTTGAGAACATCTTGTAATATTAATTAAAGTCATGGAAAAAAAACATTACAAGTTTGTAAAAAGTTATACCTCGAAAAAACTTGAGATACCTGGAATTCTCACGAATTTTTTTCCAGAATTTGAGTTTTATTATTGATAAATAATTTTACCACATAAAACTTATATTCGCAAATGATATGTTTTTAGCCTGATTCAAATTATGTTATTATGTTCGTGTAAAATAACAGAATTGTGTGATGTAGCGCACCTGAAATTTTCTGTCAGTGCATCCCTTAAAAATCACTTTTACAAACAGAATGAAATAATAACTTTAGGACCAGCCATGATCATTATATCTCAACATTAAATCTTTTTGAAATCACTTCGCAACGACTTCAAAGACAATCCATTCTGGAATGATCCAGCTATTTGATAAAAAGCTAAATTATTTTCATCTCTTTTTTCAGCGAAAGATAACTGGCTGGTTAATGGACTCTTTGATTATTACTTGTCTACAAATTCGGTTAGAGCCACTGAGGTTTTGGCGGGCGTACGAGAGCCTCATGACAAACATTTGTTCGATAGACTTACGGAAGCCCTCGTGAAACCCAGCATTCCTGGACAAAAATTACAGACTCTTACACTCCTGGGCCATGTGGTACGAAAGCAACCCACCTGGCTCTACAAACTTGCCAATCATACACTCTTTAAAGAACTTCTTAAATTGCTGAAGGTAATTATAATCTAGAATTAATACAACCTTCAAAATCCCTATTGTCAGAAAAGCAATTTCGAAACAGGCTGACCGTAGATCAAGGAAAATCTGGAAATCAGGAAATTTTATTGATGAGGGAAAGTCAGGGATTTTGAAAAATAAAATCTAGAAAGTCAGGGAATTTCTATTAGAGGCACTTTAAATAACGGCGAAGAATATGTATTTTTTAAATTTATTCTTATTTCTTATTCCGTTTATAAAAGATTCTATGTTAAAAATGTTACAAGCTTCAAATTTTTCTTTGAATATTATAATGGTCAGAGAAAATGAGAAATTGTTCAGGGAAAAGTTAGAAACTTACTCAGCGCGGCCGCTAAACCGGAAAACCGAAAAATGACATTAAATTTATTCTGTGACCGGGAATTTGACAAATTTGTGGAAAAAAACCCTCTGCCCAAGTTTGAATTCTACAGTTTTAAATAATTATTTGAATTGTTACCTTTTTTAATTCTGATATCATTCAGTTTGCAATGCGTAATTCGAAAATATTTTACTTACAAAATTTTTTATTTAATTTTTAAGCGTATATTTTTCATTTAAACAGTTTTAAAGTGCAGTTTTAAATACGGAAAAAATAAAAAATTAGAAGCGTTTGAAATCGACCATTTTAGATAAAAAACATTGTTAGTTGATTAACTGTGAATATACATTTTAATTATTTTTTTAATTGAACAGTACTTTAAGGTTTAAAAAGTTAACAATTGATTGTACAGACGATTCGGAATCAGTTTAAAATTGAAGAATTTCCAGATTTTAACGTTAAAAATTAAACTGTTTCAATTTTGAAGTCTTAGTATTTAAACAAATGTAAGCGCCTGATTGAAACTTTATAAACTATTTTCATTTTAGAAATTACTTCAAAATAATATATTCATACTTAAAAGCTTTTATAAATTTCAAATATTGTTTAAATCTACAATTTGCAGATTTAAAATTTGAACTTTTTTAAATAAGAAAAAGACAAATCTCTTAATATTTAGAAATATTTGACTGTTCATTTAAAATCAAAAATAATAAATCAAATATTCAAAACTAAACAAAAAAGTATACTTTGAATATTACAATGTTCTATTTAAAGAATTTTAATGTTTAAGTAAAATTGTTGAATTTTGATGTATAAATAAATATTGAACACCTATTATTGGTAGAAAAATGCTATGTATGCCATAAAAATCCGGCTATTAGTACCAGAATTTCGGTGCAAATAGCCCACAGTTTTTTTTTGAAACAATATATAGATTTATGTAGATTTCGAACAAGCAAATCTAGAAGCTTTTTGAGAATTGTATTTAAAAGGCTTTAAAAGTATAAAAAAACTCTTTCTAAAGAATCATAGTAAAATTGAAAATGATTTCTTATTTTATAAAACTAATTTTAAGAGAATATTTAAAAAGATTTAAAAAGTTTCTCCAAGATTTTAAAGAAACATTTTAAATTTTGCAGGATTTTTTTACAACATTTTAGGAAGAATGCGAATAATTTTAAAAGAAGTTTAGAAGTTCTGAACAAATATCAAAAACGATTGAAATTTTGAAAAAATGTGAAACTTGTAAATTTTTTAAGAATTTGAAATAAAATGTTGAAACTTCTTAAGGATTTTTAGATTGTTTAAAATAAAAATAATTTAAGAAGTGTTCAGTTGATAACAAAAAATGTAATTGTTCAATTTTTAATGTTTCTAGCATAAAATTGCCTAAAATTATTTGTAGCTCAGTTCTTATTACTTTAAATGGACGGAGAATTTTTTCCTTCATTAAAACGACCACCCTGTTATTAGAAAATAAGTTTGCGGTTACCCTGATATAATATTTTTGTTAGTAATTGAATTTCCTTGTAATTTTTTTTGTGTTTGCTTCCTCTTGATGATTATATTTTTTGTTAAAAGTTTTATTACTTGGTTGAAAATTCAAATATTATGGTAGAAAATTATCTTTTGTTTTGAAAATTTAAATTTTTGTGTTGAAATATCAATTGAAATAATTCTTGATGGAAAATTCAATTATTTTTTTTGTTTGTCTTTTCTGGTTTAACAATTCATCTCTTTTGGTAGAAATTTCATCTTTCTTCGTTGAAAATGCAACCGTTTGGCTGAAAATTAATCTTCTTTGGTTAATGATTCAATTAGTTTTGTTTAAAAATTCGTCTACTTTTGTTGAATTCAACTGCATTTTATTAAAAATTTAAATCATTTTTGGTTGAAATATGTACTAGTACATTATTTTCTTGAAACAAATCTTATTTTGTTAAAAAGTTAATTACTTGATTGAAGATTCATAATTTTAGTTGCAATGTCATCTTCTTGCTTAAAAATTAATTTTTTTTACTTAAAATTTAACTATTTCAGTTAAAGATTCTTCATTTTTATTAAAAACTCATCTCGTTTTCTTGTTAAAAATTAATTTTTTTACCTGAAAATGTAACTACTCTAGTTGGTTGAAGGTTTCAAAAAAAAGTTTTTCAACTTAAAATCTAACCAGTCTATTTTTGTTTGAAACTTTAATTATTTGGTTGAAAATTTAACTTATATTGTAAATTTTTTTATATTCACTATTATATTTTTGGTTAAGCTTTTATTTTTTTTTTGTTGAAAATTCGACTATTGTTGTAAAATGTTATCTTTGTAACTAGAAAATATTCTAATATTTAGTTGAAAATTCAACTATTTTGTTGAAAACTCAATTACAAACGGTCTTCTAAAAAATTAAATTTTTTAATTGAAAATATAACGGTAGGAAAATAATTTTCTTGATTGAAATAAATAATTTCAGATTTTTAGATTTTAATTTGAATTTTTTTTATACCGTTTATAAAAAAATTCTGTGTTAAAAATTTTCTGTTCTTTGGATATTAATGGTTCAGGAAAATGAAAAATTTGTCAGGTAAAAATCAGGGAATTTTTAAAATGAAGTTTTGAGACCACCCTGGTTGAAGTTTAAAGACTAAGA
The DNA here is from genome assembly GCF_010883055.1 of Belonocnema kinseyi. Lineage (NCBI taxonomy): Eukaryota > Metazoa > Arthropoda > Insecta > Hymenoptera > Cynipidae > Belonocnema > Belonocnema kinseyi. The sequence goes on from NC_046663.1 coordinate 73,248,762, forward strand.
ATTAAAATCTTTGAACTTTAAATATTGGAAATAATAAAAATATGAATTACAGTTGGAGGGAGAGACATTATCATTAATGAGCGCACTTCTCTTGTTGGTGACTTTGTTGCCAATGTTGCCAGTAGCTCTAGGACCACATCTCCACGACATTTTTGAGGTCTTCGCCCGCTTGGCCTCTTTTTACTACATTCAAAGTACACAACTTTCTTCCTCCTCAAACTCAGCTTCCGCCGACAGAGAGAAATTTTACCTTTTACACTTTCAGGTAATTTAGATTCTAAATTTATTTCGAAATCTGTGTAGTTGTAGGGCTGACAATCTGGAATAGTTCATTTTACAAATTTAACTTACATTCTTCATTGTAGGTGGGACTCTACAGCCTCTTTCATAGACTTTATGCCATGTATCCGTGTAATTTCTTTACGTTTCTGAAACAGCAATATCAGCAAAATCATGCTTCTGTATTTTCATATATTGTCAAACCGATGTTGGAGTCTGTAAGGATGCATCCTCTGTTAATAACAATGTCTAAGAGTGATGAAATAAGTCCCCAAAGGTATTTTATTACAATTTCTATTTTAAAAAAAAAGTTAATTTTTGACTGAGAAGATGTTATTTTTCTATTATATCCATTGAATGTTGAATACACTTTAGATGGAAAAAGATGGAGCATCACGACGTTGTGGCCGAATGTGGGAGGTTTGATTTAGACAGGGATCGAGAAGAAATCATACCGCCACCAGTCAACTCTCGTTTTACTCCGAATCCAGGTAATTTTTCAAGACAATGTTTTATTTTCAAGTTTCACTCAAATTTCGCCTATTTCTCGTTAAGAAATTAGTTTAAATTTGTCTCAATTTTGTTTTCAGATCATTCGTATCCTCCGGGTGATATTTTAGGAGAGGACGACACATTTTGGTCCCCGAGTATGGCAATGCCACCTCACAGTCCTCCACCTTTACAAACGCAGCCTCACGAAATTCGGTCAACGCCTTCGACCCCGGGTAACAAAATCAGAACGTCGCCACCTGAAGCGGCTGTTGAAGCCACTCCTGAAACCACCCCTGTAAAGGTAATAAAAAAATATGACTTTTATTCATCGGTGAGGGTTTGAGCGCTCGACTTTTAAGTGTATAACAGGTTTCAAAAGTTTCAAAGCAGATCTCAAAAGATTTCGCAAATTTTTTTTTAATTTTAAAAAAATTGGAAAGTTTTAAAATATTTTATATATATTTAAAATATTTTATAAAGATTGCGAAGATTTTACGAAGGTTTGCACATCTGATTTCAAGAGTAATCAATCCTTCGATCATCGCCTATTTCCTAAAACAGGCTTCGAAAATTTCTCGAACAATTATCTGTTAAAATGTGACATTTTAATGTTAAAGAATTAGTATGAATTAAAAATCAGAAATAAAATTTTCGCTCCATGTATGTGTGTTAAATTAACAGGTAAATATTTAAATAACTAAATTATACTGGTCAAGAAAATCTTAGTGAAAGAATGTGTTCAACAAAATAAAAGTCGTAAATGCACATCATTTTAAACGTTTTTGTTTCAATTTTTAATAAAATTTGAAGTATCAAAGTTATTTTGTAAATATGATTTATATGCAACCAAAAAGTTAATTTTCTAATTTTTAATATATTTTTATAACAAGAGTTTATAATAAATGCGTAGATCCTTTTTGGTTGAACAAGTTTTATCTTTTCATTTCTTTCGTTTTTCTGATGTTTTTTCGAAAATTAATTAATTTTTTTACTATTATTTTTCCGTTTAAAAGAAAATCTACTCGTTCTATCTCAACATTAATATTAACAGATTTGGATATCCTTTTTGGGTGAACAACTTTTGCATAGTAATTTTTTGTCTTTTCTTATGTTACTTTCCAAAAAATTTAATTTCTTTTTATTTATAATGTCACTTTTTACGATTGAAACGAAAACTACGTATCCTATCAAAAATTTATGGGTAACAAATTTCCTCAGGTGTATAACTTTTACCTTTTTCTTTCGTAGCTTGTGTCGTTTGTCCAAAATTTTAATTTTTTAATCATTTTAAATGTTTTCTTACGAATGAGAAAAACTACGTGTCCTGTAAAAAAGTGGTTGATAAGAAATTTGTAGATGTTTTTTGGGTGCACAATTTTTGTTTTTTTCCTATCTTGCATAGCTTACCGCAAAATGAACATTTTTATTTTTCATTATTTATTATGCGTTGTTTGGCCCACAATGTTAATTGTTTTTTTTTGTTCTTTTGGATTTTGAAAATGCTATAAGTCTGATAATATTTTTTATCAAAAAAAAAAATTATTTTTAGAAAAGTAAAATATTTCTTAGGGTTTCAAAGATTTGAACAAATATTAAATTATTTTTTGGCATTCTCCCTGAATTATTTTTAATTTTTTAAAATTTAATTGAATTCTTATAAATTAACTTAATTCAATGGATCTTTGAATTTATTAAAGTTCTTATTTAAATTGATCGTGAGAATCAATTGATAAAATCAGCAAAAAATTTTCAATATTTTAAGGTATTTTTTCAAGTACAATGGTTTTTTCAAGAGCTTTAATGTTAATTTAATGGGATTTCAAAGGATTTTGAATATTTAAAGGCATTTTTTCAAACACCTTGCCGTTTTCAAGAGCCTTAAAACATTTAAAAAGATTTCAAAAGATGTTTAAGTATTTGGAATATTTTAAGTAATTTTAAAAGATTCCAAGGCATTTTCAAAAGATTTGAACAATTTCAAGGGTTTTCCAAGTGTTTTGATCATTTTACGGGATTTGAACAAATTTTCATGCGGTTTTAAAAAATTTCATGGGATTTTAGAATATTTTAATGGATTTCAAAAAGCTTATCCATAAGTAGTGAGAAATTTCGTAGCTTTTCAAAGATTTCAAGAGATTTTCAAATATTTTTTGAAATTTATTTTGAATTCACCCTGCATTCTTATTAATTTATTCTTAATTATTTTAAGTTCTTTTGAATTCTTCCAAATTCACTTTTTTCTACTCAATTCAATGGATTTTTAAACAGCCTTTGCTCAATTCATCTTGAAATCCTTAAAGCTCACCTTAAATTCTTAGGCATTTCATGAAATTCCTTTAAATTCTCTTCCATTTTTCGAAACTCATTTCAAACTTACTCAGTGGAATTAATTTTTTCATATTTTTGACTTCACTCAAATTTGACTGAAATAAATGGATTCTTCTTTTTTTATTCTCTAATTCATTTGAATATTTTTGTAGTCATTACTCACTTTTTTTGTTGGAAATTAATAGGGTTTCAAAAATTTGAACAGATTTGAAATTATTTTTTGGATTTCACCCCGAATTGTTATTAATTTACCTTGAATTTTTTGTAATTCGTGGGAACTCTTTTGAATTCACTTAAATTCTTCTAAATTTACTCAACTCTAGTTAATTCAATAGAAATTTTTAAATTTGTAAAGGGTTTTAATTAATTGGTCCTAAAGTCTTTCAACCTCACCTTCAAATCTTATGCATTTCATTAAATTTTGTTGAATTATTTTTAATTCACTTTACATTTTTATGAATTTCACAGGATTATTCTCATTTATCTTGAATTTTCCTAAATTCTTTTAAATTTTACGGAGATCAATGGAATAGTTTTTATTACAATTTTTTTTCAGAGGGCACTTTTCAAATGCACTTTTCTTTCAATAAATTATCTCATGGGTTAATCACTATTCAATTCAGGTTTAAACCTATTTCTGAATTGCCTTCAATTCTTTTGAAATATTTCAGGGTATTTTTAAAGATTCCTAGATATTTTTAATAGATTTTTCATCATTTGAAGGAATTTTTAAGACCTTTAGAATATTTTTAAAACTTCTAGGGCATTTTCAAGAGCTTTTAATTCGGGATATTATAGTGAATTTTTAACGATTCCGAGGAATTTGTTGTTAATTTCTTTCATTCAAAGGGACTTCTAAACGTTTGGAATATTTTAGGAGAAAGACTTTTTTTGTGAATTTCAGAAGATATGGAACGATTTTACTAGCTCTTGTAAAATCGTTATTATTTTAATATTTAATATTTTATTTAATAATTTAAGATTTTAAAGTATTTCACAGGATTCTATCAGTTTTCCGAAGATTTCAATCATTTAAGCGATTTTAAAGCTCCCAATGTATTATAATAAATTTTTCAGGATTTCAAAAAATATCTTCATAGAATTTCACGAGATTTTATAATATTTTAGTGGATTTTAAAGAAATTATGTACGAGAAGCGAGGTATTTTGCAGAGTTTCAAAGATTTAAAGAGATTTTATATTATTTTTTTGAATTCACCCTGAATTCTTTTAATTCTTTGTAGTTCTTTTGAATTTATGAATGTATAAACTTATTTTAGTTCTTCTAAACTTACTCAATTTCACTTAATACAATGAATTTTTTTCATTTTTCAAAGTTTTAATTAATTTAATTATGAGGAGCAGTTGATAAAATTATCAGAGGATTAAAAATATTATAAGGTATTTTTTCAAATACCTTGGAGTTTTCAAAAACTTAAAAAAAATTATAAGGATTTCAAAACATTTTAAAGGATTTAGAATATTTTAGGTTTTTTAAAAATATTACAAGTAATCTTTAATTACTTTCAGTCATTTAATGGGATTTCAAAGGATTTGCAATATTTTAGGGTATTGTAAAAGATTTCCAGGCGTTTTCAAGAGTTTTAAAAAGTTTCAAGGGATTTCACAAGGTATCAAAGGATTTTAAGAATTTGAGAAAAATGATTTAAAAAAGATTTAACCTGTAAGTTTATATGATATTTAAAAAGATTCCATAGGATTTTGTAATATTTTTGACGATTACGGTGATTATATGAGGTTTTATGAGCTCTCTCAAATATTTTTTGCAATTCATTCAAAATTTGCCCTGAATTCTTGTTGATTTATTCTAAATTATTTAAATTTCTTTTGAATTCTTCTAAATTCACTCAATGGATTTTTAAAAAGTTTTTGAATTGTTTTCACTTCACTTATGATTGTTTTTTAAATGCAGTTAAATTTTTTATGTATATCATCGAATTCTGCTCGTTTATCTTAAAATCCTCTAAATTCAACGTTATTTCAGTCAAGGCTTCCCACCTTGAATTATTAGGCATTTTATCAAATTCTTTTGTTTTCAATTCATTTGATTTTTTTATTTACCTTGAAGTTTTATGAATTTCATCGAATTCTTCTCATTTTAATTCCTCTAAATCAATTCCAGTTTCACGGAAATTAGTAGCTTTTTTCATGTTGAAAATTTTTTTCCAATTTATTTGAATTCTTTTTTAATTAACTTGAATTGTTTTGAAGTTATTAATTTATCTTGAATTTATCACTCTTTGAACGCGAAAAAGGGCCCTATGAGCGTGAACAATGTACTTTTTGGTCTCTATATTTGATCCAATAGGGCCTGTGAGGCCTGATATTGAAGAAACTGATTGAATTATTAAAGACGTGATTACTTTTTTTCATCAGGATTCGAGGCAGATACCATCGAGGCAACCACCGATAGGTTCTTCTGCAGCGAGAGCCTTAGGCATTGGAAATGGAATGACAGCAGGTAATTCTAGGCCATCTACGCCAAATTCAGTAATTTCATCGTTAAATTTTGTGTCCGGAGACGGAGCGGTAAGAACATCCTCAATTGTATCATCAAAGCTCGAAAAGATTCAAGCCGATAGATTGAATGCCTTCCAGTTTATGCAAACGTCCACGGACGTCGCGAATGAAACAGACGCCTTATCAGAAGTTGATATTAGTCGGAATGGAAAGAATGATTCGTGGCAAGAGGATCAAGAAGTGTCGCACATTGTTAGCGCAAGGGAGGGAAAAAGTGCTTCAGAAAGATATTTAGAACGAAGGACGCAAACGAATGATGTCGAGAAAAATACGAGCATTAAAAAATCTCACCCCGTTGTGCATCCCCAGACTTCAAAGGAGAAACCAGGTGTCAAGGTTGAAGATAAGACAGATGGCGTTGAACAAAATGCAAGCAGGCTGAAACAGACACAGGAGGCCGAAACGCAAACCACCGAGTTATTTCCCTATGACTTTCTATTTAAGGATGTATTAAATGAAAGGAATCAAGAGGTGACAAATCCTGAATCTAGATTGTCTCCCACAACTTTGTTAGATCGCTTTCTTGAGACTATTGCTCACTCAAGTAAGTCAAGTTAGTATTCAGATTGTTAAATTCTCACATTCAAATACATAACATCAGGGTGTCTAGCGACCTGAAAAGCCTTGAAAACCTGGAAAGTATTAAAAATAAATTTTAAACGGTTTCAAATGACTTCGCAAAGAGTTCAGAAAGCATTGCGAAAGACTTCAGAAAATTTCACCAAGATTTCAAAGCTATCAAAAGATTTCAAAGATTTCAAGGATTTCAAAGAACTCACAAATATTTCAAGGAATTTAAAAAAGATTTCACAAGGATTAAAAAGATTTCAGAAATGCGTGAACGTCAGATTTGATAGATTTTAAAAGTTTTCAAAATATTTTACAGGATTTTAAAAGATTTCAAATATTACAAAAGATTCCAAAAGGTTTCTGTTAGAAGATTTCATCAAGACTTTATAGATCTCACAAAGATTTTGCAGATTTTTTGAAGTTTTTAAAGATTTCACAAAGATGTATCCATTAAGTTTCAAAGATTTAACCAAGATTTTAAACGGTTATAGAAGATTGAAAAAGATTTCAAGGATTTCATAGATTCAAAAGATATCACAAAGGCGTGTTACACCAGGTTTCAAAAGATTTCACAAATATTTTAAGGATTTCATAGATTACAAAATATTTTTAAGTATTTCAAGGGTTTCAAAAGACTTCAGAAATATCTTTACCAAAATTTAAAAGCTATCAAAAGACTTCAAAAAGTTTCAACGATTTCAATGTTTTCAAAGAGTGCACAAAAATTTTACAAAAGCGTTTACATCCGATTTTATAGATTTTAAAAAGTTACAAAATATTTTAGAAGATTTAAAAAGATTTCTTTTAGATGATTAAATGAAAATTTTAAAGATTTCACAAAGATTTGTCAGATTTCTTGAAGTTTTTAAAGAGTTTTAAAGAGACAGATCTCTTGACGTATCTAAAGATTTATATTATTATATTTATATTATTTATACATATCCATGAAATTTGAAAGATTTAACGAAGATTTCAAAATATTTCGAAGATTTCATAAGGTTTTAGAAGATTTTACGTAGATTTCAATGGTTTTGTTGATAACAGAATATTTCACAAATATTTCAAAGATCTTACAAATATTTCAAGGATTTCATAAAGATTCAAAATACAGTAGACTCTGCGACACTTCTCGTTTTCGGGGCTGTAGGGGAAGCGAGCAGGAAGTGTCAGATAATCCTCTCTCCTGCTTCAAGCCGCGTTTGGCGCAGTAGCAATGATCCCAACTTTGGCATGTTTAGTTACTGCGCTTGCCCGGTGCAGCGACCCTCATTGGTCGGTTTTGACGCGCAATTCAAACCAAAGAGAAATAACAATTCTTCAAATAAAAATATATACTTATTATAAATTGCACATTAATATAAAAAATTACGAAAATTGTTATTTTAGGTAAGAGCAAGATAATAACTCGTACATTTTTTATAATTAATAGTTTTTTTTTTAGTTCCAAAGACTAACTTTTATTTCACCCACGAATTTTTAAATAAATATATTTCTAACATTTAATATAATATGTATAAATTATTCACATAATTTCATTTAAAAATTTCCAGTGCAAAAAAACGCTAATACTAGGTAAATACCTGAAAATAACGTTTTCAGCTTAGAACAGTTATTTTTAATTCCGAGAAGCCAAATAATGACGCTCATAATAAGAAAAAAGGAACAAAAATCATCATTACTGATAATAAAAAGTCCAGCCAGTGTCTATTGATACTAAAAAATTCGGCTTTTTGTACCAATATTTCGCTATACACATGGCTCGTTAAAGAAACATTTTTGTTCTTCAAAAACCTTTGTCAATGAAATATAAATTCATCTTTTGGATTGAAACAAAATGTGTTATTGTTTACCAAATATACGCATTGGTACCAAATATACGCATTGATTCCACGAACCTTTTCAACAGCGATCAATGAAAGTCGCTGAGCCGGGCAAGCGCAGTAGTTCAACATGCCAAAGTTGAGATCACTGCGCAGTAGGCGTAGTCGGCCACGTATGAGTGTACGTGAGATGAGACAAGGAGTGAGGGCAAGCGAACGAAGGAGAAATCTGGAAACGAGAAGTGTTGTAGAGTCTACTGTATATCACAAAGGCGTTCTGCATCAGGTTTCAAAAGATTTGAAAAATTTTCACAAAGATTTCAAGGATTTTATAGATTACACAAGATTTAAAAATAGTTCAAAGTTTTCAAACAGTTTTGAAAGACTTCAACAATAATTCAGAAAGATTTCAAGGGTTTCAAAAATTTAATAAATTTTACAAATGCGTGTACATCAGTTTTAAACGATTTGAAATGATTTGCACAGGTTTAAAAAGATTTTAGAAGGTTTGAAAAGATTTCATAAATATTTCAAAGATTTCGAAAGATTGCCAAATATTTGAAGGCTTATACAATTTTCACAATGATTTTAAAGATTTCAAAAGATCTCGCAAAAATTTCAATAGATTTTAAAATTAATTACCTAAATTTTGCTACCTTGAAAAATATTATCGAATTAAAAAATAACCTTTAAAATCAAATTTGTAATATTTCTATAAAGTCACTCATTTCTTAAGAATTTATATTGCTCAAGTTTTTAATAAAATTCAACAGCACAAACATTTTTGGCAAACAAAAATGGAATGGCTTATTTTTCACTTGTATGGGAACTGTCATTTGGAAAACCTGAAAAAAATCTGGAATTTTGTTCCTAAGAATCGCTAGACATCATAGTTAATTGTTTATAGTATAGAATTAATAGGGATTTTATGTTATTGGATTCCAGGGACGCTTTTTGGCAAAGCAAAACAGAGGAGGAAGGGAGATGAAGATACAGGAGATGAAAATGTGGATGAAGATTGTTTGCACCTCGAATACGCCAATGAGCAATTGATACTAATGCAAATGCAGCTGCAATTTGAAAGACAGAGAAGGGAAGTTCACGCCGAACGTAATCGGAGGCTTCTTGGAAAGCTGAGAGACTCGAGAGTGTTTGAAGAACATACTGTCGCTTTAGTAAGTGATACTAATATCATCAGTATTTATTCTCTGTCCATTAGGATGATCCAAAAAAAGGCTTTTCTTAACAAATAGAAACGCTTTTTGATTAAAAAAAATCTATAATCCAAATCATGACGCATTTTGCTTTCTCATTATGATTAATTAGCAAATATATGCTCTTCCTCATAGGAAAAGTCAAAATAAGAAAAAATAAAAATGCAAGCAGGTCAATCAAAACGTCTTGAATTAAGAAGCCTTTTCTGTTTTGGCATGAACTTTGAATTATATTTGCAAAAAAAGTTTTTCTGCTTAAAACAGATTTCTCAAAATGTATATATGACCATAACTTTCGTACTCTTTAATACAATGTATTCATATTATATATTTTTTTCTTTTCTGTTCTTGCATCAACTTTAAATAATATCAGTGAAAATATTTTAACTATAAAAACCGATTTTTCAAACATTATATTTGACCATATCTTCTTTCCACTTCAATCTAATGCATTCATATTATAGGTCAATCGATTCATTTCGAATCAACGAATCTTTTCTATTCTTGCATCAACATTAAATTATGTACAAGAAAAATTTTTTAATAATTATAAAAATCGATTTTTCAAATAATATAAATGACTATAACTTTCTTACTCATTGCTAAAATGTATTAATATTTATGGGTCATTCGATTCGTCTCGAATGAACGAATCTTTTATATTCTTGCATCAACGAATTATGTGAATGAAAAAAGTTTTACTGTAAAAACCCCGTTTTTTTAATATTACAAAGTTCTACCAAAAAGGTAATAAATATTTCGTTAAAAAACCCTGCGTTCAGCTTTGAGATTTTAGTAGTGCGCGCGTGGACAATTGCTTCGAATATTGTTTTATAAATTTTTTAATTGAAGAACTTTTGACTAAACGAATTAAATATGTTAATTTTTACAATTATAAAGCTCCGTCTGTGAAGAAGCAAAACAAAAGTTTGATTTGAATAATTTAAGGATAGTTTTTTCTTCTTGAAAAATTTTATTGCTTATTTCGATGATACGATTTTTTAAGAATAAAAAATTATCCTAAGTTGAATCAAACCTCTTAAAATCCAAAAATCAACTTTTCAAACAAACGCAATAAGATTAAAAATAGTACAAGGGTATTTTCTGACAATTATTTTTCAGAAAAAGTTTATCTTTCTTGTCTTTTCATAACCCGCGGTCATATTTGCCATCATTTACATATTGTAGAAAAAAGGGTGTAGTAAATATATATAAATAACAATATTTTCTATAATTATTTAACATATAAATTATTATGAAGATTTTCTTGAAAAAAAATGGTATGACTTGTTTATTGTGATATTTATTCACATTAAGATAGTGAGATGTCAAACAAATTGTGCATAAAAAACCTGAAAATAATTTTTACCTCGCAAATATTCAGATAGGATAAGCTTGTTTAAAGAAAAACAGCTGTTCGTGCAAGGGAAATCAGTTTTTTTAAATCGACAATGTAAATAATTAGATAATGGTTTCATTGATTGATATGACACCAGCAGAAAACTTGTTGAAAATGCATTAGAACTTAAATATATAGTTTAGCATATTTTACAAATTCGTTGCGATCAATGAGAGGCGGAAAAAACCTTTTTTAAAATTGGCATAATTTTTTAGTACATCAGGGAGTGAGGAAAATGGTATGTGCGTTAGCTATATTATATTGAAAAAAATCACGCTGAATATAAATCTCTAATTATTAATAACAAATAATCATTGTCAATTGCCTAAATGATGGTCCCAATAATATTTTATTCATTTGTTGCCACGGATGAAAAACTACATTTAAAGATGATTATTTTTGGACTTTTTTTCCTGTTTTTAATTTAAAGATTTTTGCGGCAGCACTTCCAATCATCATATCGAATTCTTTTATGGGCCAAAATTCAGTATTTGACGCAAGGGTTACATAACTTATACAAGGTGTCCAGCTACCTTGAAAACCTGGAAATCTCCTTGAATTGTTCACGAGAACTTTTACTTTTAAAACAGTTTTCGAAAGGTTGACCACTTGGTTTCTGAGTATACACCAGCTATCAAACGGTTATTAAATAATGCTAAAGATGATGTAGACAAGATTTAAGAGATTTCACAGAGATTTCGAATATTTCACAAATATTTTAAAACTTTCAAAAGATTTCAGAAGATTTCAAATGTTTTAATGATTTTCAACGAATACAAAAGATTTTACAAATATTTCAAAGAATTCAAAGATTTTACTAACATTTTAAAAGATTAAAAATATTTCACAAAGATTTAAAACATTTTACAAAAATTTTTGCAAAGATTTCAAATATTTATAGAATATTTCAAAATATTTCACAAAGTTTTCAAATATTTTAATGATTTCAAATGAATACAAAAAATTTCACAAATATTTAAAAAAATTCATCAAAATTGCGTAAAGATGTCCAAAGTATACAATAATTTCAAAGATTTCAAAACGGGTATTGTACGCCAGGTTTCAAAGATTTCAAAAATTCAAAATAATTTCAAGATTTTTAGATTATTTAAAAAAATTCTACAAATATTTCAATGATTTCAAACGAATACAAAAAAAATTCACAAATATTTCAAAGAATTCATAAGGATTTCAAAAGATTTCAAGAATTTAAAAGTTTTCACAAATACGCCAAAATACGAAAAATTTCCAAGATTTTTAAAGAGTTCTAATTTTTTTTAGAAAATTTCAAAATATTTTAGAAAACCTTCAAATATTCCATTGATTTCGAAAAAATACCAAAGATGTATAGGAAAGATATCAAGAATTAAACAAATTTCTAAAGACATCCAAGATTTCAGAACATTTGAAAGGTTTCAATAAATTTAAGAAGATTTCAAATAAACCCCAATTTTTCACAAAGATTAAAGAAAGATTTCACAAATATTTTATATATTTCATAAAGTTTTCAAAGCATTTCACAAAGATTTTAAGTACTTCAAAAGATATCAACGAATTCACAAACATTACAAAAGATAAAAAAAATTTCAAGGATTTCAAGGACCGTACAAATATTTCACAAAGACGACTTATGTTCGCAAACATTTTAGAACTTTTTATGTATCATTCTGCTTTCTTTAGAAATTATTAGTCAACAAAACAATGAAATTTTTCATCGTTTGCATGTGCAACAAACGGTTATTCGATTATTTGTTGCAAAAGAAAGGAGACCTGGAAAAACTTGATTTCTTGACCTGGAAAACCTGTAACCTTGAATTTTGTTCCTAGGAATAGCTGAACACCCTGTTACGTTAAAAATAAAAAATTCGAAGCGCGTTTCCACTTTTGAAAGAAGCCTTTTTTGGACTACCCTAATATTCATCTTTATAATAACTTCAAAATTAATTGTAATTATTTTTAATTGTTAGAACGACAGACTTCGCATTCTGGAGAAAGAAACGGATGCTCTGAGAGCTGAGTTGGAACGCAGCAAAATAGAGTCGCGTGCAGCAGAGGAACGATACACGCAAGCCTTGCGTCACTGGCAATCCAAGGTTAATATAATTTCATTAAATTTTCTCCAGAAAATTACAACGTTCCTGAAAAATCTAAATATCTCTTAATAATTTCAAGTCCGTGGAGGAGCAGAAAGAAAATCAAACGCTCAAGGATCGGCTCGAGATTATGAAGATAGAACTGAAAAGCGAAAGGAAAAAAGTATCGGAAAACGAGCGAAAAATTCAGTCTCTCGAAGCAAATGTATTCGACGCGGGTCACCAGCTTAAGGAAGCTTTAAAAACTGCGAATCAGGCAGCAAATCTAAAGACAAAGTTGAACACACTTCAGACAAGGTTTCTTATGTTTAGAGAGGTAAATATTTAAAAATCTAAGATATTCTACGAAAAATTCAAAATAATTTTCATTTACAATTTTATCTATAGGCGCAAATGAGGTTACAACGGGAACGCACAGATGTTCATAATTTTGAGGCTAAAGATGAGACAGTTGAATTGTTCCAGCGATCATACGCCGAAGAGATTCAAAGTAAGAAAATCTAAATCTAAATGCTCGACTTTTATGCGCTTTGAGAATTTAATGAGGGCTTATAAGGATTTTACAAAAATGGTATTTTTCATATTTATTAATAATAATTACATTATTTAAATTTTGTGGAAAAATGTATCGCTTCAAATTGGAAATGCGAAATTATTCGCATTAAGGTGGCTTGGGCGCTTTTTAAAAAAATCACAGGCAGTTCTGAAAATTTGATATTATCGAAAGAAAATATACTAGATCACTTTGCAAAAAAGAAATA